>NW_006290306.1:5857830-5898630 GCF_000327345.1 Myotis davidii
GTCAGACTGCTGAGGGCCAGACTCAGAAATGCAGTTTTATCCTTGGAACCTTTTAGTGAATTCACTTTCCTCCTTAGCAAATCCTTACCATCCCAGCAACCCCAACTGGGGCAGCTTTCAGGGGCAACACAAACAAAGGGTAATGGTAGCCTTGACTGGACATGGGTCAGGATGCAAAGGGAACTAGCGCTTCTTGCGTCATCTGGTTTTATTTCATTTTAAATTTATCAGGGTGACATTAGTTAATAAAATTACATATTGTATTTCAGGTGTACGAGTCTATAATCCACCAGCTGTACATTGTACTGTGTGCTCACCACCCCATCTGGTTTCAAATTGGCTGCACCGATGCTTGGCTCTAAATGTGCCTGATGGTGAGCGAGGGGCCCCTTTGCAGGGCCATGTCACCTGCAGGGTTAAACAGAAGGTCTCAGGAGAACTTGGGGAGCATGGTCTTCCCTCTGAACACCTGTGAACTCCCTGGGGACACTATGTAGTGTTTAGGCTACATAGGATAACCCGGGAGGGGAAAGTGCATATTAAAACTGTGCTCCTCAAATGCTATTGGGCTGTGGAATTTGGTGAAAAGAAGATTGATTCTGAGTCAGCAGGTCTGAGCTGGGCCCAGCATCATGTATTTCAAATAGGCTCCCAGGTGATGGGGCCACCGCTGGACCGGGATGAGCATCTGGCTCACAGGAGGAGACCATCAGGACAGCCATGCGCTGCAGTTTCCCCAGGGGGGTCAAGTGTGTGCCCGGGACAGGCACTCAGGTGTTCACTAGCAGGCACCTGAGGCTGGTGATGAACAAATGCCTTTGCATTCAAGGGAAAAAATACAAAATGGAGTGCAAATAGTGTTTAAACCAAGGGTGGGCAAACTTTTTGACTCAAGGGCCACAATGGGTTCTTAAACTGGACCGGAGGGCCGGAACAAAAGCATGGATGGAGTGTTTGTGTGAACTAATATAAATTCAAAGTAAACATCATTACATAAAAGGGTACGGTCTCTCTTTTTTTTTTTTTTAAGTTTTATTCATTTCAAACGGGCTGGATCCGGCCCACGGGCCGTAGTTTGCCCACGGCTGGTTTAAACCATGACTTTGCTATGGGAAGAAGTTGCTATGCCCCAAATTAAAAAAGACAAAGTACTGACCATTCACACATAGCTCCAGGAAAAAGTACCTATGTTGGCTAAGAAGGGGTGTCGTACCAGATGTATCCTAGAAGTTTTGGCAAAGAAAAATTCTAATCGGACTTCTTTGAATTTACATTATTTCAGATTAATGGGCATGAATTTCCAATATACATATCTGGATATTGTGCATGCCTGCTGCTGTTTGGTGGGAATAAGTATTTGAAAGCCCAAAATATCTTGATTTTTCAAACATAGGGGACAAGTGTGCATTTGAAAAAATAACTAATACCTAAGTAAGGGCCAAATTTTTCGGTAATAGAGACACTACACAAAATACTTCTTTACCTGTGTAGAGTTAGGTGGGCTTCACAGAAAAAGTACAAGTGAAATGCAGGGATGGCTGAACTTCTAATTGAAGTGATTAAGGATCAACAACAACACTGGGACATACATCAAATTAAACCTTGAAGAATTTTAGGTCAACACATTTGTAAGGAAACTTTCTGAACAAGTCAGAGACTCCATTTGTAACAAAGTCTTCAAGTTTAAGAATGCATTTTAAACTGAACGTACTTGTTATTTTAGCAAAATTTGCCTTTGATGGGTCAAACATCTCAGTGATGCCAAGAACTTTCAGCGGCTCCTTCAGATCCATTTCCGCTGTGGCTGTGAACCTGGCATGAAAACAGAAAATAGGAGGAAAAGTCACTAGGCTATGAATGATATACAACGATACAATCAGTGCCAGTGGGAAAATGTTTACCAACAGCTTCTTTTTAAGCACGCCCTGAACACCAATCTAAATTGCATTGTAAATCTTAATCCCAAGGTAATTAGAGAACAACTCATCCCTGAGACCCTCAGCTGGGATTAGCAGCACATACAGTAACAGCAGGTGGAGGCTCTCATCCTCACATGCAACAGGCTCCCTGTTCCCGTCTCAGGGAGATCCACAGGAGCACCTTCTCTTGTGTGGACGGGAGATGCCGGGTGTTGACAAGTGTCTACACTCTGCAATGTCTACAGTCCTTCCCCACATCCAACCAAAGAGCCATCACCTTGGCTGCCGTAAGAGCCACCATCCTCACTGGGACTGGGGATGGTCAAAAGAGAGGAGAGGCATTAATTCTGAAAGCATCTCAGAATGTTAAAATGAGAGCAAACGTTGGGAATAGGTGTCATGGTAATGGTATTGTGTTTGGGTGTAATACTGGTTTCTTGAATATGTGTAGGCTATCTGGTCTTATAGCACCCACATGTCAGCTATTCAATGTGCCATCAGGGGATATTTTACCAGATTTGATCACATCCTGTGGGAGACCAACAGGGTAGATGAATGGATTCTCATCACAGATGGGTAGGAATGGCAATTAGCCATTAATTATAATTGTAATTTACCAACAATGTCACCATCTCATTCCTTTATACCAAGCATTGCCTATGTAAAGGCTTATTTTACAACAAAAAATAATCTTGGGAAGATTAGTAATACTTATTATCAACGTACTTCTCTGATTTCTTAACTCACTGACTGGAGATTAAAAGCTATTAGAACGGGAAGTTACCACCACACTGAGATCTGGGTGGTTAAAAGCCCCAGAGACGGGCCAAACACTTAACGTTAAAAAGTTCGTAAAAGGAAGACATCATTGCCCCCCTTCACAATCTAGGCAAAACAAGGCATTCTCTGACCTGTCAGAAATTCAGGACTCAGACAGGATCTGAGATGACGTTTCCCTTGGATTCAAGTCTCAACAGCACAAATTCCATCTGTCTTATACTTTCAGGGTAGAAGAGAAAAACTTCCCTAGATACTAATGTATGGATTCTGCTTGGTGGTTTCAAAATATTCCCTTACCACCTACCTTCTGGGCCTTGGTCTTCAGTAACTTCCAGTTAAAATATAAATAACTAAAATGAAGCTCCTTATCAAAGAACAGAACGCTACTAAACTTTACTGTAATTTCATCATATTAATATGATGCCATGCATGTGTTTCTCAGTTTTTTGAACAAATGAGACATGTTTGGAGCTTAGGGTTTTGTGGAGGCTCCGAGGCCATCTGCCTTCTCCCATCCACTGTCATGAGCTGGCCATATCAGGAGCACAGGAATAACAACAAACTTTCCCACAAGCACAGCCTTGCATTCTGACCATGTGATTTCTGCCCAATTAAGTGGGCTTCGTGATGGGCCAGATTTTAGCCTCGTGTTGTCTGGTATCTGGCACAGTCACCATCAAGGATTGAGCACTTCCGCTGTTTTCTCCTTCAGGGAAAGGAGCCACTTACTTGGGCAAGACGACCTGCACCCTCTTGGGCACCATCATGCTGGTCCAGCTGTCTATGGTCTTGGTGCTGATGTGAGGGATGATGGCGGAGAGTGGGGTGGAGCTCTCGCTCGGCAGCGCGATCAGCATGCTGATGCTCTCCCCGTGGTAGGGCAGTTCAATGAAGTTGTACCATAAGCCATTGGGGGTGCTTGCTGACCCTAAAGAAATCAGAGGCAGGTTCAGTAGGCCCTTGATGGCTTCCAACATGGTGGGAGTGACCGCTGGTCATCACGGTAGATTCAGAAGAAAGAGAGCCATGCAAAATAGCTTCCTTTGGACAAAGGCACTTTGAATACAGTGCTTTGCAAGAAGTTGATCCTTATCATATGAATAAAGAAATGAATTTGAGCTGCCGGAGAAGGATTCTTTTGGCCAAGACTATGTGTGCATGTTGAAGAGAAGGGAGGGAAGGAATAAACAGCTTCCATTGTTTAGGGCCCAATCTGTGCCACCCCAAACCAACCATGTTCACACAGTTGCAATCACAGTGCCCCATAAGGTAGGTATAAGAGGTCTGTGTTACCACTAGGGAAGCTACCATTAGAGGAATTCGGTAACTTGCCAAGGGACACATGGCTAAGAAGTGGAGCACCAGGACTTGGGGTCAGTATGTCTAATGCCAAAGACCATCTTCCTACTTCACTACCCTGACTCCCTGCTCACTCTTCATTCATTCCAGTAACTTTCATTAGGGCTCTTAGATAATTTTATGGTACTCGTGCTTACTAATAACAAACCAAGAATGACTTAATCAGTATTTGTCAAAATGTCGTGTAGAGAACTCTTGCAACTTGCCAAGATGCTCGGTGGACAAACTGGGTTCCGTATCCAGTGAGTTTAGGAAGCACTGGACCATTGCTTCTTGCAGAGAATATAATACCAACATTATAAAGGCTCTGAGATAGTCTGAAGAAAACTGTTTATCTCTAGCTATCCCCAGATCTCTCAAACTAATCTGATCTTAGAACCCTTTTATCCCATGTAAAATATTCAAAATGTTTAGCAACTGAGCAGCCTGCCTGAGCATCTCGGATTAGAGTGAATAAAAGCGTAGTCACGATGGACACTGGCTCATGGG
This sequence comes from Myotis davidii, assembly GCF_000327345.1. Lineage (NCBI taxonomy): Eukaryota > Metazoa > Chordata > Mammalia > Chiroptera > Vespertilionidae > Myotis > Myotis davidii. Next base: position 5,862,378 of record NW_006290306.1, read on the forward strand.
GACGGGCCCAGAGAGGCTACCAGCTCCCTGGGGAAAGTCTTAGAGCACTTTAGGATCCCATGGAACCTCTACAGTCGGCATGTACTGAGTTATAAAAATAATGTGGTGAATGGAAAGCCAGCATTTCTAGACTTATAGTGGATTTCTGAAAAGTTTTATTAAACATACCTGAAACTTTTTAAGAAAAACTCGGCAACCTTGGTGAGGTTATTTAACCTCTGTGTGCCTCTGAGCATGGAGGACGGAGACACCAGTGCAGGAGATCTGGAGTTACAGGACTTGGATTGAAATCTGGTTCTGACATACACTAGCTCTTGGACTTGGGCAAACTCCTTATCCAGGGGTTGTCGAGATGATTAAACGTGAAAATAAAAATACATGTAAGGGACTTAGCAGGGCCAGACCCAGGGTGAGTGCCCACGAGCAGGGCCCCCTCCTCCTCTTCCTCTAAATGACCTAGAAGGACACCATGTTTAAGGAAAAGAGGAAAGAGAAAGTGATTTCTCTCATGATTGCCTTTTCTTTGAGGAGGACCTTTGCCAATCACTGCACTGGAGACAGGTAACATCCACGTCAGGTCTCCACAGATGGGGGAAGGGTGGCAGAGAGACAGTGAACTTGTCTTTGTTACATAACAAACACTTTTAACTATAAAATGTGATGAAAATAGTGAAGCAATTAGAATGGCTGACACTACAGGGTGACAATGCAGGTTCCTCTTAAGAAAGAAATATGTGGCAATCTGTGCATGTGCAGGCTCAGGCTGGCCCGGGTTTGTCTTGGGGCTGCCTACAATGCAAACATGGGACCCTCGTCTCTGCTTTTACCCTGCATAACACAATGGTCTCAGGAGAAATGGAAAAAATCCATGGGAAAGTGAGAAAAAAATCACTTCCTAATAATCCCTTTAATCCTCAAAGAAAACATTAGGTCCCTCCTCTGGCAGAGCTAATTTTTAGAAACTGAAATGTGGGAAGCAGTTAATAAATGATTACCCCAGGGCGAGGAATAAGCACCTGGAGGTATTCATTAACCACTTCTAGAAGTGTTTAATGTTCAGATAAGGATTGGGGTCATGAATAATAAAAACGTATGAGCTGAGTGTGCTTGAGGCGAGGAGACAGTGTCTATTTCCACCGTCTATTTCCACCGGTTAATCCAGCCTCGACTGGAGACATCATTAACTAACCATTTACATCCAGTCACTCACGTCTGCCTCATGACTCCTTTCTGCCTGGCTCTGCTTCTGCTTCTGATCACAGGGGCTGATGACAAATGTCAGCTAGGATCCCTCGGAACAAACCCCTTCCACGCTTATCTTTACTTGGCAGCTTGAGGAGCCAGGAGACAAAAATAACACGTGTCCTCTCCTCCCACTCAGTCCCGAAAGCACTGCTTTCAGTGTCGCCTGATGGAAGGCAAGCGCAGAGGTCAAAGACATGAGATCTGGAGTTATAGGACCTGGATTCAAATCCTGGCTCCGACACACACTAGCTCTTGGACTTGGGCAAATTCATTATCCAGGTCTTAGTTTATTTATCTGTGCAATGGGAGAACAGTGTCTACCTTACAGAGCTGTGAAAATGAAATGAGAACATATCTGCACACATCTGCTGATGTCAGCAGTTTTGTAAAACACTTCACTTCTTAAGTGTTAGGTTGCTGCTCAAACAGTTGAAATAGAATTGATCCACCAAGAGAAACCCCACGAGCTGCAGTAGAGCACAGCTTCTGGGCAGGATGAATCAGACAGAGAAAGGGTATTTGGGAAGCTGGTGAGGGGCCGCTTTAAATCTTTTGGGAATGTCTGTGGAATTCCTTGCATTTTCATCTTTGACTACTGAAACATACAGTAAACGAGGTCCCCTCACTTTTTATTTTGTTAGAACGGGGAATGTGTGCCGAGATTGGCCTTAAGGTAACGCAGCTGCACTCTGGCTCTGAGCTGGTGGCCATGCTAGCATTCTGCTAGAGTCTCCTTGATTCCAACTTTGGGGCAAAAGAGCCTTTTCTTATCCTCAGTTGCTTCGCATGATATGTTTCTGCAGGACTTTTTAAATATATGTTATCTTTTTATAAAGTTTATTGAGTGAATGACAACATTTTACCAAGAAGGATGATGAATAATAAATGAGAGGAACGTGACTTTGTTTATTGCATTCCTCATATAAAGCATTCCCTAATTTAAAGAATCGGACAGCTAGCGAAATGTTGAACAGTGCTTGAAGCTAATTCGTACTGAATATACAAAGGAAATACTTGGAAAAAACACACGTCCTGGTATAGGTTGGAGATATCAAGACTAACTTATACAGTGAAAAGAAGAGTAATGTCAATTAGACCACCAATGCTTTGATAAAACCAGGTTTAAAATGCAACCACCAGACTCCGTTATCTATGCTGTGGTAATGGCAGCAGGAGTGGGCCATTTTTTTTGTTTCCTGATTGCAAAATGGATACATATTTAAAATTTAAAATTGAAATAAAGAAAAAGAATAATTTGAAATACCACCTCTGCTAACATTTAATTGAACATCCTCCAACACAGGTCTCTAGAGACGTATGAATCTATAGCAAGTATTTTATACAAATGGGGTGAATCAGCATCTGTTGCTCTATAGCTTACCTGAAATCAACCATGTATTAGAAAGGAGCCTGGCACGTGTGAACTTACCGCTCCGGAACAGAGAGAGCTGGGCTAGCATGGGCACTTGGTAGGACTTCCCGTCAGCTGCCACAAACGGACGTTTCTTTGTGTTCTCGGGTCGAAACCGTGATTTCCACAAACCCTTAAAATACAGGGCGTTGACCAGGACCATTCTGGTGAGCACGCCGTCGATCAGGTCAGGGGAGAGCAGGTTGTCGATCTTACCTGTGAAGTCACAGAACACACAAGGAAGAAACTCAGGATTGGCAGAGGAAGCTGCTGGATCAGGAGAATGGGAAAGTCAAAGGGATTCTTAAATGATTTAGAAAAGCAATTTTTTTACATCACCCTTGTGTACTTTCTGATTTTTTTTTCTCACTAAAAAGTAAAGCTGAAAACAAGTTAAAAATCAGAGATCAGGAAAGACTTTAGAGATCCTCTATGTAGGGATTACTGAACTTTTCATCAAGAAATTCTTTTATATCTAGTCCCTATCAGCCCCATGCTTTAGAAAAATTTACTCATCCAAATAAGCTATACAGCAGTGATGGCGAACCTTTTGATCTCAGCGTGTCAGCATTTTGAAAAACCCTAACTTAACTCTGGTGCCGTGTCACATATAGAAATTTTTTGATATTTGCAACCATAGTAAAACAAAGACTTATATTTTTGATATTTATTTTATATATTTAAATGCCATTTAACAAAGAAAAATCAACCAAAAAAAATGAGTTCGCGTGTCACCTCTGACACGCGTGTCATAGGTTCACCATCACTGCTATACACTATTTAATTATTAATTAAGTTTCCTATTTTGGCTAATAACGGACATGTGTGATGACCAGTGAGAGGTTTTGGTCAGCACAAGATAAGCAGTCGGGCTGTTTGAATCACTGAGTTGATTTAATCACAGTCAAAATAAAGGAACATTTTATTCTGCACAGTGTTAGCAAAGGTGAATGCCTAAGTTCTCATAAGATTTTTTAGAAATGTTGAGCATTGGTTTGTAATCTGTGTTTAAAGAAGAGTGGAAGTTAAAATCGCTGCCTATATTTATGGGTCAGGGATCAAGCTAGGTGCTAATATTAGAGAGATGAAAAGAAATGAGTTCTCTCCCAGAACTCCTAATTTTGAAGGAAAACGCTCTTCACCAGACGTCAAGATGTGGGGAAGGTCTACCTCGCTTGTGTCAGGAGTGAGGGAGCAGCCACTGACGTTCTGGGAGGCTCCGTGAAGCCACAGGATCCTGCAAAGTGCTACCTGGGCTTCACACTTTGGATTTTTTCATTTAGGTTCTTTTGGCTTCATATTTGAAGATTCAGCTGAGTGAGTGAGTGTGTGTGTGTGTGTGTGTGTGTGTGTGTGTATCCATTTGCAAGAGGGATCACTACTACCCAAAGCTATTAAAAATTAGTTCAATGCAGCCTTTAAAAAAAAAATAGAGAGTGCATAATATAAGTGCAAGTTATAATGTATTAAATGGCGAGTTTATGAAGAAGCAACAATGTCCAATTCAGAAAAGAGATTTAAGTCCTTTTAAATGAAGCGCATGAGGATTCTGATGTACAATAAACAAACATAAAGAAATCACCGGAGAGAAGCAGACCCAGGTTTCCCTGACAGTTTCACCATTGCTCCCTATTTCCACAAGGGGGCACCAACGCCACCTTACCTTAGGATCTGAAGGAAAATACATGTTTTAAATAGCCATTATTCAATACAAGGCTGGCCTCTGCCAACAGACTGTGGGAAGGAAGTTAGAGCTTTGTGCTCCACTGATAGCAAGCTCCTTAGAGCTGGTCCCCCCATAGTGAATGTTTCTTGCCTTTGCTGGGAACATAACCCAGTGCAGCCCCTACCTGCCTTTAAAGACATAGCTCCATGGCCCCTCTTGTCCACCTTTCTGAGCCTCCCGCTTATCTCCCAGGAGTTTCCATAAATCCCGATGCTCAGCACCACCATGACATTGAGGGATCTTGTTCCGGACAAATGTAATGTGTCTGTCTCCTTGAACTGAACCACGAATTGTGCAAGAACAAGGACCCTGTCATTCATTTCCTAAAATCCCGCCTAGCTCTGTGTTCAGTGTACGGTCAGTGCTCACTAAGTGTCTGAAGAAATCTCTTCAGCCTTTTTTTTTTTTTTTGCTAAGATAAATAAAACCTCTGATTGTCACTGGTAGGACTAAGATATTGTAAGGAGACATGAAAAAAAATAAACAGGAAAGATAAAGAAAGGCAAGAAATGCATAGCTTAGAGGCAATGAGGCACACGGGGCGCCTGCCATCAGTAACTGCCATAAACATGCACCCATTGTCCATCCACGTGTCTTCCAATACACTCACCATCCACCTACTTATTCACCTTTTTTTAAAATATATATTTTTATTGATTTCAGAGAGGAGGCACCTGCTTCCTGAGATGACAGAAGCAAGAGTCAGGGAAGGTAAGAGAGACCAATCCTGAATATTAAAGGCTGCAAAGGACATTCCAGGCAAAGGAGAAAACACATACAAAGGCAGGAAGGAATGAGCAGCAAAAATTTCAAAACAGACAAGGGCCAGTGCATGAGGTTTCTGGGGATGAGATTCAGTGAGGAAAGAAGAGGGTCTGCAGGGCTGTAGTCTGCTCAGCTGCACGTGCCACAGGGGAAAAAATCCCCAAGGGACACGAGTGGGGGCACGAAAAAGGACGGAAGGCAGCCCGGGTTGTGGGCCCTGCTCAGAAAGAAAAGACAGACCAGCCAGTGGGGTCTTGGCTTTTGCCTACAGAAGGGCCACTGGACTTGCAGACACGTGTTCAGATCGTAGAGTCCAACTCACGCTTTCATTCACAAAGTGTAAAATCATACAAAACGTTGCCCCGGGAGCCGTGACCACTCACCCCTGGTTTCATTTTTAACCCACGCGTTGATGGAATCACAGGCGGAGGCTGGATCCTTAAAGTTCACGTTCCGGACTTCGCACTGAAACACGTCTTTGTTCCTGGTAATAAAAGGCACTTCGATTTTAGAGCCATTCTTCACAAACATTGCATTAGCCACCGTCACAATATCTTTATTCTTCTTGGAGACGATGGCCTTGTTGATCTTCTTTAACGTTTTACCAGCTCCTAGAGGGGAAAGGAGAAAGCATGGCAGTATTTCCACAAGAATTTAGAGAAGTTATTTTTCAAAGTATCTTCTATCTTATGGCAATAACAACGGTATAAGCAAGATAATACAAGTAGTGTTCTCAGTGTCCTCGTGTTAAGAAAAGGGGGGGGGGAGTGTAATTAAATAAAATACAACTGTTAATAGGTCTTAAAAATCGGTCATGCTTCGAGCATCGAATCAGGCACATTGAAGGCATTTTCAACACCTTTCCCATGTGGACCTCATTCTCCTGGGGGACTTTCTTGGTACCAGGTCGACAGGAAGATTGGTAAGCGCCTCAGTTATGTAGCCATGGAGGGATACATGAAAGGAATCTTCCCAACCCATTCTCTTTCTCACTTAACAATCGTGACTGCTATTTCCTTTCCTGCCAAAGATTTAACAACATGATTACCTTTTTCTATTTTGGGAAGAAAAAAAAAGAATAAAATAAGCATTTGAAAGACTATAAAAAAATGGCCATGTGCCATCATCCACGAACAATGATTTTTACTTGATATCAAGCTCAAAAAGTAAAGGGATTAATTTTATGGCAACATAAGCTTTATTTTACACAAGCCATCCATACATGCTCCACTCAGTTTTAGAGCATGGGAAGGAGGAGAATAAGTTATAAGGATGCAATGTGTTTCTGTAGAGAGCTTGTATTACAGATCCTTCTCACTCACTCTGCAGAATGACACTGTCCGAAAATGCCCTGCAATTCTTGTCACTCTGATAGCATTTCTTCTTCTGACTCTTCAACAAAATTTTTTTAATTGATTTTATTAGAGAGAAAGAAAGGGAGAGAGAGAGAGAGAAACATCGATGAGAGGGAAACATCAATGTCGACTGGCTGCCTCCTACACATCCCCTACTGGAGATTGAGCCTGCAACCTGGGCAGTGCCTGACTGGGAATTGAACCTGCAAACTCTTGGTGCATGGGATGATGCCCAACCAACCGAGCCACTTCTCTGACCCTTTAAACCAGTGCAGGGAAGAGGCACCCAGGCTCCATGAAGAGGTGGTCCTATGGCCTTTGTCAGGTTTCTCAGGACTCTACCCCTCACACCTTCTGTGGGGCAGGACCGGATGGAGGGGGCTGGCCCATTTCATAAGTCAGGGAGCAGCAAACGTCAGAGGCCACGTCCCAGCTCTGTCCTGTTCAGCCATAAGGCCTCCTCCACACGCCCTGGTCTCCTGCTGGGAGAAGATCAGAGCAGATCTCTCCTCTTTTGCCCCACACAGTCCTGCCTTCGTCCTCAATGAGAGCAGCACTATTGTGAGTTCTCAGAGGCAGAGCCGGAAGTAAGGCCTGAACAACCACTCGGGCTCCCTGGGCTCAGTGTGTCATGTCAACAGACGTCACAGAGGTTTGGGAAGAAGAAAAAGTGGGGTGGGGGTGGAAGGTGGGTGCTGCCCACAGGCCAATATCCTCAAAACTTAGAAGTACTGCTTAAAATGAGTGTGGCTCAACATCAAAACCAACAACCAAAATCCAGTTGCTGTTTTGGAATTGGACTGGCATACAGACGGCCCTGGGAAAGGCCCTAAATTCTAGCCGTGATTCACTGTGAAGTTCTAAGCCACCAAGAGTTCTTGAACTCCCTAGCGAGGGGCAGAACAGTGTGTCCCAAGTATTATTCTTTCCCTGCTCCGACAGGTGAACAAACTGCAAACTCGTGCCAAAGGTTAACGCTGTGTCACTGGCAGGAGGTCAGGCATTCGGTGCCGGGAGCTCTGGAGGCCACACGGAGACCATCGCCAATGGGACCCAAGGTGCACAAACCCTACCTCACTCATCTTCCTCTCCAGCTGAAGGCGTCAACTCAGTCAAAGCCAGCAGAGGTGGAGGAGCAGGGGTAGGCGAAATGGTCACTTCCCAGTAAAGTCACTAAGCTGTGAGAAGTGACTGGCCGGGTCACAATGCCTTGAAGGCTCTGCAGCCGGCCCTGCACCTGGCCCCCGGCAGCGTGGAGGAGGCAGGTAACCCTGGTGAGAAAACCCGAGCTGAAGCAAAACGATAGTGTTGGGACATGGGAGCTCTAGGTTAGGTTTAAGTCTGTCATTAAAAACAGGTAAAGAAAACAAAGCTTTTTCCAAGAACTGGGCCTCACTTAAAAAAAAATTTTTGGAGCCTTTTATTTTGAAATAATTATAACTTCACAGGAAGTTGCAAAACAGTGAATAGGGTGGTCCCACATACCTTTCACTCAGTTTCTCCATTTGTGACATTATGTATGGCAATGCCACCACCAGGAACTTGCCATTGGGACGGTCCACAGAGCTCATTCCGATGGCAGTGTGTGTGTGTGTGTGTGCGTGTGTGTGTGTGTGTGTGTGTGTGTGTCTCTTTATGCAATTTTATCCCCCAGGTAGATTCACGTGTCCATCACCCCAGTCAAGACACCGAAGGGTCCCATCACCATAAGGCTCCTCGTGCTGCCCTCCATGGCCACGCACAACCCACCTTCCCAGTTGACACTTTTAAAAGTGCATTCACAGCCATAAGGCATTTTTAGCCCTGTACCCCATGAAGGTGGGGGCGATGGGCAGTTTCTCTTCAGAGATGAGAAAACTGAGAGATCGAGGGTTTGACCCAAAGCCCCACAGCTACGGCTAGAATCCAGCTCTCCTAACCTCCAGCACCGCGGCACCTGTGCTTTAGAGCAGAGGGCTGCTCTGCTGGCTTCTGGGGCTTTCAGAGAAGACCTAGCAAGAGATCCCCAGACTCCTGTCAGGCCCTGCGGCCAGAGCCCACAGCACTCACCTTTCACGCCGTATCGCATCACGGAGGTGAGCTGCGCCTTGGTTCGGCCATCGGCTCCCAGCTGCAGCATCCCCAGCACAGACGCGATCCCATGGGGGGAGATGACGATGTTGTCCTGAGGCCGGGACTTGACAATCTGGTGGAAAACTTGGATCCCTATGTCAGAGCCTAGTTCCTCCAGAGGCTGAGGATTAAACTGGAGGCACACGGAGGGCAAAGTCACTGTGACCACGAGGAAGAGGGGGAAATGCCAAGACATGGTTCCTGCTGGCAAGGCCAACCTGAAAATTAGATTAGAAAAAGATCATTTAAATGCTACTGAAATGGGCACTTTGGGGACTACTTTGTACTCAACCTGATGTGATTTACCTTACCCAGCATAACTGAATACCTTCTTAATAAAGTTAAGAAGAACAACACAGATTACATTGGTTTTGACACTGTGTTGTTAGGGGGATGGGAAGGGACAAGAAGGGAACTTGGTGTGTCCCAACTAAGCACCAGACACTATTCTAATTGTTATTTCTCATAGCCACTGTCCATCCAATTAAACCAGAGGTCCTCAAACTACGGCCCGTGGGCCACATGTGGCCGGCCGAAAACATTTGTTTTTTTACTTCAAAATAAGGTATGTGCAGTGTGCATAGGAATTTGTTCATAGTTTTTTTTTAAACTATAGTCCAGCCCTCCAACGGTCTGAGGGACAGTGAACTGGCCCCCTGTTTAAAAAGTGTGAGGAACCCTGAATTAAACCAACATTTACTGAGTGCTGACTGTGTGTCAGGCCCTCATCTAAGCGCTGGGCATTCAACTGTAAAAAAGGTCGGCAAGACCCCTGCTCTCCTGGAGTTTCCATTCCAGAGGGAGACAGAAAATAAACCAGGAAGCAATGAAGGAGTCAGAGAGGGATCAGGGCAGGGACGAGAAAACAGTGATGCCAGAAAATGACAGGCTGGTGCGGGCCACATTAGACAGGGCAGTTATCCGAAGAGCCTCCTCTGCAGAGGGAACACAGGTGGCGAAGCCTGAACGATGAGAGACCCAGCAGGGCAATGAGCAGGGTGCGGAGGGCCTGTCAGGCAGGCGGATGGCAGGGCAGAGGCCCTGGGGTGGGAACACATCTGGTGGTGGAGGTCGGGGTGACTGAGACATAAAGAACTTGGAGGAGGTGAAAAGAAGGAGCAGCAGGTCCTGAGGGGCCTGCAGATCCTGATCCGGCTCTTGGATTTCATTCTAAGGAAGAAACCACTCACATGGCTGTGATTATCATATAACTATACACCGTATACCTGAATTTCTCACATGAACATATGCCTTTCTTAATTAAAGAATTGTTAATTACAATAAATTTAAGGGACATCCTTAAATCTACAATGGGGCAGGTCTTCTCGATATGGTGATTTTATTACACGGATATTCTCAATGATGGTGATTTTATTAAATGTGCTTTCTTCCTTGATTACCCTTTACTGAGCTCTCTTGTGCCATGAAAAATGAGGAGTGGTACATATGTTTATGGAAAAGCAAATACCTTCATTCAATAAGAACCTCAAAGTGGCAGCCAGTAAAACAAAAGCAAAAGTCGTGATATGGCTAATTTGGTTCCTCCCTCTGGACCAGGGGTCCTCAAACTTTTTAAACAGGGGGCCAGTTCACTATCCCTCAGACCGTTGGAGGGCCAGACTATAGTTTAAAAAAACAAACTATGAACAAATTCCTATGCACACTGCACATATCTTATTTTGAAGTAAAAAAACAAAACGGGAACAAATACAATATTTGTATTTGCATGTGGCCCGCGGGCCGTAGTTTGAGGACCCCTGCTCTGGACTGAAGCTCCTGCTAAGCACAAGCTTCCCACGAGGAGGTGGGGGGGTGTCTGCAGAGAACAAGAGAGAGGGGAGCCTCTTAGGAGATAGGTGCCAGGAGTGCAGGGGAAGTTAGGTCTCTGTGTTCCAGGGAAAAGAAGGGGCACTGGGCCCATCAGTAGACAAGTGTATAAAAAAGCTTGGTACATGAAGACAATGGAATATTACTCGCCATAAAAAAGAATAAAATCCTACCTTTTGCAACAGCATGGATAAATCTAGAGGGTATTATACTAAGTGAAATAAGTCAGACAGAGAAAGCCAAATGCCATACAATTTCACTTATGTGTAGAAACTAAAGAACCAAATAAACAAAAAATAAAACAGAAACAGACTCGCCCTAGCTGGTTTGGCTCAGTGGACAGAGTGTTGGCCCACGGGCTGAAGGGTCCCAGGTTCCATTCCCAGTCAAGGGCATGTGCCTTGATTGCAGGCTCGAGCCCCAGCCCTGGTCGGGGTGCATGCAGGAGGCAAACAATCAATGTGTCTCTCTCACATGGATGTTTCTCTCTCTCTCTGTCTTTCCCCCTCCCTCTCTATGAAAAAATATCTTTGACGATGAAAAGAAACAAATAAACAAACAAAAAAACTGAGACTCACAGATACAGAAAACAGACTGATGTTTGCCAGAGGGAAGGGAGGTTGGAGGGCTGGACGAAAGAATTGGTAGTTATAGAACAGTCACGGAGATGTAAATTACAGCACAGGGAATATACTGGTCGTCAATAACATTGTAATAACTATGTATTGGGCCAGGTGGGTACTTAAAATATTAGAGGGAAGGGACCACACTATAAAACACACGATTTTCTAAACACTATGCAGAATAATACTGAATGTAAACTGTAACTGAAAAAAAAAAAAGTCTTAGAGCTAAAAAGAGCTTTAGAGATAGAGAGAAAAAGAGAGAGAGAGAGAGAGAGAGAGAGAGAGAGAGAGAGAGAGAGAGAGAAGGAAGGAAGGAAGGAAGGAAGGAAGGAAGGAATTAGGGCAGCATTAGGCAAACCAGCATTTGGTGTTTCCTCACTTTCCTTTCTATGCATGTGTCTCCTTCACCTCTAGATCATAGTAGATGGTCAATAAATACATGTGGGATTAAACCTGCTGGCTTACATACTTCCTATTTTTTAAATTATTTTTCATGGCATCAAAATAATATTTATTGAGTGTGACTGGGAAAATGATTGTGTTGAGTCACTGTTAGCGCCCAAAACTTTCCAAGGAGGGTAAATTCTTTGGGGTGGAAGAGAGCTGGCAGCAAGAGATCCCGCCTACCACCCCCACACATAGGGCCACAAGGTGAACACCAAGGCCATCATTCAAGACGATGTTGCAATTTTTTTCACACATTTAAAAAAATTTAGAGCATTCAGAGTTTCTTCAGAGCTTCACAGTAAAATAATTGCGTAAAGGCAGCCGGTCTGCATTCAAAACAGCAAATTGACCTACATACGCTTCTTCTGGGGGCTTTCCTATGGCCAGAGTGGCCTACTTTGACTTTGGCTCCTAGGACTGGCTCTAATACCACTACAATCCCGAGTTTCTCTCCGCCTGTTGGACATTGGGGAGCTTCCAAATCCTGATTATGGAAGCTTTGCTCATTTTATCTAAAAATTAGACACTTTGTCTTCCCTCCCTCCCTCCCTCCCTTCTTTTCTTTTCTTCTTTCTTTTCTTCTTCCTCTCTCTCTCTCTCTCTCTCTCTCTCTCTCTCTCTCTCTCTCTCTTTTTACTGGTGATAAATTTCCCCTTTAAAATGAAGTAGATTAAAACCCTGTGGGAAACTGATATAGGGTTAAGCCTCAGACTGACCTGTTGGCAAAGTCACAAACAAGTCCCAGCTTAGAGGGCACAGTCCTCTTAGCATAATTAGGCTTGACCTTGTAACAGTCCCTAGATCTTATCTGGGAAGCTAATGGGCTGAGGGAAGTAACGGAAGTGTAACTATGGTCAAAACAAGTGAAACTCACAAGAACTGCAACTATGGTGACCACTGCCCTGTTTACCTCTGACTATAAAAGGTTGTTGCGGCCTGAGCACCAGTGGAAGTCCTTCCTCCTGAGTTGGATTTACCTGCCTGGTCCCCCAATACTCCCAAATTATCTCGTGTCTTTTCTTTTTCATTTGTGTGAGGCTCTTCTCCCAGATCCTGAACCCTGAACCACACAGGACATGGAGGGAAACACTTACAACAAAACCCATGCTAAGTATAAAACAGTTTATACAATCTTGGTTACAAATGGTCAAATTCGGTGACTGGCGCCAACTTCATCAATCTAAATTGTTGACCCTTGCATTGTAATCTATTCTGGCTTCCACCTTCAGCATGCCATCGAATTTATACACCCAAGCCTCCCAAAGAAATCCTCCTGGATTAGCAAAATTGGAGTAAATGTTTGAATCTGCACACTCATAAAGGACATCAAATTGGGTTTGCCCCTTCTTGCTTACAGTTGATTCACTTAAATGTTATGGATTTCTGTAGAAGATTGTAAAACGGGTATGAAGGATCAGTAACAGATGGAAATTTAACAGCTCCAATGTCTGAGTCGACAAAGACAATCTTCCGAATAAATTGCCATCTTATTTAGCATCATTTTGCTCGGTTATGAAATTTTTTTCTAAAAGAACAGTTCCATTATGAAGTGGGAGAAGGCTGCCATCGGTGTTTTGCTTGGTTTCTTGGATTTGGGACTTCTGGGAGATGACAGTGCAGCAGGACAGTGTCAGAGCTGTGCAGAACTTGGAATCAGAGCTATTTTTGATTGATATTCTGGGCATCACTTGTTGGCCTCCGTTTCCTAGGCTAAATGCTCACTCGTCTGAACTCATCTGGCATATGTACATGTCTGAGACCAAGCTTTTACTTCTCTCCAAAGTTCTGTAGCCAGGAGAGTGGATATTGATGCACGAATACTTTGGGCTTATAAAATTCCTACTACAGATACCTATTCATGTCCAAATAGACAATCTTTTACATGGAATAACTGGTTCAAGCTCAGGCTTTGAAATTCTTAGCCTCTAGAGGACAAGGAGATTCTCATTATGGGAAGAACATAGTAACCTCCTGTTTATGTTTAAAAGAAATTAGACTAAACTTTCAAGGAAGAGAGAAAGAATAAAGATGTTGCTCAACTGTATTACATAGCATCCATGTTTCCATTTCTTGAGTATTCTTTTCATAACAGTAAAGAAAAATATTAAGTTTTAAGTCATCAATGGAGGAAGATCATAAACCTGTAAATAGAGCCATGGTTATAGGCATGTCCTTCCAAATGTGGGTTTCTCCTTCCCCACAAACTTCTAGTTTCTCTTCCTCCAAAGCTTTCCTTCTCTGTGTGGGGGAATGTTTTTGATATAACTGGGTACTGCTTTGAGTTTTAAATGAGATGTAGTGTAGTGAATAACCATTGGTAGTTTTGCAGATGCCAGACTCCTAGCGCATCCCTATGTCTATAAATGCACCACCTGTCAATGGTAGGCAGAGCACCACCCCCATAGACCCCATGCCTTCAATCGTCACTTCTACCAGATGATGCTCAAATCTGTAGTTCAAATCCTCAGCTGAATTTCAGTGCTATACTTCCAGCTGTTTGCTGCATATTTTCACCTGATTGCTCAGAACAATATCTTGGCCTGTGAAATCTACCAACCCTTACAGGGTGGTACGTCTTGTTGCTAGTCCTTCGTCTTGCTCACATCCAGGCCTTTACTTTTCTCCCTTACCCTCTACCTACTAAGCACCAGAGTTCCCCCGACTCCGTCCATGGCCTGTGGGAAGTTTCCCTGATTGCCCAGATAGGGCTATTCATGCTCTTCTCGGAATTCCCATGACATTTCCTATCTGCCCTCTCATTTTGTTTTCTCAAGTATTTTTTTTCCTGCCAACTAGACTGAAAGCTCACAGAGAGCTGGGCTATGGGACTTTAGAATCCTAGTGTGCCGGGGTCCAGCCCCGGGGGTGGATCTTCCTGTGCCTGGCTGGGGCCACAGGGAAAGATCCCGAGGCAATCTGAGCCTTTATTTTTATAGTCAGAGATAAACAAGGTAGTGGTTACCAAAGCTACACTGTTCTTATGAGTTTCACTTGTTTTTGTTCTTGTTGCACTTCCCTCAGCCCATTAGCTTCCCAGGTAAGATCTAGGGAGCCTTATAAGGTCAAGCCTAATTATGCTAAGAGGACTGTGCCCTCTAAGCTGGGACTTGTTTGTGACTTTGTGAACAGGTCAGTCCGGGGTTTAACCCTATAGCGCTATAGTGGCTCCCCACATTAGTGCCCACAGGGTTTTAGGGTCCTACCATTGGTAGATACTAAACCAGAGGTTGACCCATGGGACTTGCAGCTGCTCCAGCTGTTTGGTTTGGAATACACGGCGTTATAAAAATATTTAAGCAATTAAAAGTTAGGAAATGTCACATACCATCTAGATTTAGAGTTATTCTCAGGAAAAACGAAAATGAATGGGAGTTCCAGTAACTAGGAGTTCTCATTCCTCAGGCAAACATCCTGCACAGCAACCACTCCTCAGGGCTGGGTGCCTGCTTTCCTATAAGCCTCAGCTCCCTTCACTCCCTGTTACCATCACTGAAGACATCCCTCTAGGTTGGGAAAGCACCGTGGCCAGACCCCTGCCCTGAATGCCACTCCATTGACCAATGAGAGACTAGGAGAGCCAGTCACAAAGGAACCTTAGTTTCAACCTAATAAATTCTTGTTTACAAAATAAAATAAATTTTATATGTGACATATGAGCTAATGTCATATGTCAGCTCTATTTACTATAACAAATAAGATGTAAACAGTTTGGGGAAAAAAAAACACTAGAAAGACTCTTCAGGCTCCAACTCTTAGCCAGATGACTCACATCTGTTTTAGGCGGCCCAAGGGTGTCTAATAATGGAAATAACTACATGCCTTTCATTCTCTAAAACTGTCTAAAGCAATACATTATTATATATATAATTAAAATCTTTATGTCATGAAAGATTTCAAATACATGCAAAAATAAAATACCCCTCCCCCTAGTACCCAATATCTAAGTAATTATCAACTTATGGCCTATTTTATTTCTTTTAAAATCAAAGGCTATTTTGAAATAAAGTCTAGACACCATATAATTTTAAATATCCAACACATACTCTAAACCTGAGATATATATATATATATAAATATATATATATTTAAATATATACACACACAATATTATCCCACTTGAAAATTAATAATTCTTTTTTTTTTGATGTTCTTTTTTTTTATTATTAGTTAAGGTATTACAAATGTGAATAATTCTTTTATATATTAATTATATATAATAATTCTTTTATATATTAAATATCTAGCTGGTATTCAAATTTCCCTGATTCTCTTCTTTTTAAAAAAAATAATTTATTTGAATTAGGATCTAAATAAGGTCCACACATTGCAATTGGTTGATATGTCTCTGTCTTTTAAAAAGTCTTCCTCTAGTTGCTTTATTTTTATTTTTTTATTTTTTGGAACTTTTGGTTGAAGAAACCAGGTTACTTGTCCTGGTGAGTTCCCCACAGTCTAGATTTTGCTAACTGCATTCACGTGATGTGTCTTCTGTACTTCCTGTAAATTGGTGGACCCGGAGGAGGGGTCTGCATGCTCGTGGGTAAGATGGGGCCACACTTTGATTTGTCTGTGGTTGCGTTTAAGCCTCACTCTAACAGACGCTATGTGACCAGCAAAGCCAGAAACATTCACTACTTGGCTCTTTGCAGGAAATTTGTTACCTCTGCTCTAGGGGCTAATCTGATTCAAATTTCTTCTTTTTTTGTTAGGAATATTTCATTCAGGTGTTGAACCTGGTGCTGGAAGAAGGAAACAATGCCATTTTTCTTTCTTTCTTTTTTTTTCTTTTGTGACCTCAGCAGCTACTCATAATCATTGCTTAAGTGCATTATTTTATTAGGGATTGCCCAATGGTGCTATTGTAAGTCTGTTCCCTCTGCATTAGTTGGAACACTTCTATAAAAAGTAAATTTCCATAACCCATCACATGGTTATCCAGAGGTTCAATGTGTACAGCAAAGGCAGGATAAATGCTTGAGTCATTCCCTATATTGTTCTCACACAATACGTTGGTTACCCAGCCTTTTTAGAGTTAACCAGAGGGATTTTTTTATTTGTTTGTTTTCTTAGTATAATTACAAACTCATGTTTTTAAACATATTTTAAGGGCCTCGACCCACTGAAATTGTATTATCCTTATTGATGTTCAAGAGGAGCCTCCTCAGGTTGGCTCCTGAACCTTTCGTATGACCTGCAGTCTCATTAGGTTCGTTTCCTGGTTTGACAAGATGTTCCCAGCTGATTTTGCCCATTTCTGTCCCAGGTGGAATCAGCCACTTTTCTAGGGGTCTCTGCTTCCTTTTAGAGGGAGACAGACTTTAGAGACCACAATCTGAGTATGCTCACCCAATAAACTCGAAATCAGCTCTGGGAATACTGGGCATTGCCAATGGGGAAAGTCCAAAATGCATTTGCATCACTCTCTGGACTATATCCAAATATTGAAGTTCAAATCATGAAAGATAGACTGTTTACTTATGAATTGCTTTGCCTCCCATGGCAATACCACCCAGGGGAGGCACACTGGATGATGAAAAGCTGCAGGAGTGAGTTGGGCATTGAGGTTGGGCTAGACTATCAAATGAAAAATCCTCATGCGAAGGCAGTGAATCTTATCCTGAAAGTGGGATGCCAACAATGCCAAGTGTCTGAAATGAACAACTGGCACACAGTAGGACAAGGAAAGTCCCCTAGTTTATTTCGGGGGGGGGGAGGGACGCGGGGGTATGCCAACCGGCCCCTGCCCCCATCAAGCACTGAAAAGGCTTTGATATCCTTCTGGTCTCTGTGATTCTAGGATCTCATTCTTAGTACCTAGAACCCTGTATTATTCTGCCTTTGGGCTAACTGTTCCTTCTAGAGGGGCTACAGGAGGTAGAGAAAAACAGTACATCAGATCATATGAGAATCATCAGATTCCCCAAGTTTTTTTCATGACAGTTTTTCTTCTCAAAGAAATAAATGTGAAGGAAAGGTATCGGGCTGCAAAATTGAGACTTAGTGGCCTTACGTAGGATTGACCTGCCCAGCAGCCATGCCGAATGTTTCTCACCATACTCTTCCCAACAGGCAAAGGTCTAACTCTTCAGGGTGTCTGGCAAGGGGCATTCTAGAGACCTTCGGGGGTTGACCTGCAGAGATTAAGGCTGATCGGGAAAGTGACAGGAGTTAATGCACAAACAACTGAGGTTGAGCCTCAAATATGGTCCTGGAATGGCCAGAGGACTCTGGTCTCTCAGGCCTCTACAAACATCCCTGAGATACATTCACCCAACCCTGTCTTCATTTTCCAAACATCTTCCGCATTCTCTTAAGGCAGAAAGTTAGATGAACAAGCAAAAGCGAAGTGCATTTTGATACCTTGGGAAATGTACTGAGTGGTATCCGAATGAGTCAGCATCTTTAAAACTTCAGAGAAGAAACAGGAAATACTAACTGATCAAAGTGACTGCAGCCTGGTGGTTTTAAATGTGCTCTTTCAGGTTACTGGGGAGAGGCTTAGAGACCTCAAAGCGTGTACTTGATCTATGATGCTAATTAATGTAGCCAAAAATGAACTTTAAAAGACTCAGGAAAGAAATGCTCAGCCACAGAGGTGTATGGCAACAATGTTTAAAAGGTTCCTCCAATGAAGAGGCATGCATTTTATTAAATATACTTGAACTGACATCCAAATGCCTTTTATCCACATTTATTTCTCTCTCTATTTAATTTATCTTCATTGTTGAGAGTATTACAGATGTCTCCCATCATTCATTCTGTTTTTTTAAAAAATATATGTATTTTTCTTGATTTCAGAGAGGATGGGAGAGGGAGAGAAAGAGAAACATCAATGGTGAGAGAGAATCATTGATCGGCTGCTTCCTGCATGCCGCACACTGGGGATTGAGCCCCAACCAGGGCATGTGTCCTGCCACAGAATGGAACCATGACCTCCTGGTTCATAGGCTGAAGCTCAACCACTGAGCCATGCCAGTCAGGCTATTCTTAGCTCTGTACAGTTATATCTAGATGCAAAATCATTACAATATTCTTTGCAATAAGTAATTGCATAGCAATTATCGTTGCAACCTCAATTTCCAAGGGAAGGAACACTGTGGGTGATCTTTCACCAGCTTTGTGCACTTCTCCTCTAGCTTCTGGGTGCTTTGACACCAATAATTTGCACCTGTCACCTTAGGAGAATTGCTACTGGGAGTTGCAGCCCATTTTCTTGGTGGACTTTAGGTGGCTGGCAGTTGACACAAACCATTCCTCTACCCCAGAGGCCAACAGCCACTGACTGACTACTGGCCCGGGAGTCTGAGAGCCCAGCTTCTTTGCCTCAAGGTGGCACAGAACTCTCCAGCATCAGGCTGAGTGTGGGCCTTCACTTGATATCCCCCCACTTGATTGGTGGTACCCTTTCTAACACCTACTCCCCCACTCTCTTACTCTGTCACCTGGGAACTGTTCCTCAATGAATGGTTTGCACTTTATTCTTGGCTCAGCAATTCGTATGGGAGACCATGACCTCTCACATCCAACAGTAAGGGTCAGTTCATGACATCCCTCTAACACAATATCACAAATATATGGTAATATATTCTGCATATATCTTAATTGAAAAGAAAGCTATGCCATAATTAACTATGCAAAAATTCTACACAGGCACAAAAAAGTCTAGAAATACGGATATAAGATATTATCTCTATATTTAGTTCGGATGGTAGAAATATGAATATAATTTATTATTCTTTATACTGTTCTGGATGTTTTACAAAATATATACAATGAACACATTACTTAAAACAAGCAGCCCTTTTCTGGTTATAAAAACACAGCAGCAGGAACTCAGATCAGCTGAAATGTGTAGCAAGGAGGAGCAGAAAAGGCTACAGAGCACAAGAACCATGGTTCAATAACAGAATCATAAAAACTGGAATAAAAAGTGCAGTTGCTGGAAAAACAGAGAGTTGAGAAATAATATAGTGAGAGCCCTTTATATACAGTAAAATGAATGTTACACCCCTTACAACCCACAGACCACTCCACATTGAGTTTTTTTCAATAAGTGGTGGTTCTATTTTGATGCACATGACTGGAACCATTCATGTGACTACATCTACACACTACATGTTTAATGGCAAGGATTATAGTTTATTCATTTTTTTTGAAGCCCTGAGTTTAGCAGAGTATCTGGTATGTAGTAGAAACTCAATAATGTTTATGAAATAAATTGTAGTTCAGTGGAAATGAACTGATTTCATTCTTATTTTAAGCAGCAGCAATTTTTATTGCTAACTTAAAAAATCCCAACTTGCTTAAAACTTGTGGAATGCATTCTCAAGTGCTCAAAATTAATGGCCACCGTTTATGGAATGTCTACCATATGCCAGACCCTGTATCTGGAGCTTTATATATTCAACATCTAGCTGAACCCTCGACTTAAGATGTAGGCATGAGTATTTAGATGCTCTAGATGTTGAAAACAGAGGTCCGGAAAAATTAAATAACCTGCCCGGACCATACAGATCGTACAAGGTGAAGAGATGTCTGAATGGACTCTTAGCTGGTATGGCACACTGCTTCTTGTGATGGAGTTTAAAGGGTTGACCGAAGCAGAAGTGAGGAAACACTGCCTTCTTTCTACCTCTCTGTCCTGTGCTTACATCACCAGTGTCTCGGAGTAAACAAGTGACCACAGCTTTACAAGGAACAAGAATGGAACAGAATGTTTGTTACTCCAGTGCAGTGGTTTTCAGCTCGGAGGGGGCTCCGCGGGCCCCAGGGGGCATTTGGCATGTCTGCAGACGTTCTGGTTGCCATACCTGGGAGGGAGTGCCACTGGCATCCCGTGGGTTGAGGTAAGGGTTGTTGCTGAACATCCCACGATGCACAAGACAGTTCCTCACCACGGGGAATTATCTGGCCCAAAATTTCCATCAGTGCCAAGTGCCAAGGTTGAGAAACCCCATTGGCCCACAGGAAGGTGCACATACCAACTCTCCCTCAAGGTGGCACACAGAGGTCCTGCGGACTTTCCTTACTTCAGAATCCAGGCTCCAGTCTGAAGTCACACACTGCTTCTTGTCAAAGCAGCTACTGCTTTGATGCCAATTGTCACCATGGCTCCCCCTGGAATTTCCACCCAAGGCTTCTCTATGTGGGAGAGGAAGGAATCCAGCCCATTCCCCTTAGTGGCTCCCGAAGGGAGGGGTTAGTGACCAGTAATGAAAGCTCTGAGCGTCAGCCCCCCTTATCAAATCAGGCTCCTGGACAGCCTGTTGGAAGAGGTGGGGATGCCTGCGTTACCCGGAGCTCCCTGTGCAGAGCATCAGGGCGGGTGTTTGTCCACACCAGGCCCCTCATCACACAGCTGTTCCTCGCAGGAGGAAGCCTGGCCCAGCGTCCGGAGGCTGAGGATCCTCCTTCACTGCTGACATCCTTCCCATAAAGCAGCAGCAGCAGGGAACGGCTGACATAACCAGTCATCACCTCCTGTGGGCCCTGCTCCCCTCCCACCACCTGGTTGTTCCCCCAGCCCCACCATGGCCTCTGTTTTTGTTTTCTGATCCAAAGCTAGCTTTATCACTCAGGTCCAGGGAACAGAAATGCCAGGTATAAAGAGAAAAACCCCAAACACGCTCATATACCCTCCATTATTCTTACATCCACTGTACTTACTCCCTGGGAACTTTCTGAACTAATTAGTTAAGCAAAACTGAGCCCCAACTCCTACTTTCCTCCCTTCCCTGGTGAAAAGAGGGCAGGGCCCAGCAACAGAGGAAGGACACTCAGCAGGTGAAGGCTGAATATCACCCTGTGCCAAATTATCTCCAAAATGCCACCTGTGGGAGGTCCCCTTCTGCCTGCTGCGATGCCCTCCTTTTCTCAGAAGGAGAGCTGGGAGTCGGTGGGAGCCTGTGCATGACGGAGGTTCTTCCTCTAGGTGGGGAGGGCCCTTGCTTGGCAGTTAAGGGGAGGACGTGGGCTTTACCAGGCAGGAACTCCAGACTCAGGGAGCCTCCCCCATCGGCCAGGCAGAAGAAGGTCGAGGGCACCAATCTTCTACTGTGTCGACAGGGACCAGCATTTCTAGGGCTGAATTCACAATTAAACTCACTTGGTTCTTTTGAAATCGGGGTGCTATTTCCAAGGCTGCCATGTGAAACACAGTTTGCCCATTTATCTATTTCACAAATCCTAGTGGAGCACCCATGGGTCAGGCACGGTGCTAAGGTGGGAGCGTGCACAAAAGTGGACTCGGCCCCACACTCCTGGAGCAGATGGTCTAGAGCCTGGCTTCTCACCAGGGCAGGTTCATCCCTCAGGGAACATCTGGCAACATCTGGAGACATTTTGGGTTGTCACAACTGGTGGGGGGGATGCTACTGTCTAGTGAGCAGAGACCCGGGATGCTGCTCAACATCCTGCAAGGCCCAGGAGAACGCGGCCCAGCGAGGACGGTCTGCTCCACAACATCAACAGGGCCGAGGGGGCACTGGAGGAGGGCCACGCAGGGGGACACGGAGGATGAGCTGGATATGACTGGCCAAAGGGGCAGAGGAATGGGGACAGGGCCCAGTGTCCCAGACGGGGCCTGGAAACAGATTCTGGAAATGGGTTCATTTTAACACTACACCACCTTACAGTCTTTCTAAGACAAGGTCCACTCTGTCTGGGGACAAACAGCGCATCGTGACACACACGAGTCCAAACGAGACAGGAGCTGAAGAATCATTCACACTCATGTCCACCCTGCCCCGCGGCTCCTTCCTCAACCACCAGGCACCACACACTAGAAAAGGCAGGAAGTGAAACCCATTTTTACTAGCTTAGTCATGATACCAAAAGCATGACCCAAAAAAGGAAAGACTGGTAAGTCAGACCTCATCAAAATTACAAATATTTGCTCCACAAAAGGCTGCAAAGATGATGAAAAGACAAGCTGCAGGCTAGGAGAAAATATTGCCGCCCACCTATCTGACAAAGACTAGTAGCTAGAAAATACAAAGGACTCTCACAATGCAAAAGTAAACAGAAAACAGCAATCCAATCAGAAAATGGTCCAAAGACACGGACTGACAGTTCACTGAAGAGGATTCACAGATGGCAAATAAGCCCATGAAAAGATGTTCAACATCATTCGCCATTAGGGAAGTGCAAATGAAAACCACTACACACCCATCAGAATGGCTAAAATAAAAACTAATGGTAACACCAAATGCTGGAGAAGATGCAGAGAAATGGGAATTGCTGGTGGGAACGTAGAATGGTGTAGCCACTCTGCAAAAAGTTTGGCAGTTCCTTAACCATGTGATCTAGCAATCTTGGACATCTATCTCAGGGAAACGAAAACTCATGTTCACACAAAATCTATACGCCAATGTTCATAGCAGCTTTATTCGCAATAGCCCCAAACTGGAAAATATCCAGATGTCCTTCAATAGGCGAATGGTTAAACAAATCATGACACATTCACACCATGGACCACTACCCAGCAATAAAAAGGAATGGACTACGGATACACACAGCAACTTGGATGGATCTAAAGGCAATTATACTGAGTGAAAAAAAAGTCAATTCCAAAAGGTTACATACTATGATTCAATTTATAAAATAGTCTTAAAATGACAAAATTATAGAGATGGAGAATATATTAAAGGTTACAAGAAATTGGGGAAGATGGGAGGGAAAGGGATGGATGTGACTGTAAAAGGGTGACATGAGGGGGCCTTGTGATGGAACTATTCTGTGTCTTGACTATGGAGTTGACCACACAATATACAGGTGATAAAACATTACAGATGTGTACACACACACACACACACACACACACAAACACATACACACATGAATGCATGTAAAACTGCTGAAATCTGATAAAGTGGATGGATTGTACCAATGCCAATTTCCTAGCTGTGGTATTTATTGTTGTGTCATGTAGTTATGCAAGATATTACTTCGGGGGGAACCAGGTGACCAGTAAATGGGGGTCTCTTTGTATTATTTTTTTTATAACTGGATAGGAATCTATAACTCTGTTAACATCAAAAGTAAAAACAACAAAACAAAAAGAACCCTTATTTTAAAATTGTAGTCAGCAAACAAATGTATCTTAAGACAGATCTTTTATTCACTTTAATTCCTTTCCCCATCCTGCAACTCCACTAGAAATGTCAATCTTCTAAAAAACATACCAATAATGTTTTTGCATAATTGTGCCTTTTCATAATTTGTGACAGCCTCAATTCTTAGCTTCTGTAGGCTCCTGAGACAAACCACCCAAGTTAATACCCAAGCTCCACTACCAATTTACTGTGTGACTTCGACAGGTATATAACTTCACTGTGCCGTAGTTTCTGCATCTGTACAATGGGTATAATAGTAGCCCCTGCCTTTCAGACTGCTGAGAGGCATAAAAAGGAGGAATCTATCTCAGGTTCCTCCCCCTTCGACTGAGGGTCACTCGAAGCTTGCACTTACTACCATTATCATGGAGGGTTGAAGCATCCTTGGTCTCTATCCTCAGCCTCTTAGGGTTTACACACCAACCCATCTGAACAGTTCCCTCAACTGCAAAATGTCCCCAGATTCCAAGTTCTAAAAATTGAAAGGAATTTAAAAAGCTGCCTTTTCTATTTACTCGTGGTCTTTTTTTCCCCCCATTGTGGCCCATTCCCTTCATTTCTTTGTTGTAGAAGAGGTTCAAGGCTCTAGTTAGTATGTGACTTTATCACAGTTTCACCTCTAGTCACAAGTCCTCAGGGAAGGTGGCCTTGCCCTCGGGGGAGAAGCAGCAGGGCCCCATGCAGCCTCCGAGAATGGCCCTGGTGATGGGACCAGAAAGTGACTCATGGTCACTGGGTGAATTAGGAAATGGGCCTCAGGCTCTGCTGATTTTCCTTGTGTTCTTTCCAAGCCATGAATAAGGAAAAGTGTTTCCTAGCAGCATAAACTTAAATAAGGCATGATTAGACTAAAGCAATTTTTAAAACATTTCAGTACGACAAAGCCCATAAAAAAACCCTGTCTCCATGGTTGAGAGACTCAATGGTAGACTCTGGATGGTAAGCCGAGGCTCACCACTGTGTTATTTGCTTAGGTGGAGGAAATATCTAACACAGAAAATGCTTGATGACTGCACAAGGAAGCCACTGAGAAATAACTGGAAAGCCCATTGCAATGGTAACTGAAAAGAAGGGGCAATCCAGGAGAAATAGCTTGAATTTTAGCAAGTAGAGCAGACTCTAAAACCTTGAATTTCTTTTTCTAAAAAAAAAGATTGGGTATTGGGTAGAAAGATATCAAAGTCCCCTTGTCCATTTTCACAGAAATATTAGGATCAGAGAAAAAAAAGCTTCCTCATCTCTGGGCTTATTATTCCTGCAGTTTCTGCATCTCAGAGAGTGGGCACCCCATCCACCCAAGAATCAAAGCAGAAAGTCTGGGTGTCATCCTTCATCCTTTCCCGGCCCCATTAGAACCACTGCAAACTCTTTCATTCTTCCTCTGAGTGTTCCTGCATGGCCTACTCTTCCCACCTCCTCTGCCCCTCAGTCCAGCCACCAGACTTCCTGGAAGAGGACATTAGTCTCCTCTACCCAACTCACAGTCTGCTCTGCCCCAGTGACCTTGCCGATAGGAAAGGCTGACCATGCCCCTTGTCACCGAGACCTGCATCAAACCCTCCAGTGGCCTCTCTAAGCTCTTGCAATGAGATGCAAACCCGCTCCCACAGCCTGTGAGTTGGCCTCCTGGGCTGGATTTCTTCCTTCTAGACATACACTCTCCCCTTGGGAGGTCGCAGAACCTTTCCAGCCTCAGCCCTCCATATGTGCATTCCTTCTGACTAGAGCATTTGTCTCCTCCCCTTCTCTTTGTACCTGAGGCTGGGGCAGGGAGGGACCTTGTCGGTCCTGTCACCACTCTTCCCCATCATCTAACATGGCACATGGGACACCGAGGTGCTCTCTATGTAATCAAGGCACTGATGAAGAAAGCAGGCTTCAACAGCCTACATGCTTCACTTCAGGTATTAACCTTGCATACAGAAGCCACCATCTTATAAGCAGGATGGGATCTAAATTATTTGGGGAAGTCTAGAGCAAGACTTAAAAGAAGTTCTAGAGAAGCTTTCACAGCATTGGATCTACTGACATTGGGAAGGCGGGAGGTTGTGGGCTGGGGGTTGTCCTGTGTATTATAGATGGTTAGCATTATCCCTGGTTAAACCAACTAGATGCCAGTAGTTCCCCCTTCCCCTCACTGTGACAACCAAATTAAATGTCTGGAGACATCAACAAAAGTTCCTGGAGGAGAGAGGAAGGATTATCCCTGGTTGAGAACCACTGATCCAGAGAAAAATTAAAAACTGGTGGATATGATTTTAATTCTGCCCACAAAATGCCTGATTGATTAACCTTTTTCTGAATCACTTCAGCAATAATGTGGTAATACAGTATCACCTAACATCAAGTGTCTACGACCACTGTTTATAGCAGTGATGGCAAACCTATGACACGCGTGTCAGAGGTGACACGCGAACTCATTTTTTTGGTTGATTTTTCTTTGTTAAATGGCATTTAAATATATAACATAAATATAAAAAATATGTCTTTGTTTTACTATGGTTGCAAATATCAAAAAATTTCTATATGTGACACGGCACCAGAGTTAAGTTAGTTTCAAAATGCTGGCACGCCGAGCTCAAAAGGTTCGCCATCACTGGTTTACAGCATCATTTCAGTGGGAACATGCATTCCAAACTCCTAGATATGTTTATGAACCACCATGGAGGCCATGGTTGGTCCATCCCAAGACTCAACTTAGCTTTCAGCATCAGTAATCTCTCTCGGTGATGTCTGATGTGAGACAGGTGGCAAAGAATGGTGGGGGAGAAATAGAAAGTCAGAGAAGAGCTGGGGAAAGGATTTGATCTTTCATCTGTGTCTGGTACATGAAAACAGGAGAGGGAAATGGAGAATGCCCAGTGCATCAGGTCCTTCCTGAGAGCACCATCCCACAGAATCCTCAGGCATTCTCTTTCTGACCACAGTGTGGCACAATCCAGGAATGAAATGTGAAAGTCTGAATATCAATACTGCTCTAACCCCTTGGACTAAGGGTATATTGAGCTCGGAGCACCTCTTCAGGAATGCAAAATAACTTCCTGGTTTTACCTGCCACATGGCAACAATATTTTCAATTGTTGGTTAAATTGCAAATGCCCCATGAATCATTTAAATAAATCTCACATGTATGAAATAGTCAATTGTGTTCTCCGAGCAATTCCCAGCTGTAAAAATAGAGCCACACGGAACAGATTTCTTTTTCTGCAGCTAATTGAAAATACTGCACATATAATGCATGATTTAAAGCTCCCAGGAGGAATTTCAATTTGTGTTCCCCATTTTAAAATGTACAATCAAATGCTGTCTTAAAGTGCTCCACACATTTAAGTCAATATTGCTTGCCTGAAGCACCCCAACCACTCCTAAATTTTCACACTATGGATTGATGACCTGAGATTTTTAATGCTCTGGGTGACTTTCAAAACAATGGCTTTAATAGGGCTGTGTTTCCTGAGAAAACAAACACTCCTAGAATTGATTCAAATGTCTGTGGCCCAGAGAAAATCTCCAAAACAGCAGCAAAACGCCTGCCAGGAGGAAGGGACCACATAGAACATCTTTCACCTGGGAGCCCAAGCAGTGATCTCAAGTGCCCACAGCACCTCCCTAGAGTTAGGCTGCCTCAATATTCTTGACCATTGATCAAATGGGAGATGGCAGAATGTGTGACAATGAGGAAGAGACTGTCAAAGTAACACGTGCCAAAGAAGGAGTGCCCAGGCTCAGGGCCTGGGGGGAAAGGGGAGTTAACAGATTGAAGATCATTGTCCATGTCTAATAGAGCATTAGAGCTTGCACAATACTCAGATTTCCTCCTTAATGTGACAGCTGGGGTCCTGCACCACAACTCAAGCACATGGAAGACATTACAGGATGAAGGGAGAGCACGGGCTGACATTGAGCTGTAGATGAACAGAGGACAGAAGTACTTAGAGGACTAAGATACAAGGTAGAACATGGCAGGTAGCATTAAGCGTTCCAGGCGAACAAGGAAATTGTCAAGTTGCCTTTACTTTACATGCAGTCACATTAAATTCGATCATTAGTGTTCCTCTATCCAGCCAATTAGTAAGAGGTGAAAATCTTACCCTGCTAGCCAAGATGAGAGAATGATGAGCAATTCTGGCAACAGACAAATGATAATCAAACTAGCAAAGAATTCAAAGCATGAGAATTTAGAGTCAAATAACATAGCAGACACTTGATGCATATTTATCAAATGAGTTAAAGTACCACTCACAACTTACTGTTGTTCGTTAGATATGCAAACCTTTAACCCTTAGCTTTTGTTCCACAAATGAAGAAATGGAATGAGAAATAATGATAGAACTCAGAAATGATCTGTTTCAAAAACTTGACATCAAGAGCTAAGGTCTTATCTATAACTAAGGTGTAAATGTCCCCAACATTTGGGGATGAAAGCACCTACTATTGGTGGAACTCTTGACATCTGACTAGGAACTGCCCTACAGGCCATAGGGAACTAACTCAGGTTGAGTTCTGTGACTTGAGCCATAATCTCTCTCATTTACTTTCATACTGTACTTACCAATTAACCCAGTAACAGGTGGGCTTCCCATGAAGATCTTGTTAATGTGGGAACGTCCTAACTGGCCAAGGGGCCATCTTCCAATTCTGTCTCTTGTGTGTGGTAACTGTTAGTCTCTCTGACCTGGAACAATCCTGGGGGTCCTAACAAATCTAGTTTATCTTCTGTGTTTTGCGCTGTGGATGCCCCTCAGCAATGCCATCTCCAGAGAGCCCACCCAAGCAGGCAGCACCTCAGACTTCACACAAATAAAATGCAGCACCATTTGATGACCCAGCCTACGGTTTTTCTTCTCCCTTGGGCACCACTTACTATTTATTTACAACCTTTTCCCCAGGGCAAATGGAAGGAAGGCAGGATTGAACTTGTACTTCATAACCTGAGAAGGAAGAAGACAAAGGAAGAGCTCAGTGTAGTTCAGTCAGCTTCCTAACACACCCATGTCCCCAAGTTCTGGGATGAATGGTTCAGGGAAATAGACAGAAAACATCCTTCCTACCCCCCGCCTCTCCAAATATATTAAAGATTTCACATTAAGAAAAAATGGATTCCATTTTTTCATTGGATGACCAGGGATGCTTTGGACTAAGTTTTGGCAGCCACAAAAGTGATTCTGTGGTACCTGGGTATACTTTCATCTCTTCTTTCTCAGTTACCCATTCTGGTTCGTGTAATTGAGTCCCCTCTCTACTCGGGTGTAGTACAAGAGACGCAAACAGGTTTAGCCCATCCACCTCCTTCAGAGTAAGTTTTGGGTACATATTACAGGTAAAATAGTTACACAAAGGAAGTTGGGAATGGGAAATTATATGAAACATCCTCCTATGTAAATTAAACAAGTAAATAGAGATATATGTATCTTTAGGCATAGGATCTAGAAATATTCTAAAGTAGGAAGAGAGAATGAGGGATGGGGAAGATAAAATAACTAGTAACCACTTTAAGAAGGGCTCCTCAGCTTTTATCTCTGGTCCTTTGCTCTCTTCTTTCAGTACAAAGAGCTTGTAAACAAATAAAATCCCAACAACCACTAGACCAGCAAAGCACCGCAAACCTTAGAAACCATCTGAAGTGATGAGAAGAAATATTTAAGAAGATGACCACTCTATAGTTACATTTCCCCCCAACAACCACTGGACCAGCAAAGCTCCGCAAACCTTAGAAACCATCTGAAGTGATGAGAAGCACAATTCCAAACGTCTTTAGTCACTCAACACTGAGCTTCTCCCTTTAGCTTGACTTAGTTTCTTTGCTGACGTCCCCGCTGATGCCTTTCGAAGGGATTTGGTGGGGTTAGGAGAGCTGTTCAGCTATTTCCCAGGAAAAACCTGTGTCTACTTTAACACAACTGTGGAATAGGCCTGTTGTCTAGTCCCAGGCCTGCCTGCCTCAGATACATCACATACCTGCTCTGTGACTCAGTTTCCTCATCTATGAAATCAATGATAATTCCCTCTCCCATCCTGTACCTCAGAAGGTTGCTACAAGGATCACACGAGACACCATCCTGAGAAATGACATGTCTCAGGCACCACAGGACTTTTTCTCACAGGACCAGCCCTTTCACTTTCCCACATACAAAGCTAAGGCAGAAGAACATGAATTTCTGGAATTAAAAACCAATGACTTCATGAAAGTTCTTCTTGTCACCTTTGTCTAATGCTGCTATAAGCTACCAATGGAGGATCTTTAGGGATGGAGGAGGCCCAGCCCCTTTTTGTCAAAATTTTATAAGGAGAGAAATATTCTAAATTTCTCCAATTTCTCATAACCAGCTATGGAGAAGATGTCCTATTCAACAACAATGAAGCTGGTGAGTAGCTGCATAGGAGATGTGAGGGGGGACATTTATACAGCTCTACTCTGTGCATGCCATCTCACTGAATGACACTTAAGCCTGGGATATAGTTGAGGTAACAGAGATGCAGACAGAGTGAGTCATCTGCCCACATCACATAGCGAGGAAGAGATGAGAAACCACATGGATATGTCTCCCAGAGAGAGAGCAGAGATGCTTATGCTTCTGTCACCTGCCTCTCCTTACTCAATCCCTCCAGGTCCTTTTCCATTCCCTCAGTAGGCCCTCAGGATTGGCACTGATCCCATTCTGGAACTTTGCTTTCCCTTTAGTTCCCAGATGCAGAAAAGAGTTTTCAGTACATCTGACCACCCTTTCCCACACCGTAAGGGGCACCTCTTCTCCCAGGATGAAGTTCTTTCTTTGATTAGGTTCTAATTACTTATGCTTCAATATATGATGATAATTCCCAAAATGAGACAGCCTTCCCTTTTTCCCAATGAGAAGATCTCCCACAACCCTTCTCCACTCCCACCCAAGTTTTGGTTAACCGGGCTAAAAGAACTTTATGACCAATATGTAAAAATAACACATATTATGATTTGGAAATAGTACTTTTCTTTCCGTCCCCACCTTCCAAGAAGCAATTTAATTCAGAGTTCTCCCAGGCATCGTCTACATGCCTGTCATCGCTGTTTGAGTTGTCTAACAGTTTGTCTGAGCCCATCAGCTCCTTCTCGTCCAAGTTGTCTCGGATACAGTACTTTGCAAATCTCTGTGTGACACTGTCATGGAAAAATCCATCCTAAGCCACAAGAAGCCCTTCCTGGAGCATCAGGACAGCTGCCCTCAGAGGTAAAAATACATTCCGGATCCCCACAGCGGATCACTGACCATGATACTTTTTAACAGTCCTCATAAAACTTCATTTGACAATAACACTTTCATTGTTTTTTCTTCAGGGATTGAATCTCTTCCCTGGAAGGAGTTATTTCCTTGAATTTAGCCATAGAGTATATGAGAGACTAAATGACCAACTCTTTATTATTGATACAAGTCAACAACAATCCTACAAAATTTAGGGCAAAAAAAGGTTTTGTGGAGAGCAATGTGAAAAAAAGAATGACTGCATCACTCATGAGAGCTGCCTGGGCATTCGTGTTTATCAGCAACCCCGCCGACAGCGCACACAGGGCACACACAGACCTCCCTCTCACACACGCTATGGTGAGTGAGGACTGACATTTGAGAAACTCCTATGTGTGAGGGGCTTTGCTGTTAGCACTGCTGAGCCTCCTGTACTCCTGGGAAGCAGGAATTGCAGCCCTCATTTCATGTGGGAGGACGTTGAGACCTGGAGACGGTCCATCACTGGCCCACATCTACAGAATGAACTTGGGCCGCCGTGAGGACGCAGGGAAGCAGTGCCTGTAAAGAGCTTTTGTAGCCCAAAGCTCATGCTGGCCCGTGACTGCTCCGTCATTAGGGTCACACACTGCTCCCCCTGAGTCCTTTCACACCAAGAGGGAACGTTGAGACTTCATGCAGCTTCCCAACGATTCAGTCCAGACCGACCACCCCAGTCTGACCCCCTGCGCATCTCATCTGTAAGCACTCACTCGGCAGAAGATTACTGAAACAGTGCGGTACTGAGGGTCAGGGCACATGGTCGGCAAACTGCAGCTCGCGAGCCACATGGCACTCACTCGGCAGAAGATTACTGAAACAATGCGGTACTGAGGGTCAGGGTCACTGGTCTGTTCTGGTGGAGGACTAGGTCATGACATGGCACATGACAACGAAAAGCAAACCAATTCTGATGTTATTTCACTATTGAGTTTAACTCCTCTGCAAATAATACACCTCATAATTTCTCCCTCACTCCATTATGGTATGCCACTGTTCTAGACTACATTGTATTGTTCAAGTATCACAGATATACCTGTTCCACCTAAATATGTAAGATCCTCAAAGGTCAATCTGTTTTGTGGATAACTATGTTGTATTGCTCAAGTATCACAGATATGCCTGTTCTACCTAAATATTTAAGATCCTCAAAGGTCAATCTGTTTTGTGGATACGTCTGTGTCCTGCAGAGCACCTGTTAAAATAATAAGTGCTCAAAAACTAGCTCTTAAACTGAAAGTCACCCGAATACAATAGGGTTGCCACTTTCCAGTCCTTTGAAGACCTGTACGGGCCAGATTCATCTGGAGTAAGTCTTGGGGAATCTCTTTACTCTCTGAGAATAATCCTCTTTGAGATCACAGAAGTGAACAACATGGAGAAAAGTAGGCATGAATCAGCCAAGTGGCTTTAAGAAATGGATGGTAACTGTCCCCAAGTCAGTGGGGTACTCTGAGGACTAATCAAGGGTGGATGACAGGTGGTGGCAGATCTGTCACCACACTGTACCCAGACTTGGCATCTGGAGAGGTGACAAATGACAGGAGCAAAGACATGAGCTCTCAACCTGCCACAGCCCTGACCTTGCCAAGTGACCTAAATCACTGTCCTTCCTATCTCCCCGTCTGTGAAACGGGGACAACTCTGTCTTTTGCTGCATGGAAGGTAACAGCCGTATCATCTCCATTCTCTAGCTATGGAAATGGGGCACAGATTGGGGTGTATTTCTGTGTCCACAAACTACTAAGCATAGACCTGGGTTTAAACCCAGGTTCCTTGGACTCTCAAATTCATCCTCTGTGCAGCCATGTCCCGACCCTTCACCCGTGGGTATTTGGAAAAGTTAAATGACTGCTTTGCCTCAGTCATCCACTGCACATAATGCTTCTGAATAAAATATCTCCGTGGCACAGACACATGGGGGCAAGTCTCAGCAGGGTGCTTCACACACCCGAATCTCAGATTTCTCACCTATAAACTCGTACCAATCTCTACGTTACAAGGGCTGTTAGGATTCAACACGATCATATAAATGTCCCGATCCTTCACCTGTGGGTATTAGGAAACATTAAATGAGTGTTTTGCCTCAGTCATCCACTGCACATAATGCTTCAGAATAAAATATCTCCATGGCAGAGACACATGGGGAAGTCTCAGCAGGTGCTTCACACACCCGAATCTCAGATTTCTCACCTATAAACTAGTACCAATCTCTACGTTACAAGGGCTGTTAGGATTCAACACGATCATATATAAAATGTGCCCAACAGTACTCGACACACAGATGATCCACCATCTTTCCTCTGCTGCTCCCTTCAAGCATCTTTGGGCAGGTACTATGGAAGGAGCCCAGAATGATAAGACAGACCAAATAAATGAATTTCAAAGCGAAAATCCCCACCGTTAGAAAGAAAGCTCTCTTTATAATTAAGTCATCACACACACTCCCTGACATCTACCATCCCACTGTCCGAGCCACAATTCAGGTGTGGGTGTGCACTGAGTGCTGTGTAAAATCCCAAATGAATATTTGCCAGTAAATTCCCCCCAAATCATATTAATGGCAGCATAGAATACACTTCCTTTCTGGGTACGCTTGCTGAAGTTAATTGAATATTCATAGAACTCTTTTCTATACTGAGGGAATCAAATCATAATTAAATGATCAGATGTTTTAAATACATTCAGCATGTGTTTCAAATGGTTATTACTGGGTATCTGGGCGTCACTGGATACAGTAAGAATGACATTTTCACATCTGAAAAACAGAAAAAGAGAAGACCCTGGATGCTCTTTATTATTTGGTTTAATATTGCAAAGACAGGAATGTTAAGCCAAATAGAGTATCTTCTACTCCATAGACCTTTATTCATTCTTTGTAACTAACATAAGAAAGAAAACACACCTAGCCTGACGGGGTAAGCCTGAAATGTGCCCCTAGAAAGACCTCCTGGGGACACAGCTCTCACATTTCCTCACACAGAGGAGTAAGAGGGAGTTTATTTCATGCACAAACCATCCTTTGCTCCACAGCCAGTCCTGGAAGACCTGGAAGCCTGCGGGAAGGACAGATGACCACTGATCACTGGGAGTACTGCCAACCGAGAGTGCTACAGGAATGGAGTCTGGAAACGAAGCACGTGAACACACAGAGCAAGTCACTCATTCTCCAGGTCAAAGACAGAAAGGAAACATGAGTTCCAGAGGAATGAAATGCTCACCCGGACAAACGGAAGCCCCACCACCTCCACGTCATGTCCTAGAAGTCAGCTCCATTCTCACCCCTGTGCTCAGCACCTGAACTATACTCTCTACCTCATCCCCATGAGACTTAACACATGATTACCTTCATGCCCAACTCACAGATGAAGAAACTGAGGCTTGGAAAAGTTTAGCAAATTGGCTATGATCTCCTGGCCTCCAGCTAGTAATTGATCAAATCTAGATTCAGACCAAAAACCACTGGCCTCCCAATCCTCCACACTCCAGATTACTACATGAAACGAAGGAAGGGGAGGAGGAGGGGACTAAATATACTATTTAGATACGACAAATTTTGAAATAAAGGTAACCATTTAAAGCCAAAGGAACAATACAAACTAGGAAAAGTTAAATCTCAAACAATAATCTAAGCTAAGTCTTCATAGGTTTGTGGAGTTCAATTAGGCATCTTTTAAAAATCATGCCCCATTTTTCCTTTGGTCATGTTGAGTCTGACCCAGCTCAGTCTAAGTTACTCCCTTGGAGTCTGGGTAAATGCACTCTACCTTTTCAACCCAAAAGTCAGTATTAATCTTAGAGTTTGAGTCCCATGAGAAAACAAGTGTCTAAGGAACAAACTGGGGCAGGTGAGGTCCAAGGCATAAAAACATTACTTGAAACATAACACAGAAATATTAGCCTCTCCCTGTCTCGAGTGTTTTGGCTTGTGATTGAAGGCTATTACCTGCACACAGCAAAGGAAGAAGATGCTCTTTTGAGAGGAGGCATACTGTTTGACAGGAATTTCTTTTTGAGAAGTTATGAAAATGGATGGGATATAAATCTTTGAACATTCGTGGTATCAGCTCACAGTTCACACATTTACAGACCTGGGTTCAGGCTCTGGCATTGACACACCCAGGTTGTATGTATGACGGAGGACACTCCGGCTGCTCCACCCTCTTTCCCAGCTGTTCCAGTGGAAAGGATACTGCCTCTGTCCTACAGGCAAACCCAAGGCTCCGGGAGACAGCAGAGCCTCTGCCAACTGAAAACAAACTAATGGCAGTTGGGGTAACTTGCCTGTGCAGCACACCTCTCTCAGTGCTCCCTCCCCTCCTGACCACAGGCTTGAACATGTGACTCAGACTCTGGCCAATCACAATATCCCATTCCCCTGACCACAGCCATTGGTCCAGGGAAAGGCACATGATCCAAACTGAGCCAATCGGAGTGCCTCCCTAGGATTTTTCCAATTGGAAATGGCAGAAAGCCCCTCTTTCCTCTTTGATCATGAGGCTTTAGGGAGGTGAGCCTGCAGCTGCCTTTAGTCGTGGTCCCTGAATCAAGAAAACCTCCAGAGACAAGAGGCAGGGAGGGAGAAAAGAGAGAAGCAAGGCCCTGAGTCTTTGGTTCCAGTCACCTCCAGGGCCAGAGGCATCTCTGCCATCCTCAGGAGTGGCAATGCAAACCAATAGCTCTACCTCACACCCCATGTTTGTGCCAATTATTTTTATTTAGGTTTCTGCCCTTTTAAGAAAAGATAATGCAGTAGTTGATAGCTCATATAATCTAAACAGTAACCAAATCCTCCATAAAAATAATTTCTTCCTAAGTGGATTTCTTATTTTAAAAATGAACAAAAAATTAGTAGAGGAAGCAAATACTGCATCACTTACACAGCATTTTTTAAAAAAATACATTTTATTGATTTTTTACAGAGAGGGAGAGGGATAGAGAGCTAGAAACATCGATGAGAGAGAAACATCAATCAGCTGCCTCTTGCACATGTCCTACCGGGGATGTGCCCGCAACCAAGGTCCATGCCCTTGACCGGAATCGAACCTGGGACCCTTGAGTCCGCAGGCCGATGCTCTATCCACTGAGCCAAACTGGTGCTGGCAACACGGCATTTTCTTAAAATAAAAGAAGAAAAATCTATTTTCATTTACAATCACCTTACTTATTTTAAGTGGACTTTGTAGTTGGCGTTAAACTCTCACATACCCAAACCCACTTTCAAAATTTGGTCCATTAAAAACTTTGGCTAAAATCAAGCAGTTATTTTTTTTTTCTAGCACTATATTAGTTGGCACTAAATGGAAAGGAAAGAACTGATGCTAATCCTCCAGGTTACCAGAGTTCTGACTGTAGGGATGATGAGGGCAT
>NW_006290306.1:5899201-5903958 GCF_000327345.1 Myotis davidii
GAAGAATTTCATGTAGATAAACATGAGACCAGGCAGACAGCTCTTTGTTCATGGGGGGATGGAGGGCCGGATGGAGGGATTGAGCAAAATGGGGGAAAAAAAGAGAGAGAGAGAATTTATGGGCATGGACAACAGTGTAGTGATTTCCAAGGTGAAAGGGGGTGGGTGGAAGTGGAAGAGAGCATAGAGGGGATAAATGGGGATGGGAAAATAAATTAAAAAATACATTTAAAAAATTTCCTCTAGATCTGATATTTATGAGAAAGTTGTATCAGACAGAAAAATAACTCTAGAACTTCCATTTCTTAAAAAAAAAAGACACTTTTCTGATAATTTTTTCAACATACCCATTGAGCCATTGTATAGACAAAGAAATTAAGTTCTAGGTAGTCAGCTATACAAATCATTGTAGGCACAGCCCAAACCCTCTTCCAACCCAGGACTCTTTCCATCGCACTTGGCTGAAGACATTGGCCAAAAACTACTATTGGGGGGGAAAGCCAGCGAGAAGGCATGCATCACCATCATTGAGAAGATTAATGTAAATAAAGCAGAAAGCATTCTCCTACCTTGTACAAATCATGAAATAGAGCACAGCCCAGCCAATGGACCTCAAGGAAGACAGAACCAAGCCAAGAGAAGTTCAGATGAGGATAACTGACCACAGACACAGAAGCACTTCTGTATTAGACTTCTGCTTTTTTTCTCCTGGCCTTTTTTTTCTAAGTAATGCTCACTCTCAGAAGACATGGCTGATCAAAGATTCCCTTTAACATAAAGAAATACAGGGTGGGGCAAAAGTAGGTTTACAGTTGTGAGTACATGAAACAGTTAACAGAACTATTGTAATAATCCTAACCTGCATGTCTTTTTCCATATGAACAACTGTAAACCTACTTTCCCCCCACCCGGTAATATTACGTAAATGCAGAAGTACCAGAACCAGAGGTGGAGGTCTGGGGGCAGAGCTCCCTTTCAGCCTGAAAAACAAGCACTCTTTCATGAAATATGTAGTAAACTTATAACAAAAGGGAATACAGTTTAGTTCAGAAATCCATTAAATACTTTTGGGTCATGCACCCCTGCAGGTGCAAATGAAACTAACATGCAGGCTTGGTGGGTAAAGCATGTTGCTATAACACAGCAACTGCCATCAGGGTGGGGTGTGTGTGTGTGTGCGCGCGTACGACATTATAGATTTGCCATAGAAGGCGGCGGGGGGGCGGGGGTAGTGATTTTCAGGAAGGACTTTTTGGAATAGGTGATACTGGACCTGGGTCTTGAAAAGGGGGGAAGATTCCCAGACAATCAATGCAGACAGAAGATGAAGAAAAAAAATTCTAGGCAGCGGTGCAGTATTGGCAAAGGCAAGGAGGGTACGAGGAGTCTGCAGGAAGTTTCGTTTTGCAAGAAAATAGAAGTTTTGGGAAGCGCAGGAGGCAGGGAGGTGGGAAGGGATTGAAGAAAGCTTAGGCTTTCAGTCATTACAAATGGCTGGCATCCTAGAGTGTCCCTGTGGGGGACAGTGGCTCACTGTGGAATGTTCCCTGGCTGAGTGCTAAGGAGCTGTTGAGCCAGGCCTGTCCAATGCAACGGAGTGCCTTTGGGAACGTACTGTCTGACTCTGGGTACCATGTGTTAAATGGGGCCTTCCATGTTCCAGATGCTGAGAGTAGGTGGGGCAGCCCATGCTCCCATATTTAGCCCCCCTCTGTTTGGGATGTGTAATCCACCATGCCCCACTTCCTCCCAGGGAGGCTCTGAGAAAGCGGCAGGGCGGAGAGGCCTGTGGAAATGGCTGTATACAGCAGAGACTGCATCCCAAGTCAAGTATCAACCATGCTCCTTAAAGAAACTTGGGCACAACGCCATAGAAAGATGCTAGAGCTCACCTCTCAACCTGAGACACCCAACCTGTCAGAGTTGGGTTTGTCCCAAAGACAAGAGGGAGGCACTGGGTTTCTTTTCAGGAGGGACACAGCAGATTTGGGTTTGAGGGGCAGGAGGAAAGTCATCCCAGGAGTACATGGAAGACGGTTGAAAGGGGTGCAAAACCAGGTGTGAGAGAGCAGGCAGACGGGTGGTGAGCCACTAGGGAATCACAGGCTGTCATGGTCTCTCAGCCTGTGGCCACTTGCTCAGAGCCCCTGGGAGCTAGCAAGCTACTATAGTGAGGGCCACAGGACCAGGGGAACCAGAAAGCAAGCAACCTCCAGCGTGGCCGGGCACTGGAAACTCCATGCCAGCCAAGTGTTGCCACATAGGAATGTGAGCCTGTGTTCCAGGTCTTCTGACTTTTAAGAGAAGCTATAAATCCAAATGACATCTTAATACTTCTAAATATAACTCAGTGTTTGTATACTTGTCCAGGCCAACAACACATCTGCCAGCTGCAGATGACACACTGGCCACCATTTTGCCAGTTCTACACTCGGAAGCAGGGCAGGGCCAGTGTGACCCAGCAGAGGTTT
Source organism: Myotis davidii (assembly GCF_000327345.1). NCBI lineage: Eukaryota > Metazoa > Chordata > Mammalia > Chiroptera > Vespertilionidae > Myotis > Myotis davidii. Next base: position 5,901,673 of record NW_006290306.1, read on the forward strand.
CCAGGACTTCACAGCATGGAGAAGCAATGCGACTTGGCGGCTGTCTGGATGTGGGAAGAGATGGAAGAGACTAGCATCACTGCGAGGTTCCTGCTTTAGCACCTTGGTGAATGGTAGAGCCACCATATTTTAAAAAAGAAAAAGAAAAAAACCCAGCCCTACTGGTGTAGCTCAGTGGTTGAGCATCGACCTATGAACCAGGAGGTCATGGTTTGATTTCTGGTCAGGGCACATGCTTTGGTTGCAGGCTCAATTCCCAGTGGGGGGCATGCAGGAGCAGCCAATCTATGATTCTCATCACTGATGTTTATTTCTCTCTCTTCCTCTCTGAAATCAATTTTTTTTTTAAAGAGAGAGGGACAAATTTGGGTCAAGGATGAAATGAGTCTGGAGTGGATGGTGAGAACTAAAACCAGTTTTGGATTTATTGTAGGTTTTCCCTAAAGGGCATGGATAAGTCCACCAGTCTGTAGGTCACCAGCTGGAGACTCACTCTGTACTTGGTGAAAGTTGGAGCTGTGGGCACATTGTCGCCCAAAGGCTACATAGAGAGTAAGGACAGAGCGCTGAGTCACCCCAGGAGGGAGTGGAGAAGCCTGGGAGGCAGAAAGGAAAAGCAGGAGATGGCAACTATGGAAGGAAGAAAGCAGCAGGAGGAAGGAAAGATCACATCTAATTCCACAGGAAGGTCAGGTCTGCAGAGCATCGCAGGGTGACCCATTCAGGAACTGTGGGTCTTCTATTTTGGGGAGACTCTGGCAGCTTCAAGAGAGCTCAGAAGGAAGGGGCAGTATTAACTCATTTCAGAATCCCGGGGAGACATGGTGGTAGTTGGAGATGAGGTGAAGCTACAGAGATAAGGGAGGTGATGGGATTTTAAAAATACTTTTAAAAGGGAAAAGAGTTCATAGGAAGACATTAGGCACTGCCACAGGGAGGTCTTCTCTTTAACCTTCTCTATGTTCCCAGTTCCAACTTGACTTTTTCTATTATTCTACCCTACTCATGTTTTATTGTCAGACATTTTATGGTAGCAAAATTCAGTTTGTTCTTTGTCTGTTTCCTCCCACAAGAACAATTCAAATAGAGCAGGTACCTTCTATCTTTCCCATATATTAGTGCCTGGACAGAGTAGATGCCTAAGGAGATTTCCTGGATGACTGGGTAAAGTTTGTAGGAGGGAAATGGGGTAGGACATGGAGAGATTTTAATCCAGTGGCCCTTATAGTAGGGTAGAGTGGGCCAAGAAGTCAGCTGCCCAAAGGGAAGGAGGAAGAGGAGAGATCTCTTGTGTTGAAGAAGAGTTGCAATGGGAGGGCTAGTCAGCAACCTGGAAGGATGGTTCAGAGACACTGAGATGCTGAAGTGTCTTATTTCACCCGCTGAGCATCTCTGGGCAAGGGCGAGACTTGGATGTGGAGCACTAAGTAGCTAGAGTGGGTGGGGGTCACTGGATTTGAGACGGTCAAGGATCGAGAGCACCCCTCAGCCCCATGGACTCTGGGACTAGAGGAAAGAAAAGAAAGCCCAGCAGCCAGTCTGCCCGGGGAATGATGGGATGGCGGAGGAAGCCACACAGAGGAGAAGCAGGGACCCGGCCAACTCACCACCTCACTTCCAAACTCTGCCACCTCAATCTGATTAGTATCTAATCCCTTCTGTCTGGATCGGAAAATTAATGTCCTTTTCAGACTGAGTCATTTTTGTCCTTTTAAAATTACACCCATATGTGAAGCTCATGGGAGGCAGAAATTTTCCGTACATATTCATTTTTTTTAAAGGATAAAAGATAGATGACAGCTTGATGACCTTCAATAATTGCCTTACACTGTACAATCTTTTCAAACACTATTTTAATAGAGAATCAAAACCTAAGGGCTGAAAGAAACCTTCGATTATTTAAGCTAACACCTTCGTTTGCAGAGCTGAAGAAGATTATTGCTGAAATACTGCAAACAGCACATAATATCTGATCGAGATCCGCAGAAAGCCTGGAAAGTGTCTTCGATTTTGGAGATGCGCTTTAGATAGACAAATCAGCAACGCTTATGTTTCTTTCAGTTATCTGTGTTCAACTTTGGATGTAAAATCTCCGAAGTAAAAAAATTATCACGTACATTGTTCCTGAGCAGTTCAGAGATGTAAATTGCTTCCTAGCTTGAAAGAGGAAGTCAAACCTTCAAACACCTTTTCAAGTGGATGCTAAATAGAATGTTCTCTGCAAAGTGGTCAAAGCAAGACACGGCAGCATTGGAGATTTCTAAGAGACACACATGAGGACTGTTT
>NW_006290306.1:5903998-5904535 GCF_000327345.1 Myotis davidii
ACCTCCGATGGCACTTTCCACAGTACCTCAGGTACAGTGAGTGCTGTCTTATGTAATCGGAGCCTTCCCTTCCCAGTCAGTTTGCAGGCAAATACCCAATTCCGCCCGGAATTTCGGAGTACTTTTCATCTTACCTGTAGTCACTAACCAGCATCGCAATTCCCATGGGTACAGAAGGTGAAAATAGCAGAGACGCGCTCCATAGGATTAAAACGGATGGCAAAGGGCAATTTAAGCCCCCACCCCCATCCCCATCCCCAAAACCACCGGTCACCCCCACCTCGTTCAGGCAATGGAAACAAGAGTCCGTTTGTCTTTCCTTGTAAGGCGGCGCACATGCAAACTGCAGGCTAGGGGATGCCCAGGGAGTACCTGGGCACCTCGGGTTCGGGGCTACGGGGCCAGTGAGGATGGACCCGCAGAAACCACGCGTTCCCCAGGACTCCCAGCTGCGGGCACACCTGGACGCCCCAGCGGCGCGGACCCTCCTCGCCCTGCCGGGGCTCCGGGGCACAGGGGCCGGGCGCACAGCAGCCC
>NW_006290306.1:5904803-5912419 GCF_000327345.1 Myotis davidii
GCGCCGCCTCGCGGATATCGCCCCCAAGGGGTCACCGTCGTGTCACTGTGCCCAGAAAGCGCCAGGAGACGCGGCGACCCCGAGGTGCGGCGCCCGCTTGGGCCGCGCTGCACGTGGGTCGCGCGGATCCGGGTGTCGGTGGGAGGAGGAGGGACCCGCGGGCTCCCGATGCGACCCTGGGACGCTGGGCGAGTGGTCTGAGCTGTCCCCTGGGAGAGACAGGGGAGCGCCTCGGGACAGTGCCCGTCGGTCCGGGTGATGGGGATAACGGTCCCAGGTCGCGGCCGGGAAGGGGTAGATCACCCCTCGAGGTGCTTCTCAGGGTGCCCCAGGGCCCACTGCTCCAGCCACAGGGACGAGGAGCAGCAGTTCGTCGCCTTAAGCGGAAGGCAGACCAGGGAATTCAGAAAACTGGGTCCCTGGCTGCGGTGACAGTATGAGGAACCGCAGAGTGCTGGGAATCCAGCCCTTCCCAGCCGGCAACTGCAGCCGATGGGGACTGGACCTGGTGCGCAGCGAAGTGCAGACCCTCGAGGCCCGTGACAAATCACCACCGTCCGGCTCCCAGCTGTGTTACCCAGATCTCTCCTATTCAGCCCTCCTTTGGGTCAATCTAGGTTTGTGGGGACCCAACTTAATGACATAATTATGTTGCCCTTTGACAGCGCAGAACCCTCACCAGCAGGCCCAGGGCCCCAGCTGTGCGAAAGAAAGGTGGTAAATCTAAGACACAGCCTTGAGTTGAGGCTGTATGCACAGATTAGAGCAACTTGGAATCTGCAACTGGCGCATAAGCAACCGTGGGCGACCATGCTAGACGGTGTGTGCATGTGTTAGGGTGAGAAAGTCGCTTTTAAGTGTAAAATCTGGGCTAGCTGAAGGGTATTCACAGCCTCTCAGAGCTATGGGAGGTTTGGCCCTTAAATAAAAAGGAAACAGTCCACAAAAAGAAAACCTGTCTTGTTATTTACAGCCATGCCTAATATTTATATTCAATTACAGAGCAGGATTTAAAGCCCTCTTCTTGTTCCCTCTGCCTGAAATGCTTCCCTTCCCCTGCCTATGATCTCATGATCTTATGACTGCCTCCTTACACTTCAGGTCACAAGTCAAGTGCCACCTTCTTGAGAAACCTTCCCTGATCACTTGCGCTAACTTTCCCTGACCACTTGACCACTTCCTTCCTTCTACAACCTATTGCTTACTTCATAGACCTCATCATGATTTGATTTTTTTTCCACTTGTTTCTTGGCTAGTTTTCTCCCACCCTTCCGCATGAGAATATGTGCTCCCAGAAAGCAGGGAAGAGAAACCAGTTCAGCATGGTTTCCAACTCAGCCAGTCCCTAGTGCCTAGAGCCAATTCTACCGAGATAGTAGTTGCTCAATAAATGATTGTTGAAGGTTGGTGAACAAGTGCCTGGTGGCTACTGACAGGATAAGTACTGCTCTGGAGGCAGTCTCATCAGGAGGGTGAGCTGGAGCTGGGAAGAATAAGGGGGTGGTGGAGGGAGTGGAGAAGGTTACAGAAGAAGCCTAGAGGTGGGTATGAACTCTGTGTGTTTGAGAATCTAGGAGTAGCCTCTTCTCGATGGAAGGAAGTCATTCAAGGGAATAGTGAAGCAACAAACTAGAACCAAAAAGTGTGGGTGAAGCCAGGTTATAAAAGCCTGCCTGATTTCCCATGTTCATTTCTATCTCAATCACTTGTTTTAATTGAAAAATTTTACAGAAATAACCATAGGTTCGCATGCAGTTGTAAGAAATAACACAGAGAGGTCCCTCGTAAACTTTGCCTAGTTTCCCCCATCGGTAACATTTTGGAAAATGATTGTACAATATCACAATCAGGATATTAACATTGCTACACTGATGAGTATTGCAAACACCTTGGTTAATTATTTGTAATTTTAAATTTTTAGTAAAGTTACTCTAAAGTTAAAAAAGTAAAAGATACTCTACAATTTTGAAAGAAATGCACAAGTATTATTTTAAAGAGGTTCAGTCTCTTGTTTTAATGGAACCAACATTTTTTAGGGAAAAATGTTTTATTTTACCAATTAGAGTGTATTTAGATTCCAGAGTCTTCATATATAAAAGACCATCAGGCATCTTTGGGACTTAATCTCTTTTGTTTACATCCAGTACTGTCAAAGGAATGTTTTGAGCAATACTGTACATGACTTGTCGATTCTGAAATCAGGCAGGATGCAGGGTTAACTAATATGCTAAACTAAGCCCAACCACTAATGTGCTTTTCTCTCTCCTTGGACATTGGATGGGACTGCCAATGAGTGTCTCCCAAAGGGAAATGATTCGAGACAAAGACCCATTCTGCCTGCGGTATATGCTGGGAATACCAACTATGCTTATTATAGAATGAGCATGGCTGGGGTTGGCTGGCCTTCCTGATGCCAGTAAGAGGATACAGAAGCAATCTCCCAAGCTTTCAAGTGACATTCAAGTCACCAGGCACTTTGACTCCCATCATTAGGGGGCTGCTCCAAAGAAGCCGTGTTCCTACCTCTGTTGGTGCCCAGGAGAGCAGCTCATCTAGTGTCTGACCCTCTTTGAAATCTATTTCTCACAGATGTTGCTCTTTCCAGCAGCATGTGCCTCGCCTCTCTACCTTGATCTTGTTTGAGAAATCCAAATCATTAAACGCTCCTACCTGACTCTTTCTTTGCAACTTTACATTCACTGCAGAATTTCATTTTGTCTTTCAATTGTGTGGCTTGCCTTAATCCTTGGAGAGAGCTTCAAATTGTTTATTCCTTTAAAAAGTAAAAAAAGTGACCTGGAGTTTAGCCAGCTCCAGTCAGTCTCTCAGTTTGGCTTTGTGTCCATAAGCCGCAGTTGGGAGAAACGCAAGAAATGCCCAAACAGAATAAAACAAATGATCTATTTAGTCTCGTTTCCTCTCTTGGAAGAGGTCCAGTGTTGAGTGCTTTGGAAGAAGATGAAAATCCCCCTGCCCCATCCCCCTGCTCCCCCAAACACCCTAACAGTATGGCCTTGTATTTAAGTAAAAACTATCCTTAACTTCCAATGGGTGAGGTGTATTGTCTGGAAGAATGACTGATGTTTCAATAATAAGATAATAGTTGCTCCTCTTCTATCTAACCCCCATTGAAAACACATTACCCCACAAGATGCCTTGTTACACAACATTATAGATGCAAAGGCTGTTATGTAAGACTGTTTCAGCCAGGGGAAAGGAGACTGGTTATAGCAGTTCACTTAGACAATTAGTTTCTGGGACTGTTGCATTGTTACGATTTTTTTAGCTTATAAAAGGCATTTTTATTTCCCTTTCAAGTTGGCTTTCAAATAAATCCAATTTCTTCTTTCGGTAACTTCTGAAACATTAAACCAGAGCATCAATTCACACTTCTCCATTTTCGTCACTACCTTTCACCAAGCGCTTCAGAGAAAAGACATTGACTAAGTGCGGGCCTAAGTATTATTGTCTACTTGCACTATTAGGTCAAATAGGGATGGGAACCCCTAAGGGTCATTGTGATACTGACCCTTCAAGCAACAACCTATCTTTTCTTCCTTTTACGCTCAAGGAATAGATGTTGTCTCTCTACTTCCTCATAGCTCTCTGACCTACCTTCTTATCTGCGTCACTGTCTGTGTCTCCCTATCGCTCCCTCTCTTCATCCCTCCCCCACCCTACTCTCAAAGCTCTGTTACCAATCACTTCCAATGCCAGCCCCAGGACGTTGTTCATCATTCTTCACCACGCTTGATGTCTGGGCAGCATTTAACTCTGAAGTTTTGCCCATTTTTTTGAAACTCCTTTCTCTAGTCTGTCTCCTCCAATTCCTTACCCAGCCTTTATCTTTTGCTCATCAAATCCTCCTCCTCTATATGTGGGCGCTATGCAATTGCCTGCCTGCTGCTTTATCTCCTTTCCTCCTCACACTCTGCATGGAGGGAACATTGACTGGCTTGTGGCCACCCGGCATCTATTCCCCAGTCTTGATCGCAGAATCTGGTTTGCTTTGGAGACTCGCTTGTCGGGCTCTATGTGCCTCCCGTCAAAAATGGGAGTCGTGGTGTCTTTCCTTCCTCTAGCCAAGGCGTGAGCATATGATCCCCTCCCAGCACCTGAGTCCTGAAGGGAGTGGGGAAAGTCATTGGAACTGATTCGTCCTAGCTTAATGAGATTGTGAATTCTTCTCATCTGGGCCCCCAGAAGCACTGTGACTCCTGCCCCTTTTGAGTAGATGTCCACAGCAGATTCTTTTGAGCCTCAGTTTCTGTTCCTTGCAACCAAGGACCCCCTACCTGACACACCTAGATGTGTAACTTGGTTTAGTTCTATATGAATTCCAAGCCTGCATCTACAGATGGCCTTGACCACTGTCCTAAGTTCCCACTCACATATCTTCAAAGGCCTGGTAGAAACTTCCACTTAGTACCCCACCGTCACCTCCCATCTAACAAATCTAAAGCCAGTTTAGTCTCATCCTTCCCAAAGCAATTATTCCTCCTTCATCCCCAAAGTGTCTGACAGGGATGACAGTGTCTCCATCATCAAAGCCGGGAAAACGGGACAAGCTCTGACTCCTCCCCTTCCCTTGATTCATTCCATATCCACCCTGGGGCGGTGGATTGGTTTCTTTCCCACATCCTTCTTATTCACCCCTTTCCCATTAATTTTCAGAAAATTTTAGATCCTTACCATTTCATACCTCAGCTACTCCCATAACATCCTAAATAGCCTCTCAATTTCCAGATTCTCTTAACCCCTATCAGCATAATCTTCCTAAATACTGCTTCAATCGTGCCACCACTAGCTTAAAATAATTCCAGGCTTATCACTTAGGTCCGAATTCTTTGGCTTAGCCCAATCTTCTGTAGACATTATGGTCACAGGCTCTGGAGTTAGATTGCCTGTGTTCAAATTCCAGTCTCACACTATGTAATTTGTTCCAAGTAATTTAACCTCTGGGCCTTAGTTTCCTCATCTGTAAAATGGCAGATGATACTAGTACAACCTACTCATAAGCTTATATAAGAATCAAGTAGTTAGTCCATGAAAAGGGTTTAGCTGAGAGTCACCTAGTAAGTGCTCAATAAAAATTTATCACGATGAAAGCTCTCCACAATCTAACTCTAATCTATCTTGCTAGCCTTATCTTCTCCTTTTCTCTTATATGGTTTCCAAAGTTTTTACCAATCAGAATCACTCCTATTGTAGTGTTCTGCCACTGTGTCACTGTTCAAACCATTCTCTGTATTCTGAACACCCTTCTCTCAACCCACCTGTATGAACAATCTAATTTTTGAATTGCAAACTATCCCAATCTGAATGGCTTCAAGTGACCATTTTATTTGTTTATGATGCCATGAGTTGGCCAGGCAGGGTTCAGCCCAGATGGTTCTCTGCTCCACCAGGTCGTCTGACCTCACTCAAGCAACTGCAGGATCCAAGATGGCCTCACCCATGTGTGGCCCTTCAGCGGGATGCTGCAACTCGGTCTTCTCTCTCCTCCAGCTTTTTCATCTTCACTGGCTTTCCCCCCTTGTCATATTTTAATCTGAAAGGCTTCTCCCTGCATAGGTTGTCCAGCAGTACTCAGACTTCTTTACATGATGGCCCAAGACAATAAGAGGGTGAAAACAGAAATTAAGTCACAAGACCACTTAAGGACTAGCCATGGTTTGGGCACAAGGTCACTTCTGCTGCATTCAAGGGAGTCATAAGGCTATCTCAGACTCAGAGAGGAGACTGCATTCAAGGGAGTCATAGGGCTATCCACATTTTAATGAGAGATGTTGCAGTCACCTTGGGCTGCCATATAAGATACCACAGACTGGGTGGCTTAAACAATATACATTCATTCTCTCCTAGTTCTGGAAGCTGGAAATCCAAAACCAATATACCATCAGGGTTGGTTTCTGGTAGGGCCTCTCTTTCTGGCTTGTAGATGGCCACCTTCTCATTGTGTCTTCATATGGCCTTTCCAAGAACACAGTATGAGAGAGAGATCTCTGGTGGCTCTGTTCTCCTTATAAGGACACCAATTCTATCAGGTTATGAGACCATTCTCATGACATCATTTGACCTTAATTAGCTCCTTAAAAGTCCTATCTTCAAATAGAGATACATTGGGGGTTGGGGCTTCAACATATAAATTTTGAAATGACATAATTCAGTCTATAATACGAGGAGAAGGGACAGTTACATTGCAAAAGGGGATGCCGGATGGAAGGGATGGCTGTGCCCATTTTTGGACACAATCTGCCACCATTCTCTGCCACTGAAATAATCTTTATCCTTCATAATTTTCCGCTCAGCCAGGCCAGCTGGGGTCCAAGAACCCAAATAACTTGCCCATACTGAAATAATCTTTATCCTTCACAGTTTTCCGCTCAGCCAGGCCAGCGTTGATGTCTCCTCCCTCAGCACTCCTGTAACTCTAAGTATGGGTTGCTTATTTCACATGACCACATCCTGCCTCGGATGTAAGAGTTTGGTTTAGGCTCTAACCTCAAGACCATGGCCATATTTTTTTCATATCTTTAAGTTTTCACAGAGTGCCTTACACAGAAAAGGCCATAATAAATGTTTGTTATCATGAATGAACAAAAATGCAATTAATTTTACTGCTCTAGCAGACCAAGCTAGATTTGGTGCCTGGGTATCTTTCATGCTTCGCTGCTTCTTATATGTCCCTTGTCCTCCACCCCCTCCAGCTCTCTAGACCAGTGTGTGTTGGAAGAACTCAAAAGGCTGGACACTGGGGGCCAGAAGGCCTGGTTTCCTGTCCCATTTATGCCACCTCTAAATTGTGGTCATGGGCAAGTCCTGGGTTTCTCAGGGCCTAAGTTTCCCCATCTCCTAAAGAAAAATAACAATACTTTTATGGGATTATTGTGAGAAAGGAATGATTATCTAGGTGAAAGCTGTTTGTGAAGTCCAAAGAGCTTCACAGGTATTACCTGTATTAGTCTGGTTGGGTTGCCATAATAAAATACCAAAGACTGGATGGCTTAAACAATAGAAATTTACTTTCTCAGAATTGGAGGCTTTTCCCTTGGGTTGCAGATGTCTGTCTTCTCACCATGTGCTCCACCTGTGAGCATTTGGAGAGAGAGAGAGAGAGAGAGAGAGAGAGAGAGCGAGAGAGAGAGAGAGGGCGCTCTGATGTCTCCTCTTTTAAGGATACTAATCATATAGAATCAGGGCCCCATCCTCATGACCTCATTTAACCTGAATTACTTCCATAAGAGCCCCATCTCCAAATTCTGCCACATTGGGGATTAGGACTACAACATATGAATCTGGGGGGGGGGAGACACACAAACATTCAGTCATGATACTTTTATAGTTAATTCTGAAGCACACAGTTAATTTTAATTGGTCTAGCTTGGTTCCTTGCTGATTCTGCTCTATGCACCTTCTGATGCACCTTCTATAGTGCCTGTCACAAATTAATAAATGATAGCACTTATTTTAGTTATTCCCAAACCCTATTAACAGATGTTAGGGGAGTAGAAAGTGAAGATAAATATTTGAGATTTTTAGTTCTAAGTAGAAGGAAAGGATTTGTTCTCTTGGGTTTCTAACTTCATAGCAGATTAGAAAGCTTTCTGAGAATT
>NW_006290306.1:5912501-5932132 GCF_000327345.1 Myotis davidii
CTCATCCAGACTCCAGAGTGAGAAAAAGCAGCTTTAAACTCTCAAAAATGGCTCCTCAGCTAAAAAATAAAAATTTTAAATGCGGCTGGCTGCCTAGCATGCTCTGCACCTGGTCACAGGGGAACAGCTTCTATGTGCTGCTATGTTTGTGCTGTGGTTCCCAGTGTTCCAGGTCACCAGTGTCTCCATCATGGGAAAAGACCCACCTCCCACATCTGCTTCCACTTATCACCTCCCCTTACACACCATTTTAGATTTAATGAGGATAATGATAGTCCCATCCTTATAAGACCTCAAAAAAAAAAAGACTGGTTTTTTATTAAAGAATAAAATTCAGTTATTAAGTTCTACCAGACAGAGATCTAGCGTCACTTCTAAAGCAATAATCCCATAAAGTACCACTAGAGGACCCTCCTCAGCTGTGCCAATCTATACTTTGTATATATCTACCCTAAAGGATTTAGGAACAAGAAACTCAACAGTGAGGGGGTCTGCAAGCCTGAGCTTTGACTGACTCTGTCTATTGACATATGCTGTTAATGCCAACATCATCTTAGCTCTGAACATATCTTCAAAAATTTCTAGAGTGAGGAAGAGACCTTATAGATCAATAGCCTAGCATTTCTTAAAGTGTAGTTCAAAGATAGCCAGCATGATCATCTTTAAGATTCTTATTAAAAATGTACCTGGGCCCTGACCAGGTGGCTCAGTTGGTTGGAATATCATCCCATACACCAAAGGAGCACATACCTATGTTGTGGGTTGCATATGGGAGGCAACTGATCAATGTTTCTCTCTCATATTGATGTTTCTCTCTCTCTCTCTCTTTCTCTCTTTCTCTCTCTACCCCCTCTCTTCCTCTCTAAAATCATTGTAGGGCTGTCTCTTTCTCTCTCTCTCTCTCTCTCTCTCTCTCTCGCTCTCTCTCTCAGACATATCCTCAAGTGAGGATTTTAAAAAATGTACCTGGTAACCCATTCCAAAATCAACTTTTTTGGCATTCATTTGATTCTGAGTTCTCTAACAAGCCTGCCAAGTGTCACTTATACGCACACATCTAAGAACTGAATTAGCCCAAGCCCTACTTCTGAAGATGAAGTCCTTAGACAGGTAGTATCAACATCACCCAGGAGCTAGTTAGAGATGCAGAGTCTCAGGCCCTACCCAGACCTCTTGAATCAGAATATACATTTTAACAAGATCAACACTTGAGTCATATGAACATTAAAGTTTAAGAAGACTGGTCCAACCCACCTATCTACAAGGCAGCTGGGGTCCAAGAACCCAAATAACTTGCCCAAGGCCACATAGATACACCAGAAGAAAATGTGAATAACTGAGTAAGAGCACATGCTTGGTGTCAGAAAGACCAGTGTTTAAATCTAGGCTTTCCCCTTTGAAATCTTGGGTAAGCCTCATTATTTGTTGTTAACGTAGTCATACTACCTCAGAGGCTTGTTGAGAAGATAAAATGAAAAAGCATAATAATAGCAGCTAGAAACAGATCTTAGGACCATGATTTCAACGTATATTTCCAGATTCTGTGCTGCCTCAGAGGTATCCCATGTTGCCTATAAGAAGTGGGAAACAGCGCTTTAGATAAATTTGGTCTTTTTGAGACTAATATGTCCAATTTAGATCCTAGGGTTTGAAAAAATGAGGACAAGGGTGGGCCCCCTTCCCTTCCTCTCTGTAGAAAATCAATAATATATATATATTTTTTTAAAAATGTGGCACAGCCGAGAGATTTCTCAGACTCCTGCTAATCCCCCTCCTCCTAGCTTGGGTGGCCCATGCTGACCCGCAGAACCATGGTAACCTGAAAAAACATCCAGGACAGCGAGACTCCTGCCAGTGCTTTCCCCCAGCTTTTGGGTTCTATTCCTCTCTGTCCTCACGGCTGTGGGTGTCTGGACCCTTGCATTCTCATGCGGGCTCCTTACAGCCTTTCTAAGAGGGACTCCTTCTTTTCCTGCTTCCTGAGACACCTGATAAATTTGGGGCCTTCCTTCCACACCTCCAAAGTCACCTGCTCTGTGCCTCATTCTAGAGGACTATCCCTCTAAGGTGATAAATCAAATTCAACACTTCACTTCCTTCCAAATAATATTTGCATTTTAATGAGATCTTGTCCTGTCTTAAACCCTAAATAGTAAGCAATGGATCACTCAGTGATGCAGATATTTTCAAGTGGAGCAGCACTGGGATTCCTCTAGCACCCCTCAAACCCTGCAACTGTGAGCAACAGCCAGCACCACCTTCAATAAAAACAGTCTTTAGAGGTCTACCGTCTCTCTATCCCTCCCAATCTCCTCATTTTACAAACCACTTGATATTATGTGGTTAAGAACAGACTCGTTAGACCTATGTCTCCATTATCCTGAACTCTTACTTTGATTTACTCACGAGAAAAGGTTTTTATGTGCTCAAGGACACACACCTTGGTAATATTTGATGCCTCTTGCCTCTTGTTCATGGGAAAATATACACTGTACCACACCTCAGCATACAATCAGTTCAATACAGCATTTCTATCGATGCCTATTAACATATCAAGATGGGCATTCATATAATAAATTCTATGCTCAGGTCAAAATCTGGCAATATGCCCGTGGAGGGCTTATGATATTCTACAGCATACTGACTGCCAATTCATGTATAGTGGATACAGTTGTTCATCTGGAGAGGCCATTTGCCTTTCTTGCTAAAAAAACTTTGGATTTTTCTCAGACATCTATCCATCTATCTCTCCGGTACTTATTTTAGGACAAATTCTCGATAATCTTGCCCAATTATGATAATGCTATTCTCTTAGCCAATGCTTGATTTAGAGGTAGAAATGTTTTGCTGGGAAGTCAACTGACAGAGCTTCTGAGAAAGGTTTCCTTGATGATAAAAAGAGATTTTTTTTCTGAAAGAAGAGATCACTTTTTCTACCTGTTGCCCAGCACTACAGCAGCCACCTGTGACCATGAAAGGAACTAAGGTACATGCTGAGGATGGAAGAGACCAAAGATGGGAAGAACCTGGTTCTTTCATGATGTCATTGAGGCCCTTACCAAGGAAACCCTTCCTGATAGATAATAATTATTCTTTACTATTCTGTCAATTTTGAGTTATTTTTTCTTTTATTTGCAGCTTAAAAGCATCATATTGAATATGTCCTTCTTTAGAATATTTTAAAGCGATTATTAACTTTTTGTGACTCAAGGCCCTTTATAGAATTCACCCATTCATTCACTTATTTATTAATTTTTTATAAATATTTACTGAGAAAGGGTAGCAACACACACACAGATCTAATAATCATATGCACATATGACAACAAACTATGATAAATAATAAGGGAAAGTATAAGGAACTATGTGAGAATAACTGAAGGATACAAGTTAGACTGGGAAAGGGTAAAATTGTAGATAGAAAAGGGGCCACATACTAAATCTGATATGCTCAGGGGAGGCCAGCATGGCTTATAAGCTCAGAGACCAAAAGTAACCACATGGGATGGTTTAAACATAAAATTTTTAACTAAAAGCAGGTCATGGAGGGTAGTCACATCCTAGACCTGCAGCTCCTTGATAAAGGTCAATCTTTACCTTCATGAACCTGATCATTCACTTTTTGCATTTAAGATAATATACCTTTAAAATGTCAGCGTAATCTTTTGCCATTGTTATCTTGTTTGCCACATACATCTCTATGTGCTATAAATGTTAATTATTAACAGCAATATAAAAGAAGTATGTGCCTCTCCATTTTACTTCTTATCTAATCCCAGAGATTTCCCTGCTTTGCTTTCTCCTGCATCCTTAATCTAACATCAATGGATTTGATGTAACTCTCCTTACATCTCCTTTAATTCTTTTTTTTAGGAATCGAACCTGGGACCTCTCAGTCCGCAGGCCGACGCTCTATCCACTGAGCCAAACCAGTTTCGGCTCCTTTAATTCTAATGCATAAAATAAGTAGCAAAATTGCCAGTCTCTGGAGCAGTGGTTCTCAACCTTCTGGCCCTTTAATACAGTTCCTCATGTTATGACCCAACCATAAAATTATTTTTGTTGCCACTTCATAACTATAATGTTGTTATGAATCGTAAGGTAAATATCTGATATGCAGGATGGTCTTAGGCGACTCCTGTGAAAGGGTCATTCGACCGCCAAAGGGGTCGCGACCCACAGGTTGAGAACCGCTGCTCTGGAGCATTTTCTCAATCTGGTGAGATCTTGCTTCCGGGCAATTGTTGTTAGTTTGGCTAAAAAAAAACTCATAAAAATTCTCTACAGGTTTGGATATTTTTGCATTGATAGAATTAAGGTAAAACACTACCCAGCAAGTGATGTGTGAACTGACATCCTAAAGCAAGTGTAGGAGTAGGAAGGTATTTTAGGGAGGGGAACAGAGTGTGCAAAGCTGCTGGGTGGGAAGCAGCAAGAGGCCCTGGAGGAACCTGCAGATGACCTGTGGGCAGGAGGACAGGAATTGGGAAAGAGAATGTCACACCCAAGTCTAGAGAGGTCAGCAAGGTCCAGCAGACATAGAACCCATCTTGGAGGCCATAAGAAGGATTTTTCTCTCTCTCCTAAGAGAATAAAAAAAGGGCTGTAATCTGGGTGTGACATGATTATAAAGCTCAAACCAGGGTCTTTTGGCCACTTTGGGGCTCAGTCTTGCCATAGTACTGCATTCAAATGCAAAACATTGTCCCTGAAAGACAAAATCTTTTTGATCATTATATGTGACTTCTAGAAAGGGTTCTATGGCAGAGTATTATTCTCAGGAGAAACTGATTTTCTCATCATTCTGGAGGCTAGAAGTGTGAAATCAAGGTATTGGCAGGGCCTTGCTCCCTCCAAAAGGCCTAGATAAGAATCCTTCCTTGCCTCTTCCTAGCTTCTGGTAATGGAAATCCTTGGAATTCCTTGAGTTGCATCTCTGCAATCTCTGTCTCCATCCCTGCCCAGCCTTCCTCTCTGTGTTTCCAGATGGCCTTCTTATAAGAACACCAGTGCTGGATTTAGGACCCACCTTAATCCAGTATGACCTCACCTGAACTAGCCACATCTATAAAAATCCTATTTCCAAATAGGGTCACATTCTGAGGTTCTGGTTGGACGTTTGTGTCGGGGCACCATTCAACCCACTGCAATGACTAGCACACAATATAATTCATAACAAATAGTAGCACTTCTTAGAACCACCATTTCTATCCACCCCAATTCAAGAGCAGCTCTGGAACCTCTCGTCTCTTCATCCTCCTCTCCCTCTTTCGCCCTCACTCTTCGCCAGCTTCAGCTTGCAGGCCCATTGTTTTATCACAACCTCACCTTCTCTCCCATCCCTCTCTGCACCATCTCTCCAAACATTAGTCTTGATTCAGGATCACAGCATTTGTGGAGACTGGGCTGGTGAAAGCAGAACATGCACAGAGGGCAGAAAAAAACAAGAAAGACCATATAGCCAAAGCAAAATATTTTAGTGGATGAGAGGAGGGTGGAACACTCTCAAGTTAATAGCTGCCCCAGTTGAACCTGAATTTTAGTGGGTTATTCTGGTTGTAGTTACAGTGTGATTGTTGGGGGTAGGCAAGCACATATAAGTCAGGAGGCCAGAGGGAGCTTGTAGCTGTTCTGAGCGCTTGGATCAAGGTAATGGGGAGGAATGCAGGTGCATATATAATTCCAGGTACAATACTAATAGGATGTAGGAAGGGAGGGTGAAGAAGAGAATCTGATCAAAGCTATGGAAAAGGCATATTTAGGAAAAGGCATTTTTTATACATGTATAATGACTCCTGAAAACCATCCTCATTCTCAATGAACAGTTTTGGCTCTCTGGGAAGAATTGCAGACCTCTGGAAATACTGCTCCTCCTAGCTGAGCTTCTGGTAACTGTTGAGCAGCAGCCAAGCTGGGATTATTCTTGTGAGGCTTGCCTGGAGGGTTCAATGCTGCCCCAAATGAGTGAAGCCATCACTTTAAGAGCCCGGTGCCTGAAGGAGGAGAGCTCCACCTGCATGGAGATGGGCCAAGGGGACAGCTGCAGAAAGGACGTTCACGGCTACTTTTACCGCCCCCTCCCTACACCCACCCCTCTGGACTCCACCCACAGGCTGGGGAGTGGGGGGAGTAAGCTGACTCAGACTGGTGTGGGACCACAGGTGCTGATACAATTGGGACTAACTATTTGGGATAACCTCCCCAAGGAAAGTAGCCAGCCATCTAAATTACCGGGTATGGCATCAGGAGCCAAGTGGTCCAGTTTGGGGACTGAAGGTACAGTGGTAAGTTCTCTGTGTGGTCATGGTAGCCAGCATCAATGGATGTCTTGTGAATCTAAGGAGGACATATTTGGAATGAAACAGTGTTACTGATAAATGGATTCTGGGTTGAGAAGCAGGGATCAGGTCACTGGAGAGGGAGAGGGGCAGGAAGGGGTTGAGCAGGTTTGAAGGGTTCGGGTCCAGGAGACAATGGATCAAAGGCCTGGATGGATACAGTGACTGCGCATGCACAGTACTGGTTGTGAGAGGGGCTGCTGTGGGGTAGAGGCTATATAGGTTCTGGTTCTGTTTCATTTCAGGGACTCTTGGGTGATCATTTATCTACACTCAGGACCAGGTATTGAGGGTGGCCCTAATGGTTTTCAACCGCTGACATGTTGCCATTGGCTCTGGGCTCCATCTGACTGACCTATTAAGTAACAGTTCACTCTGTTATTTTTTTTAAAAATATATTTTTATTTATTTCAGAGAGGAAGGGAGAGGGAGAGAGAAATAGAAACATCAGTGATGAGAGAGAATCATTTATTGGCTGCCTACTGTACGCTCCCTAGTGGAGATTGAGCCTGCAACCTGGGCATGTGCCCTTGATCAGAATTGAACCCAGGACCCTTCAGTCTGCAAGCCGATGCTCTATCCACTAAACAAAACTGGCTAGGGCTGCTCTGTTCTTTATATTGGGCATGTCTGAGGCAGACATTGTTTCACACATGGGTTGCTGCTAAGACTTAAAACCAGGCCTAACTCCTGGCAGGGCTGGGCAGGCTTGATTGGATTTCCCACATCCTGACCAGCTCTTGTCAAATTCCCTCTCTTGGGGTGCTTGCCTTACATCTTCTCCCAGAACCCTCAGGCTGGTTGCTCCGTCTCCACCTCCACATTGGGTGTCTCCCTTGGGAGAACAGTCTGGGCCATGGGGCCAGATGACTTGGTCTGAATGGCTCTGACACTTCTTACAAGTATAATCTTAAATAAATGTTTTCAACTTCTGATCTATTGGCTTTTTATCTGCAGGTAAAAGAAATAACCCTAAATCAAGAGTGGATAAGGCAATTAAATGAGATCATGCATGTGAAGTACTTGACCTATATAACTATTACCTGATATTATTATTATATTTCATGATTGGTTGATTTGGTTGTGAGCTACTCCCTGACCTTGCCCTGTCTCCTTCTTATTATGGCTTCCATGCCACCAATCTGTGATGAAGTGATGCTAGCATATCTCCAGGTTGAGCTGCCTTAATGTACTCATAGGAAACTCTGCTATTGCATTTATGTGGAAAGATATTCACATGCATATATTTGGAAGGAGGGGGATCAGCCTCAAGTTAGGCCAATATAATTCTTCTTTTTTAAAAAAAATCATTTCCTCTCTGTGTGGAGAACAAATAGACATCTGGGAACACAGTGAAGGTGACATCTCCTTTCAGAAAAGCTGGTTAAAAGGCTGAATACATAGGCCTGATGGGAGAAGGTTGTTTGATTATTCAGCTTGATTCATAGCAGGATTGGGGATAAGTTTTAAAATGGTAAGCAAACAGCATATATTTATAGAAAGGGTAATGACATGTTATTCTCCACTAGCAGTAATAATAGTACAAGATTAAATTCATTATAAGAGAAAGACCTTACTTTAGTGACTATAACAGCATCTTCTCTATGCTTAATTACACTGAAACTAATACCCTCTCTCCTTCAAATACCCTTAAAATACCTTATCTCCCACGTTCACCCCAGACCTTGTGCATAAAGTGTTGTTGTATTTTAAACCTCATCTGAGGATGTTTTTCCATTGATTTCTAGAGAGCATGGAAGAGAGGGAAAGACAGAGAGAAATATCAATGTGCACATTGATTTTTTCACCTCCCGCATGTTCCCCGACCAGGGCCCGGGCCGGAAGGAGCCTACAACCGAGGTATGTGTCCTTGTCCAGAGTCGAACTCGGGACCCTTCAGTCCAGAGGCTGACACTCTATCCACTGAGCCAAACTTGCTAGGGCTGCATAGAGTGTTTTATGTGGTTTTTTTTTTTTAACAATATTTGTAAGCTACTACGTAGAGCAGAAAATGATAGAGGAATTGGGGAAGGGATTTTTACTTGAATTTTACTCAGCTTCCCCAAATCTTTTGAGCATGAACTTTTGTGTAAACTTCTGTTGTTTTATTTCCCAGCAACCTCTTTTTAAAAATATATACATTTTATTGATTTTTTTACAGAGAGGAAGGGAGAGGGGCAGAGAGCTAGAAACATCAATGAGAGAGAAACATCGATCAGCTGCCTACTGCACACCCCCGACTAGGGATGTGCCCACAACCAAGGTATATGCCCTTGGCCGGAATTGAACCTGAGACCCTTCAGTCCACAGGCCGATGCTCTATCCACTGAGCTAAACCGGTTAGGGCCCCAGCAACCTCTTTTAATTCTTCGGGTTATGGACCCCGATTTTGCCTGGGGAACTACTTGACTTTCACAAACACTCTGCCCCATTGAAAGCAGCCCTGGTGGATAGCCAATTGAGATGGCCCAGCCTTTGAGCAAGATTGAGTATGTGACACAAATTAGGCCAAGTAGGTACTCTCTTGCTGGAACTGGAATTGTAGCAAAATGGCATAAAAAGCCTGCAAATAGCTGAAGATTGTTAATCATGACAAAGGCAGTTTGAAGAGGTGACACCTCATACCTGGAGCTATTATGTTCCTTGTCCTTTCTGAAGTCTGCTTTTTACTTGTTGTTTTTTTTCTATTGTTATTATGAAAGCCATCCCATATCCTTCCCAATAAGTTTCTTTTTGCTTAATTTAGTTACGGTTGATTTCCGTGTTGGAAGCAAAGAACCCCCAAAGACATTTTGATACACTGTTTTTTTATGATATTATTAAACACTACAGAACAATTCCCATATGTTCTTTTAAAAATTACCTTTTTTTGTTTGTTTTTGCTGTAAGGTGTTAATAGAATGTTGATTATTGGTATGGAGATAGTTGTAACATTGTGAGGGAGTCACCAGATGGTGACATTATATATTATTTCCTAATTCAATTTACCTGGAAATGTGTGTGTTTGTTAAAGCCCAAGGAAAAGCTTTATCATCATTATTATGTTATAGCTCTGCTTTTTAAAAACCAAGATATAGAATATCATGTAGGAATAGAATTTGGTGTGATAAAAGCAGTTCTTTAGCAGTATCTCAGAGGTATATACCTTAACTTCAAAACAATTTAGGTCCAAATTGTCTGAAGGCTAACAAATATCTTCAGAAGAGGAATATATCCTAAGTGGCTACAGCCAATATGTGGATTTCATTATAGCTCTGTCAGGAGCCAATGACTTACACATTGCTGCTGCTCATACACAAATCTTTCACAGATTATGATAAATACTTCTTTGATATGTAGGCACTGCTCACAGCAAAACCCTCAAGCAGTGGACTCTGACCAGAGCCATGTGTTGGTAGAAACAGACCTTTGCTTTAGATTATAAGGGAGATAGCAGATTACATTGTTGTGATCAAACAGGGGCTAGGAAAAAAGTTCTACATTTGTAATAGGAAGCTCATGGGTAATTTTTTCTTTCTTTCTTTTTTTAAATTTTGACCACAGTTATTTTGTAGATCATATCAAAAGAAGGAGGCAATGATAATATTAAATACCAGTATTACTGACTGCTGGGAACAGTCACTGATAAATATCAGCTTCCACCAAAAGGAAAGAAAATGTATGTTTAAGTGAGTATTTTGCTTTTTCACCTCCCCTTCCACTTCTAATTTTCCCTGTTTCACTAATGTATCAGTTAGTGAGTGCTGTGTGACAAACCAGTCCAAAAGGTGGTGGATTAAAACAGCCAACATTCATTAGCTCATGAGTTTGTGGGTTGGCTGGGTGGTTCTTTTGGTCTTAGCTGGGCTTGCTCATCTATGATGAGCTAGAGGGTACCTGTTGGATCAATGAGCCTCTTCTCTACTCATCTTATAGCAGGCTTGAGAGATACAGAGAAGTGCAAGAGAGAACCAGGCAAGGCGTTTTTTGTTTTTTTTTCAAGTTTAAGCTTGGAACAGACATACCATCACTTCAACCACAAGGGAGAAGCCACAAAATTACATTGCAAAAGGTATAGATTCAAAGAGGCATGAAAAATTGTGGTCATTTGTAATTCCCCACACTTAAGAACATCACAACTCTGCTAGTCTTTTTTGTATGTGTAATTTCAAAGAAGAATGGTGGAGAGAAATCATGAACTAGAGAGGAGAGAAGTGGAAGAGAAAGAGTTCATGTGGGTTAAATCTCAAAGAATTTGGGGGATTTCTCAAATAAAAGGATTTAAAACAAAGAAGATAAATGGGTGTGAGAAGAAATAGGGTTTGATATGTGTTCTCATGGTTTAAGAATTTGATCCCTCTTGATATGCTATAAGGGATGTAAGTAAAGTACTTTTTTTGACTCTTGAGCCATACAAGAGTGTAAGATGGAGTTATGTGGGGTCCCCAGGACTTATTTGAATTAAGCATTTAGATTTTGAAAGGAAGACCTTAAAAAAAACAAGCTCTACTAAACCACAAGAAAAATGAAACATTGATTTCCTCCTCCCAAAAAGTATAATCAATCATATTTAGGTGTTAAATATTTTCTGAGCACTATCAAGTTCAGCATGTCAAATTTTTGAACAAATGTGGTGTTCGCTGAAGACTTTGTGGTTTTAGTGTTTTCAAATATCCATGGAAATGTAAAGAAATAATGCATTGACTAATTCTTAGCTGTATGATGCTGCCAGTTTATTTGAACACTTGATAAATTGCTCCTCTGAACACACTCTTTGGTTCACCCCTTTGTATCCTAATGGTGTAGGTGCTTGAAATCTGTAATATCTATGGAATGAATGAGAGATGCCCTGGAAGCCAAAACTCAAGGGCTTGAAAGTCAGCTCAGGCTGTATTAAATCCCAGCTTCACTGTTTGCTATATGAACTTGGATTATTTTTTTTTACGTGACTAAGGTTTTTAAAAGTCTTAATATGAGGATAACAATCCATTTGCATAAGTTTGTTGTAAGGATTGAATGTATCATCAGTGATGAGCACATTGATGTTTATTTTTGATTTCTCAAAAAGAAGCCATAGACCAGCTTTTATTGCCAGCATCAGGATACTGCAGACTCCCCAGATGAAATAAGCTTGTCCAATGCCCACTGTCAGGAAGCCATTGAGCCAACAAAGACCTCCTCTTTTTTATTGCTCATAGAAGAGAGCCCAAGGTATACCGACCAACTTAGGTGTTGCTGTTAGGTGCTCTGCCACTGGGGGCATTTAAAAATATATTAATCATCAGATTTGGTTTTGATTTTCCATATAGTTATTCCAGGTCTCAAGGCACTTACAACTTAGTTGGGGAGAAAAGACAACAGCAAACTTTAAAGTGCAGCAAGTGCATAATCAAATGCTACATTTGGAATGTTAGGACCCTCAAAGAGAGGTAGATACAGTAAAGGCTGATGTGGATAACTGAAAGTGAGGCACATTTCTGGGTATAGAGATGGCTAAGGGAGTATTCTGAAAGAATAGTTGGAGGTGGACACAGACTAGAAAAGAAGGTAGAAATTAGAGAGTTGGGTAGGGGAAAAATAGATGATGAGGGTTTTGAAAGCCAGGCAGAAGCCCTTGATGGGGCTGAAGCTAGAGTATCCCTAACAATTTCTGAACAAATGAAAGAAATTGTGAAGATTAGTGCCTGGCAGGGACCTCCAGATTTCCAAGGCAGGGCCTGGAATCAAGTGTTGGTTGGCAGGGAATCAGGCACGTGGTGATGGAGCCTGGCCAAATGTGGTAGTGGTGGAGGGGCAGGGGAGAGTCACAAAGATTCTTCACTACTAGAGTTTTGGAGATATCTGGGTCCTTCTGAGCCCCATTTAGTTTACACTAACTGGACTATCCTGGCTCAAGCATTTGCTTTGGGCAAAGATTCAGAAGGCAAAACCCGTCCTGTTGGGTACTAGATAGGTGAGCTCAGATTCCCTTTCTTTGTTGTCAACTTTGCAAAAACCAGGGTATTGCCTATTAGAGACTTATAAATAATGCCTCATCCTTCAAGTGCTTGAGAAATAGGAATGAGAGGAGTTTGCCTCACCTGGTGGTTTGTGCAACAACTACAATTTCCTTTCTATCTGAACTTCATAATAAAACAGAGGCCAATTTCTCTCC
The DNA here is from genome assembly GCF_000327345.1 of Myotis davidii. NCBI lineage: Eukaryota > Metazoa > Chordata > Mammalia > Chiroptera > Vespertilionidae > Myotis > Myotis davidii. The sequence continues at coordinate 5,924,972 of NW_006290306.1, forward strand.
CTATCCCTGGGCAAGGGACACATAGAAAAATGAAACATGGAATGGAATAACATTGGTTATTCTCTCAATTACTAATGTCCATTTTTGCCTTCCCCAGACTGTCAATTACAGAGAAATTGGCCCACACATCATCTCAGGAAAAACTCAAGGTCAAACAAATCCTCTTATTCAAGTATCAGTGGGACTTCTGATGTTATACTTTCTGCCAATTAAAGGCTGAGAACTTAAATGTTTTTCTATAACTTCTAAATAAATGACATCTCTGTCTTCAAGCTGGCATTCATCATGGAACAAAGGTGGGGAAAGCTTAACAGAAGCCTATGAGTCAAGGTAAATTCCCTTCTTGTTTGAGGTGTTTTCTTAAGGGAGAGTTTGTCATAGTGGGTGAAACAGAGGATAAGAGAGGATATTACTCCTGAAGGAGAGTGATATTAAAATTTAAAACTTGGATATTTACCTACAAATAGTCTCTATAGGAACCAACAATTTAAAGCAAGTTCTAAGCCATAAATCTATTTATTCAACAAGTAGTTACTAAGGGCCTAGCCTGTGCCAGACTCTGTCCCAAGAATGAGGAATGTATCAGTAAATAAAACAAGTCCCTGCTCGCATGGGGTTGCAATGCCAGTGGGGGAAGATGGACAATAGCCTATAAAAATAAACTCTGCTAGGTTATTATAAGTGCTAGAATTAGTCTGGGAATGGGGACAGAGAGGGGCAGAGTTGATGATAGTGTTGTGCTCTTTTGGACAGTGCTAAGGCCAGCTTCTCTAAGGAGGCAATACCAGAGGGAAGTGAGAGCTGAGCCATGTAGACTTCTAGGGCCAGAATGACCCATGCAGAGGGAGAAGCACAAAGTGTTGCCTGGTAAGACACAGGGTGCCAGGTTAAGTTAAATTTCAGACTTAAAAACATTGCATGGGCACACTCAAACTACCAAAATGTAATTAATCTAAAATTCCACCTGAACTAGGCTTGGTGTATTTTGATTGCTGAATCTGGCAACCCTTGCCAGGTCTTGAGGAATGCTTGGTGTATTCAAGGAACAAAGAAGGCCAGAGACATGAGCTAGAGGGGAAGACTGAGAGAAGCTGAGGTCCTGGAGGTGGCAGGAGGCTGGGTCGCAGAGGGCCTTGGTGGCCACAGAATAACTTTGGCTTTTCCTCTGAGTGTGATGGGACTCCACTGTAGGCATTGAGGAGAGAAATGCCAAGATTCATCCACTTTTTCCAACTGTTGATGAATTTCACTCAATACTCATTTAAACAAATTATTGAATACCTGTTAGATTTACTGAGCTAGGAAAATGTTAAGATCTTTTTCTTGCTTTCCAGGTGCTCGTCCACTATCTGGGGAGATAACACTTAACACATCGGTTAAGTAATAATATAAATGTTTTGTCAGCATGGGCGATTCAGCCCATAGTACCATAACTGAGTGGATTACTTAGCTCAAAAAAGTCTGGGAAGCATTTTTTTTTGGCAGTGGGGGAGGTATTTGTTAATCCTCACCCGAAGATATTTTTCATTTGATTCTTAGGGAGAGTGGAAGAAAGACAGAGAGAAACACTAATGTGAGAGAAACACAACTATTAGTTGCCTCCTGCATGAGTCCCAACCAGGGCCTGGGCCAGGGAGGAGGCTACAACCAAGGTATGTGCCCTTGACCAGACTCAAACCTGGGACGCTTTAGTCCACAGGCCGATGCTCTATCCACTGAGCCAAACCAGCTAGGGCTGGGAAGCATTTTGGAGGAGGATAGACCAACTGGACCAGGAAGGATGCAGCCTCTGAAGTCAGTGTTTCCTGGAGACAGTGCTCGCCCCTGACATCATGTCTAAAGAGGGCATTCAGAACCTCGTGGATTGCAGGATGAGCTGCAATACCCCAAATAAAGGGTCAGAAGGTAGAACTCTGAACAGAGTCATAGCAGATCATCTCTACCCTGACATACCATAAGCAAAGCCAATTTTATAAAACAACCATTACTTTTCCTGAGGCATTCTTACCTCTCACAAGTTAGCACCCCCAAAAATTCCTGGCACACCAGAGAAGATAAGAAATGTTTGTGGAATACATAGCCATCACTTGTGCATCAATTTGCAGAAAGCATTTTGAAGTGTTTTTAATGATGTAATTAGCTTCGCCAAGTAGCTTTAATTTAACTGAATTTTTTTGTCAGGCTGCCTAAGTGAGTACAGAAAAGATCTCATGTCCTGTGGCTTCTCTGGAATGGCTAGAGAATCTCAGAGAAGGGTTATGCTTGCAGGCTGGAGCCAGGGAACCAGAGGCAACCAGAGCCTGTGGTGACCTGGGCATCTGCCAGCCTCAGAAATGTAGTCAGAGACAGTCAGGTCTTTCAGAGTTGTCCTGCCTTGATGCAAAGGGGCTGATTCTCTATACCCTTCCAGGATTGTCCAGGCGCTGGATGGGGGCTACTAATAATAAGAAGGCATGACCTTGGGTGAGGTTGCTCTACTTAACATAGGGCAATTTTTGGAGGAAAACTCATCTGAAAGACTTCTGTTGTCAACGCTCCCAGCAACTGGAAGAGTGCATGCTTTACTATCGAGAGGAAGGATCTGGGTGGCGCCCTACTCTCTACACTTTACACTGTTTGGATCCAAGTTTTTCATATAATACCTTCTGGGAACAACTCCCCAGGATCCTGGCCGATCTCTGGGTAAACTTATAAGAAATGGTTAGTAGGATAAATGACAGGCCCCACTACTCTAGCTAGTCTCAAAACTGCAAGTGATCTGCCGAGTTTACATTTATCTCACCCTCAGCTGTCATTTCTGCTGGTTTCAGTGGTTTACTTGGTGAGATAACCCAGAACCTCAACCATGAGGGTTCTGAACACTGGTCAATATGCCCTTCGCAGGCTATGGCTGCCATATTCATCCACTCACTATCAAAATTGGACGGGGAGTATCGAGAGAAGTTCAAGTGGATCACATGGGTGCCAAACATAGTCTTTCCTTTCCAGTAGCCTTAATCTCCTCCTGATGAACAGATTCAATCACTCCTGCCATGTTGGAGACAACTTGCTTGGCTTTCTTAGTCCCTTGGCATAAGAAGATGGAAGTGACTGGGTATAGCCTAGCAGCTTAAAAATTAATGAGTCTACTGTCTTACCTCTTGGAGCTAGTGTTTCCTTGCTGGGAACTAGGACCTTTAAGTCCATGAAACTACAGCTATTGATACCAAAAGCACATTACCAGACATGATGGATAGAACTATTCCTACTTCCACCTCTTGATCCTGGTTATATGTATTCTACCCTCTGTGGACCTAACCCCATATAATGGTCACTGATTTATGCTGAATCCTTCCTTAGTTGTGGAGATGCAGCATCCTTGCAGGGTATCATCTCCAAGCTGGCACCTTAAATGCACCTTCAAATATGTATCCCATTGCTCTACCAGGACAGCAGCTTCTAAGTTGGTTCTTTGATCCAACATAACATTATATAGAACCATGTCGGTAGTTCAGATGCTCTATACACTCTCAGTGCTGCTGGCTGAAGCCCAACGGAGAGGAAGGTCAAACCCAGATCCTCCAAAATGTGTTCCTATGTCTGTCAGAATCAAACACTGTCCCTTCCATGGTGAAAAGAGTCCAATGTGGTCCTCATCAAGGGATGGTGTCATATCATGGCAGTTGCAATAAAGGTTTCAATAGGTTCCACAAGGAGCTTGAGAACAAGGATGGCCCCTCAGGGTTATCTTTATTTAAGATAAGGGGGCTGGACCTTTATACTTGCTCTCCTACTAACCAGTTATTGGATGCTCGCTGTTCCCAGAAAGGCACAAGGCTTTGGGAGAGATGGCTTCCTTCAGCTGACAGGAATTCCCCAAGAGCAATTCAGCTGAGAGCCTTCAGCCCCCAACCATCCCAGCAGCGGGGGGCGGAGGGGAGGTCTGGCAGTACAGCATCCACTGAGGCTCCTTCATTTTCCATGAGCGGGACCATGCTTGCCATTGTTTTTCTCCCTGGAGAAATGGATTGGCCCTGAATAGTCTTCACTCAGGACAGTTAGCAGATTGTTGGTGGTTTTAGCAGGAATTATTTTAATGGCGTGTTGGGAGGAGGGAGGAATCCAGACATTTAGGAAATAACTCTGAAATAAGGGGGCAGAGCTAATGAATCTAAAACATCTCTTGCTAGAAACTTAGTTGAGAAGAAAAAAGATTCTGTAGATTTGGGGAGAATGAATTAGAATACCCTTCCTTCCCCAGTGAGTGTACTTCCAAAATAGATGGCTTGGGGCTGTGAAGGAAATTTGGAAGACTTTTTTTCCTCTGTGTGAAGCTAATTAGTCCCCAGGGGAACTGAATCTGTAGCTCCAGCTTCATTAGTACCATTCCAGCAGAATCACTGGCTGGAGAGCAACCAAGATTTGGGCAAGTTGTAGCAGTCAAATCCAAGTTTATCTGAGAGGTCAAGTTATTTACTAAGTCAGACAGACAGAATGGGCTTACATTCATTATCTACAAAATGTATCATAATGTGTGAGGTCTAACACTAGGGAACCTAGTGGGGGTTGGCTGAAACTTTAAGAAAGTATTATTATTTATGCCCCAAAGGGAGCATAAAAAATTAAAGAAAGATGAAATTCGTGGCTCTGAGATATTTTTAATGGGACAGATTTGAAGAAGACCAACGGATTCAGATGTGATTAGGACCTTCCATGTCATCAAATCAGGTGGTTGAATGCGACTATACTTTTTCAGTTACACATCTGTTTAGCATGAAAAATATGGAAAACGGATCTCATCATGCTACAGTATAACTTATGAGGGCAGGTGGGAATTCTCACCCATTCATGAACCATTTGACAAAGCTCTGTTCCTATCCATAAACCAGAAAATCTATTTTTTTTCTCAGGCTGAGAAACAAGCATAAATATTTTTTCCCCATTTCTTGGGTTTGAAAAGAATAGTCATAAATAAAGAGGTTGGTGGCCTGTATTTGTGATTTGTACTAACTACTTCCGCTTATTCCTGAACTGTCAAACGACAAATTATTACTGAAAATAGCAGGTTGTTGCCAGACCACGTAAGCCCATCTGAGGATGAGTCATTAGATTTAAACCCCAGGAAGTGAAGACTCAGAAGGAGAGGAGTGTGCCCATGACCTCCTTATTCATCTTCGTTCCCCACTAAAAAGAGAGAAAACTCAACACATGGATAAACTGGAAACACGGAAGGGTGTCTAACTTCACACCTACTTCTATCACAACTAAGAAACCAAATAATAAAGTTTGTTAGCCTCTCCTGGTTTCCCTAGCTACATGAGACTGTCTCAGGGTTCTGATAATAATTTCCTAAAAAACCTTGGATTGGTGAAGCAGCCACAGTGATCTTAACACTCAAAGGCTTGACATGACACTGAAGGAAATGCAATGAGTCTCTGGGAAAGAAATTACCATTTGGCCTTGGAATTCTAACTGTATTTGTGCAAAATCAGGTGGGCCTGGGAAGACCAGGAACTGTTTTACAGAGCAGTACCCCTTTTTTTTGTTTCCATTTAGGAATTTAATGAAAATTGCCACATAAGATTTTATAAAGCTTTGGGGGAAAGCCAAACCTATTCACACTGGAAGAGCACTTAACGTAGTCACGTTCTCAATGAAGAAAGACTGATTCACAGCAGTTCTGTAACCTGCTCAAGGTCACAGAAAGGTCTGATAGTTTTGTGTGTGTGTGTGTGTGTGTGTGTGTGTGTGTGTGTGTGTGTGTGTGGTGTGTTTTGGGGGGGGCTCAATCACCAGGATGATGTGGAAGTGTTAAGCATTTCTCACAAATTCTGCCCACCAGTCAGCCTCAGCCATTCTCAATGTGCCTTGGAATACTGGTGAACAGATGTTCTGCGCACAAAGATTTTGCTAGACAAATGAATATGGGAAATAACATGAGCTATTGCTCCTCTTGGAGCATAGTAACAACCCAGATGTCCTAATTAAAAAAACATTTACCTATATTTATTAGAGAGTTGGCCCAGTATAAATGACAAAGGAACATTTATTCTGGGGAACACCTACCTATTTGAGTAGAAAAGCTTTCCATGTGGGAAAGACTGATATGTTCGTTTGGTGTTAGCTCTGCCACATGAACTCAAGCTTCTGGGAACACTTTAAACTCTGTTCTGAGATTTATTGGGCCAGATTAGATTCTATTTAAAATTTTAAATTAACAAATAAATATTTTGCTGAGGAAAATTTTCAAGCATATTGTTTCTGGTATTTTTATAGCAAAGCTTAGGAAATACCAAATCCTGTAACTCAATGAAATTTAGCATGTGGTTCTTGGAATCAAACAATCTGACGATTAACTGCCTGACTAAGGGTGAAATATAAAACCATGCGTCAGGATTACCCAGCCAGCTCCGCATGGGTGTGCCTACTAGACTATGAGTTATTAGTAATTCTAAGTGAACCTGTTAGCCAATACTACTGAACATCATCAAATGACATTGTTATATTTCTTCAGGGCTCACCAATTAAATTGCCTTTAGGCAATAACGTAAATGGATAAAAATGCAATAGAGTGGTAGGGACCATGTTGAACCAGGAAGCACTTGATCCCTGAAAGCAAAAACTCCCTCCCAAACTCCCCAAACAAGTTTCCTATAAAATGTCTTCCAAACAAAACTCATTTGGGATCTGAATTAGTTACATGGGATTTCAGTGTGTAACCTCTGTCTGGAACTTAAAAGAGGAGTCAAGATTTAATTATTAGTGGCTATTTATGAAAAATAGTATGGAGGGTCCTCAAAAAATTAAAAATTGGACTGCCTTAGGATGCAGTGATTCCACTCCTGGTTATATATCTGAAGAAACCCAAAACACTAATTCAAAAGATATTTTCACCTCTATACTCACTGAGGCATTATTTACAGTAGCCAAGATATGGAAGCAACCAAAATAGAAACAGACTCTTAGATACAAAGAATAGACTGATAGTTGCCAGAGGAGGGGTGGTGTGGGGGACTGGGTTAAAATGGTGAAGTGATCAAGAAGTACACATTGGTAGTTACAAAATTGTCATAAGGATATAAAATACAGCACAGGGAATATAGCCAATAATATTGTAATAACTATATATGGTACCAGATACTAGAAATATCAGGGGGAACACTTTGTAAAGCGTATGATTGT
>NW_006290306.1:5932248-5951856 GCF_000327345.1 Myotis davidii
TCTCCTCTTTATATATCTGAAGAAACCCAAAACACTAATTCAAAAGATATTTTCACCTCTATACTCACTGAGGCATTATTTACAGTAGCCAAGATATGGAAGCAACTCAAGTGTCAATCAATAGATCAGTGGATAAAAAAGTATTGAGATTTTATATATATATATATATATGAATATATATATATACACACACATATATGGGACTTAACAAAATTGTCATAAGGATATAAAATACAGCACAGGGAATATAGCCAATAATATTGTAATAACTATATATGGTACCAGATACTAGAAATATCAGGGGGAACACTTTGTAAAGTGTATGATTGTCTACCATTGTGCTGTACACCTGAAACTAATACAAAAAAATATTGAATGCAAACTAATTGAAGAATAAAATAAAGAAAAAGTATGAAGGAACTTTCTAGGGGAAAAAACGATTTAAATAGTGGTGGCTAGAATGATCCTAGAAATAGGGGCATTCTGCTATCTAGTAAGATCAGGAAACTGAGTAATTGGCTATCAATATCATGATTTATGATGCATGGTTATAATCCATGAGCTTTATTTTACAAACAATATGTAGATTTGTTATTCCCATGAAATTGGCAGAGAAATGGGAAATATATTTGGCTTCTAGACTTGACTGATCATTACCGATTCGTCTAATGATTTGGAAGACACGAGGGGAGCCTGACAATGCTTCTAGGGCATCATTTGGGCCAACAGTTGCACTGTTCCAGGACAACCCAAGGGCGTCACAGGTAGAGATTTTTCATCTGATAGTGCAACAGCTCAAAGGGAGTCTGCTGTGGTGAGGTTAGATCTATAGAATTTTCTGGGCAAATCAAAACACCACAACTTAAGAAAAGATTGCTAAAATGTGACTGGATGTTTGAAAATTAGTAACCACATGGAAAATTACTTGGTAAGACTTGTCAGGAAAGTGCTGCAGAAAGCAAGTTTTCAGGAGACAAAAAGTTGTTATTGAAAGGTAATTTCTTTTGGGGAGAGATTTAGTAAGCTTTTATTATTATTATTGATTTGTTTCTCGTTTCTTTTCTTTTCTTTTTTATTTTAGAGGGAGGAAAAAAGAGGGAGAGAGAGAAAAACATGACTGCTGACTTACATCCATTGGTTGCCTTCTGTATGCACACCCCAAAGGGATCAAACCCCGCAACCTGGGTGTGTTCCCGGATCAGGAACTGAACCTGTGCACAGGGCAATGATCCAACCAACTGAGCCACACCAACTAGGGCTAGGGAAGTGGTTTAAATTAGTATAAATACCTAGCATCAGTAATGATGATAGTGCACATCTTCTTAGACATAGAAAGAGCATGATCCACGCAGGTTGTGTTCTGATTCAAGGGCTTTCGTGAGCCTTCTACTTCTAAGAATTTCAGAACCTAAAACAATCCATTTGTGAATTCTCTAAGGGTGATGATGTTTCTTCTCTGGACTCAGAAACCCTCCCCACAATGACTGTTACTGTGCCATATCTACATAAGGCACCCAATAACACACAGACAAAATGTGTTCCCTAGAAGAAGAATACTGGCTAGCATTGACCGAGCCCTTGCTACCTATGAACAAGGCAGTGAACTGAGTGCTTTATATACCATGCCCTTAATTCTTCTGGCAAACCCTGTTTTACAGATAGGGAGACTGAACCCTGCAGCAGTACGTACCTCATGCAAAGTGACATGACAAAGTTGTAAGTCACAGGGTCAGGATCATATGCTTTTCAACATATTCTGTAACTGGATATGGAATTGTAAAAATGAAGATGTCTGAGGAGCAAATGGGTTTGGGGGAGGGAGTAGCTGGAATCTATGAAATATTAAGTATGTTTGAGAAGATATAAATGGAGGAGAGATTTAAAGAAAGGATGAAATAAGGCTTTAGAGAAGGGAGGGGTTATTACAGGTTAAAAAACCTCGATGCCATTCATCTTATCTGTGCTTTAAAACCAAGTAATGCAAACATTTGTGGCCATGAGACTGGGAGCCTACTGATAGTGTAGGTTAAGAGGGCGTAGTGGGTTGAATAGTGTCCCCAAAAGACACGTCTAAGTTCTAGCCCCTGGAATCTTAGAATGTGATCTTATTTGGAATAAAAGGGTCTTTGCACCTGTAAGTAAGATAAGAATCTCCAAGTGATATCAACGAATCCAATGATGGGTACCCTGTAACAGTCAGAAAAGAAGACACAGAGAGGCAAGAGGGGAAAGGCAGGCAAAGACAAAGGCAGATATTGGAGTGATTTGCCCATAAAACACGAAATACCAAAGATTGCCAGGGCCACTAGGAGCTAGGAGAGAATAGAAGGGACCCACCCTCAGAGTCCCCAGAAGGAATCCACTTTGTCAAAGGCTTGATTTCAGATGTCTGGCCTCCAGAAATATGAGTGAATAGATTTCTGTGTTTTAAGCCACCAAGTTCATGGTAATTTGTTATGTTCCCCCTAGGAAACTGATTCAGGGTGCCTGGCAAATTTATTTCTGTGGACCTGATTTCTCACATTTCTTCCGGGGATGCATTTTCAGAGAAATGGTTTAATAAGAGAGAAACTGAGCTGCATGTTCTGGTTTGGAAGCTAGAAAAGTCCCTTAAATACGACCTCTTAGGTGGTAGCTTTTATGTTCTCACTATGGAATTGGCATTAAAAACCAGACCATTAGTTTGATTCCTCAACTCCTCCACTTGATTTCTCTCTAATTCCTTCTGTGACCTAACCTTAAGCAATTAATTCAGTATCAGTTTCCAGGTCGGTAAACCGGGCTGCACCATCAGCTGCTTTTTTCAGCCAGAAAGACCGAGTCGTCTGCACTTAAGAAATGTTACAGACAAGTGAAGTGCTCACCACTCCCAAGGAACAGGTGGCACGGCTGCTTCCCAGTCTGTCCCAGAGCTTGCTGCAGACTTATCCTTTTCTGTGACTGACTTAGTGATGATCTCCCGGAAAGGGTTAATGTTCTGGCATTAAACTATTCTGGCACAGACTCATTACACAGTGTCTCAGTGGGCACCAACAGCAAGCCTGCTATGGAAACAAACCTCCAGAGCCCTTAGAAGATGCTCTGAGATATACCTGCGGTGCTGCCACAGACTCAAAACACACATGGTGGGTCTGTAATGATCCGAGTCACTTTTCCCAGTGGACAGACTGATCTACTAACCTATGCTGCACTAACAGGTTCCTGTAGGCAAACGGCACTCAAATACTGCGCTCAACTACATGCACGTTTACGAACAGGTGTGAAAATGAAATTTGTCCACCTTAGAGATTTTAGGCTGTGCACTGTCCAAAATCACCTAGCATCATCCCACTCTTCACTTCCTGCTCCCCTCTGTTCTCATAGGGTTTAAATAACGTGTTATCCCTGCAGTATTGCATCTGTGCTATCTTTTGAAAACATCTGCTGTCTTTGCTGGGAAAAGGGAGAAATTTTATACTTTTAGCTGGTGAAAAACAATGCTGCTTCTACCCTTATTAATGCTAAAGAATTCCCTATTTCCCCATTCATTTAAATTTTCAGCAAATATTTATCAGTAGGCTCTTTATGCAGCCCTCTTTTAGGTTTCAGAGAGAGGGCAACAGATCAAGTTTATAAAAGACAAAGATTCTCCTCTAGGAGCATGTAGTTCGGCGGGGAGAGACTACAGGCAGGGTAGGTGGGCAGAGGGTGCTGGTGGGTGTCTTAGTCAGCTTCAGCTGCCATACAAATACCACAGACTCAGTTGCTTAAACAACAGACTTTTATTTCTCACAGTCTGGAGGCTGGAAAGTTAAAGATCAGGGTATTGGCTGATTCCATTCCTGTGAGTGTTCTCTTTCTGACTTGTAAAGGGCTGCCTTCTTGCCCTCACATGGCAGAAAAAGAGAGAGTGCTTACAAATAATCAGAGTGGATCCCCATCCTTGTACTAGTAACCCCATTCAACGTTAGTTATTTCCTTTTTCAAGTGCAGCCATATTGAGAGGAGGCATGATGTCATCCATAGTAGTGAGACAATGGAAGCTGCTATTTTATGGAGGACAGTCATGACAAGCTTCCCTGACTTTTGATGAGAGAGCTAAAAGAAGTGAGAAAAGGGATCTTTTGGATAACTGGAGAATGCTTCTCATTCCAGACAAGAGAGCAAAGGCAAAGTCCTTGAGATAAGAAAGTGCTTGGGGAGTTCGGGAAACAGGAGACCGGTAGTGGGTCTGGAATGCAATGATTCAGGGACAGGGTGCAAGAACTTGGACTCAAGAGAGGCTCAAGGGTTGGAGCAGGCTTTGCAGCACTTTGTAGGTCATTGTAAGATCCTCAGTGGAGAAGTGGCAGGATTTGACTTGTTTTAGAAGAGTCCGTAGGGTGTGTACTTCTCTTTTGTTTCCCCTGGTAGTGAGTCTCCCAAGATGGTGCACAGTAATTCTTTCCCAACCTGTACATGTACATCTCTTGTCATATCAGTAAGCAGAGATTATTTTCTCTCTTCTTGAACCTGACATATTCCCAAGATTTTACTGAAGCAGATAAATGTTTTTAATGTGAAGAAAGGATTGTAAACAGGAGTATGACTCAAGAGGGAAGGGCATTTTAAAAAGTGCAGGAGGCAGAAAAGGAAGTCTCTAAAACAACCCAAATTGTCCCCCAGGGAACTCTTCAGGCAGTGAACATTTTTAAAGGTCATGTACAAAAAAATTGAATGAGCAAGAGATAATCAAGAATGAAAGCCAAGGATGGTATTGTGAAAGCTAATGACTGTGGTCAATGAACACTTGTGAGAAATGAATGAAGCAAAGGCATCATACCTCTTCTCAGAACAGAATATATAAGTAAAATGGCTCAAACCAATGTTTTGCCCAGATGGTGCAACATTAGCAAGTAAAAAAGAGAGTTCCACATTTACTTGCTCCTCTCGTCTTTCCATCTCTTTGGCCAGGGCCAAAGGGCATTACTGAAAGAAACTTGAATTTTTCATAAATGGGGACATCTATCATGGTCCTTGTCAAAGGATGTAAGTTTTAAATTCTTGCCAAAGTTATGTATAGATTTAATAAAAACTCCATTTAAAATCCCCATGGGTATATGTCCTTCAACGCACATGTTCAAGAATGATTGTAACAGCACAACTCATTGTAGCTAAAAACTGGAAATAATCCAGCAGAGTATATATAACATTTTTAGACTAAGGTTGATTGCAGGCAACCAAAAACACAAGAAGTGAAACCGAGGATATGGGGGGACAACTGTACTCCCACTGCATTTAGGTTTCCCAGTGAAGTGACTACAGCTCACACTGTAAGGTCTGGCCTACAGAGAAGGGGGTTCGCCACACTCTTCAAGGATGCCAGAGCTTGCCCATGAGTTTATTTTTGACAGTGGTGGTGAAAGCTATGTCTTCTGCACCCTCCCAGTGTGACTGAGTAGATCTTAAATAATAAATCCACTGTAAAATTGATTCTCAGCAATCTCAGCCCTAAGGTTGCCGATTAAGGTCTCCTTCAGGGCATGTACTGAAGCTTTCAGGTCGTTTACCCGTTCCCAGCAGCACCTGAGCTGGGAATTAGAGGCCCTGAACTCATCCTTTTATTTTTTTTTTTTAACTTTTTCCAGCACAATTAAGAGCACTCAGCCTACCTCATTACATTCACTGGTTTGCAAAAATGTTTGAAAGTATGCAAAAATGTTCAAATGTTGGAAAGTACAAAAATGTCTGGGTGACACTTCACACTTGCTTTTTATAAGTTGTTGACTAGAAGTATTAAATGGTGATTTTTGCATTTCTCTATTGCCAGGTCACACCATGGAGTGTCTGTGCTCTTTCCTATTGGAAATAGAATCATACAACTACAAGGAATTGAATTCTGTAACAGCCAGTGAGCTTGGCAGAGGACTCCAAGTCTCAGATAGGAAACCCCATCAGCCTTGTGAAATCCTGACCCACAAAAACTGTGACATAATAAATTTGTGTTGTTTTAAGCCACTATTTGTAGTAATTGAATCTATGACACAGCAATAGAAAATTCATACTTTAAGAATTGCTTTAAAACTTTTTAAAAAGGAGCTTATTATATTAGACTAGAGGCCCAGTGCACGGATTCGTGCATGGGGCTGGGGGTCGGCCTCTCAGCCTGGTCTGCCTCCTCTTGCAATTTGGGACCCCTCGGGGGATGTCTGACTGCTGATTTAGGCCTGATCCCCGGGGCTAAACCGGCAGTCGGACATCCCCCAGTGATGTAGCAGTGCACCAAGCGGCAGCCAGGGAGGAGCCCAAGCTAGGGCCAGGCGCCGCACCACTGGCACTCTTCCCAGCCCGCTGTGCCTGCCGCCACTGCTCAGTAGCGCTGCCATGGGGTCAGGAGAGGCTCCCGATGCCGTGGCAAGTGCGCTTCTCAGCCGTGAGCCCTGCCGGTGCACACTGGTCAGTGCGCGTCATAGTGACTGATTGACTAGTAGTCCCAGTTGTTCCACCATAACAATCGCTTAGGCTTTTATATATTTAGATATTAAAACTCATTTCAAGACTTTGATAATCGAAACAGTATCATTCTTTGCACCAAAAGGTAATGTAAAGAAATCACCAGAAAAAAAGCAAGTAGTTCTGTAACCAATTGAGTGTGTACGTATAGATATTGCACTGAACATAAAGAAATGATTTTGAACAATACTATTGGGAATATTGACTACTAGTAAATACCTGGGAGCAAAATTAAATTTAAAGTCATATCTTACAACTATAAAAAATATGACAGTTAAATCTAAGAAATAATATTATGAAAAAACTGGAGATGGAGGAATATTTGCAAATGTAAAATGTGGTGACATGTACCATGAATTTTAATAAAATTCGTATTTCTAAGTCTAGTAATTTTCCTTCTAGGAAAACATTCTCAGAAATAAGATAAAGATTTTGAATAAAGATTTTCCTTTTACCATCCATTATAATTCAAAAAATATGCAACAATAGGGAAGTGTTGAAATAAATTGATATAATAATATGCTAGTATGTGCATGTCTTCAAAGAGAAGAATCTAAGTGCATCAGACAAAACCTTTTTACTAAAAGCATTTACCATTTTAAAAAAACTTGAACTTACACTATGTTAAGTATAAAACTAAGGAAAAAACTATAAAAATATTTAAATATAACATGTGTATAAGGAAAATTTAAAAACATGAAAAAAGAAAGAAAATATGAACTTTGCATGACAAGCTCACCATCAATACCAATTACAGTTATCATTTTGTTAAATATCTTTCTTGACTTTTCTCAAAAGTTAAGTATAACTTTTAAATAGAACTGTATAATGCCTTATGCTGTATTTTATAAATTTTTTTCTTCAATAATATATGATAGACATATTTTTATGAAAATAAATAATATTTTAAAAATTTGACTGGCCTCATAGCATTTCTTTTCATGCAAGTGAGTTGTTTTATTTCTATATTGACTTATTTTCACTTTTTTTTCTTACAATATTCAATGCTGTGATAATCAGTCTGGTAACTAATTCACATTATTAAAAAGTTACATTAGTGTATATTTTTTAAGCCAGAAAAATTATAAATTATGTAACTTATAATTAATATGAAATGATAAACATAAATGGAAATTAGCTCTAAGATAATAGAGAATTTAATAAGAAAGTTACTTCAGGTTTTAATTTCCAAATATAAAAAACAACTTTAAAAAATATGTGCATACTTAAAAAGTCAAGCCCAGCTGGTGTGGCTCAGTTGACCTAAGAACCTGGAGGTCAGGGCACATGCCTGGGTTGTGTGCTCAATCCCCAGTGTGGGGCGTGTGGGAGGCAGCCTATCAATGATTCTCTCTCATCATTGTTTCTCTCTCTCTCTCCCCCTCACTTCCTCTTTGAAATCAATTAAAAAAAGAAAAAATCAAATATGCCAGAGGTGTTTCTAAGGAAAGCAACTGTATGAAGAAGGGGAAAGCTTGTTTATTATCTAATTGAGGTGAAAGTGTGGTATCTTAGCTCTTTCGCTTTGAAAACCCTAATGTTAAAATGTACAGACCATTTCTTTGGGGTACCTTTCCAACAACGAGGGCTTTAGTTCTCTTGAATTTTTTGTTTAATTTTTAATAAAAGAATTCTCCTTACTGAAAGAGTGAATGCCTGTCTACTTGGGCATTCGCTCTTGGGGTGAAGGATGATTTGACGTGCGTTTTATAGATTAAATTGTCCCCTGTCCCATATTTAGCCTCATGATCCACCCTGGCCCTCTGTTGTTCTCAGAATGCCCAAATTCAAGGTTGCCTGTGTTTCTTTAAATCGGGGCAGGTCACCTTCCTTCTCAGATGCTTGTCCATATCTATCTATTCTTGACCACAAATTCTCCCACTTGGATCATCCATAATACCTGCATCTGCTTTCCATTTTTCTATAAATTTATTGAAACCTCAAATCTACTGATGCCCCCTTTCTCTTCTTAGTTGTGAATTAAAATTAATATTAATCTTTAAATTAATATTATTAGTCCCCTGTAATAAATTAGTGGAGGCACAGGTAGGAGATGTGTATGTCTAATGCACCACTTTGAACTGGAAGTTTCCTATTTGTTTTAAATGTGCTTGATTACTGATTCTAGCATGTACAACCTGTGCAGTAATTAGGAAGTTGATATCACTGAACTTTTTTTCGCCATCTATACAATGGCTGTAAAAAAAGAAAAAGAAAAAAACAAAGCCTTGTCTACTTCTTAGATGGGATCAAAGGAAACTATCACAGCCATACAACAGAGCTTCATGAAGCCCCCAAAGCTACACACAGCCAGAATTTGTTTTATTCCCTAAGTTTTCTTCCACTTGAGATATGGGTTTTGTTTTTTTTTTAGCTCATAAAGGATTTCTCAAAAATAAAGACTCTCTTCTATAGTTATTTTATGCTAGATAAAACTTATTATGCTTTGTAACTGTCAAGCAAATTTGTTCAAAGGGGGGTTATTTTTTGAAACACTTCCATGGTACTATTCTCTTATGATTGTTTCAAAATATCAGAGGCCTAAGCAAAATATTATAATAGGCAAGACTATGCCAGGCTGCTAATTTTTTATTCAATAAGAAAACTAATTAGCTGGTAAAAGGAGAATAAAAGCACTTGTGAAATCTTTAATCAATGTGTTAATTGAAAAAACTAGTTCATTTTCCTTGCTGTCAGATCATTAGGATCATGTTGTAACTTATTCATCAGCCTCTGAAGAAGAATGAAATGTGAGATCGCTCAGTTAACTTGACTCTTGGTATTTTTACTTTATATAATTTTCCTATAATGCCTTGCCTTATGTATGCTAGCTGCCTAAGGACAAATTAAAAATGATCAATATAACTAAGCTTTTATTCTCTTTCATTTGCTGCTGTGACTCAGTACAGTTCACTTTTTGGTTATTAATAACAAGCTAAGAGAACTTGCCTGTGGACATACACAGGACTTCCTGTTCAGTCATCAAGCCATTAATCTTGAGCATGTATCAGCAATAGGTATTAATCATTAATATTAAAATATAGTGTTGTTATTAGGCAAGGGATTAGAAGGAGTACAGAATGTGTCCATTGCTTTAAAAAAATAAACAAAAAAAGAACCACAAAGAATTCAGTATCTATTTCCAGGCTCCCAAATTGTGAACTTGAAAATCATTGATACCATAGCTCGTTACTCTAGAATTAACACAAGAATCATTACTTACTTTAAACATTATTTGTGTCCTTTATTTCTAGTGATAGAAAAACTGAAGTACATTTTTAGAGACTGTGATGATCATGGAATATGGTTATTTTTATAGCTTTCAGTGGATTTTTAAGCTATTAAAAGTCAATATAAGCATTTACTAATTATATTTTCATTTGTGTTCAATTAATGGGACAGAAGAGCCAAATACTAAGGGATTTATAGAGGCTGGCATTCAGACTTATCTCTTTATTTCAAGAAAGTTGCAGATATCTTCCAGGCTAATGTTTCCTATGCTTGCTTATCTATAGAGGTTAGTTAGGGTGTGCATTGGTTAGGTACCCCCAAACTCAGTTCCTTAAAACTGTGGGCTGATGGTGTGGAGCTGCCAGTCAGCTCGGCTTGGCTGATCTTGGCAAGGCTCACTGTGTGTCTGCAGTTAGTTCTTGGGTAGATCTGCATGGTCTCCCTCATATGTCTGATGGCTGACAGGGGCCACATGTCTCTATTAAGCCCAGTGGATTAGATGGGCTTGCTCCTATGGTAACATGTCCAAGCAAACAAGTGGAAACAAGCAGGGCCTTTTGAAGCTAGGCTTAGAACTGGCCCAATGCCACTTCTGCCATGCTCTGTTGGTTCAAGCAAGTCCAAAGACCAGCCCAGATTCAAGGTGGGGAGATAGACTTCACCTGTTCACAGGAGGAGCTGCAGTGCCATCTTGTAAGTGAGGTAGATATAGGGAAGGGTGAAAGATTTTGGCTACCTTTGCAAGCAAATCCACATGCTTAAAAATACAGATTCCTGGGCATTGCCCCAGATATCAGTGTCTGTCGTAAAACCACACAAGTTTGTTAATTCTGTACAATTCCACACCCAGGAAACCCAGGGAACTTTCTAGTCCACTTTATCTCACCCACAACCTCTTCTCTTTCCAAGATTGATGAAGTTAGTGAAGATCTCTAAGAACCCCATTTTCTGCAAAATAAGATAAACTAGGCTGAACTTTTTCGTTCTTCTTTTAAAATATAGGACAATAACATGTTCTAGAGATAGGTCGTAGCTCCATGGGGTTCATATGTCAATGTCACCCACTGGTCATTTGATCAAACTTAGCCTTTGAAAAATGGTACTATTAACCCTATGGGAATATATCAATAAATCCATTCCCTCTATAAACATATTGAGTATCTATTATGTCCCAGGCTCTATAAATATAAAAACAGACCTTTTGCTTAAACATTGGATTTGCTAGAAGAAAGAGAAGGACTTCCTTGCCAGAGAGCTATCCAGGAATGACTTGAAATTAATTATAGTAAATAATATATTTTATTACATATACTTTCTCTAAACATCAACAAAAGCCTTTATCTTGAAAATTCAGGTAACATTTGTACTTGTGGATGAAAGGGGCCACATGCTGAACTGACAAGCTCAGGGGAGGCCTGCATGGCAGTCTTGCAAACTCAGAGACCTAAAGTAATCACAAAGGATCGTCTGAAATTAAACTTTAACTAAAAGCAGTTATGGTGGGCAGTTACGTCCTAGGCCAGTATCTTCACTGACAAGGTCAACCTTTACCGTAACTGAGCCTATCTGTCTTTTTGCATCTATGATAACATACCCTTGAAATGTCTGGGTGACTTGTAACTTCCCTTCTTCTGGACCCCTTGGGGCACAACCCAATGTGCCTGGGCGCCAGGACAGATACCACAAATTCCTTCATTGTTATCATGTTAATTGTTCCTGTACCCATTTAGTGTCTATCATTTTGCTTTTTATCCAATCCCTGGGGTTTCCCCACTTTGCTTTCTCCTGCCTCTCTGGTCTATCACCAGTGGATTTCATGTAACCCACCTAGGTCTCTTCCTTTGTTTATTTATTTATATTTTATTGATTTTTTCCAGAGAGGAAGGGAGAGGGATAGAGAGTTAGAAACAACAATGAGAGAGAAACATCGATCAGCTGCCTCCTGCACACCCACTACTGGGGATGTGCCCGCAACCAAGGTACATGCCCTTGACCGGAATCAAACCTGGGACCCTTCAATCTGCAGGCCGACCCTCTATCCACTGAGCCAAACTGGTCAGGGCCCTTCCTTTGATTGCAATGTATAAATACAGATGTAACCCACCATTCTCCGGAGCATTATCCCAATCCGTTGAGATTCTGTCCCCGGCAATTGTTGATAGATTGGCTCAAATAAAACTCACAAAAATTCTTTACAGGTTTAAATGTTTTTATGTTAACACACTATAGGAATATTTTTAAAAAAATAATTTAATGTTCAGATTCAAAATGAGCATCCTTAAAATTTGTATTCTTTTGGGTTTTTTCTCTGTTGGAATACCTTGATTATTTGAAATTCAGTAAAATAAAGAGTGGGACAAATCTTAAAACAACTTAAATTCACAGTGTGACCACAGGTTGAAGAGACACCGGTATAGATTAGATTATTTCAATGTTTATACTTAACAAGCTGTATCAACGAGTCTTTCATGTATTTCCTAGTCTTTAGTAATGGTTCTTAAATAATGAAGCCTTTCTCCCTTCAGAAAATGTTTTCCTGCATGCCTAGTAAATGTTAAGCACTTGGGATATACCAGTAGACAGAACAAAGGCCCTGCTTTTGTGGAGCGTAATTAAAGCCTATTAGAATCCAAATGATGTTTGAATCTTTAGGGTTTTCAGTGTTGGTTATAGTACCTTGTACTTAAAGGAAAAAATAAAAATAATTAGGGACAAGGTTAGGCAAATACCATGTTATAGGAGTGCTCATTTTGTAGACTTCCCCAGAAAGTTTTTATTTTGAAAGAAATCAATTGCACTTCCCTAATATTTATATATTTAAACTATGAAATGCTGAAAAATAAAGATACAAAATATTCTCCAAGGAGACTGGGAATCTGGGAGTATCTGGGGAGGAGCATGGGAATTTGAGTATTCATTGTTCTCAGAGAGGCCAGTGGAGCAGGAGCCTGAGGAGGAGGGGAATAGGGAATGGGGACAGGCAGCACTGCTCCAGCTGCAGGGCCCCTGGGACAGGTCCACAGGAAGCAGAGGGCGTGGCTGGCTGGGCTGAAGGAAAATTCCAGACTCCAGGGGCAGTGCCTTCAGCCAGGACTTCATTAAACAAACAATAACCAAAACAACAACAACAATAAAACACCCAGAAAACAACAACAACAAAAAATGGGAGTATTCAGGAATGAAATAAAATAACATGGAAGTAGCTTATTTTGTTAAAAAAGAACAAAACTGATTTTAGCCTTCAGGCCCCATTAATAAAGGAGCTGTCAGAAAAAAGAAAGCAGAGGAAGCAGGAAGGATGAGAGAGCCCAAGGGAGCCACCGTTTGGGGGGAAAATCCAGATTTGCTAAAGCAGATCTGGGCTGTGGAGGATGGCCTGGGAGCGACTAGCTAGATACAGTTGCCAGGAATCTGAGCAGAGAAAGAAGGCACTGAGATGAATCTGAGAAGCTTGACTTAGTGTGTGGTTTGGGCCAGAGCACATGTTGTGTCCAAAAACCCATGAGGCTTAGAAGTTCTCGGTCTTCATGACAGCCACATTCATCTCTTCCCCACACCCTTGTGGCCACCTCCTCTGGGAACCAGTCATGGCTCATTTCCACCAAAAAGCTGCCAATATCTGTACCTTAGTTTTCCTTCTTCCTTCGGACCCTCAGAATAAATATTTTGTACATAAAGGGTGGGGCAAAGTAGGTTTATAGTTGTGAGTACACAAAACACAGTTTATTTTTGTAATATTTATTAATTATTGCATTATTTTCCGTATGAACAATTGTAAACCTACTTTTGCTAATAGACATAAAATGTGTATAAAATGTGGCTAATACAATATATAATAAATATAAAACTCATTACTTATAGTATAATAAGACCCTATATGTAAATGTACATATACATATGGTGAGGAAACTTGTGGATATTGATAGGATACATTTCGTGGAGTTGTATGAAATTTACGAATTTATATCTGAAAAAAAAACTCAGAATGATGTCTGACCCATTGTAAGCACTTGAAAAATTATGGCTGTTGCCCTAGCCGGTGTGGCTCAATTGGCTGGGTGTTGTCCCATGCACCAAAAGGTCACTGGTTCTATTCCTGGTCAGGATACATACCCAGATTGCAGGTTTAATGCCCCATTGGGGTGTGTATGGGAGGCAGCTAATCAATGTTTCCCCCTCATATCAATGTTTCTCTCTATCTCCAAGACTATTCTACCCAGCAAGGTTATTATTCAAAATTTAAGTATAAATAAAGATCTTCCCAGACCAAAAAAAAGGCTAAAGAAGTTTATTATCATTAAAACAGAATTGCAAGAAATGCTAAAAAAAAAAACTGCTCTAAGAAGAAGAAATATAATAGGGAGAGGAACATAGACATAAAGAATAAAAATGGCAATAAATAGGTACCCACCAATAATAACCTTAATGTAAATGGATTAAATGCTTCAACCAAAGGACATAGGGTAGCTGAATGAATAAGAAAACATGACCCATAATATGATATCTATAAGAGACCCACCTTAGAACAAAAGACTCACATAGGATGAAAGTAAAGGCATGGGGGGAAAAAAAGCTGGGTTAGCAATACTTATGTGTGACAAAATTGACTTCAAAACAAAGTTCATAAAAGAGACAAAGAAGATCACTATAATTATAAGGGATAGATCCAACAAGAGGATATAACCCTGGTAAACATATATGTACCCAATTTAGGAGTACTAAAATATATTTTTTAAAAACTCTTGGAGGTTTTTAAGAGAGAGATTGATAGCAATACAAAGTAGGGGATTTTAACACCCCACTTATATCACTGGATAGATCTTCCAGACAAAAAATTTAACAAGTAAATACCAAATCACAACACACCATATCAGATTGATTTAATTGATAATTACAGAACATTTCATCCCAAAGCTGCAGAATATACATTCTTCTCAAGTGCACATGGAACATTTTCCAAGGTAGACCACCTGTTAGGACACAACATAAGCCTTTGCAAATTCAAGAAGATTTAAATCATATTAAACATCTTCTCAGATCAAAATGTCATGAAACTAGAAATCAGCTACCATAAAAGCACTCAAAAATATTCAAATACATGGATCAAGGAAGAAATAAAAAGCTTCCTAGAAACAAATGAAAATGAACACAAAACAACCCCAAATCTTTGGGAAACAGAAAAAGCAGTCCTGAGAGGAAAATTCATAGATTTTTACGGGCCTACCTCAAGAAATAAGAAAATCTCAAATAAGTGATCTAACTCTACAACTAAAAGAACTAGAAAGATAACAAGGAAATCCCAGTGTAGGTAGAAGGAAGGAAACAATAAAGATCAGAAATAATAAGTGACATAAAATAACAATACAAAAGATCAATGAAACCAACAGCTGGTTCTTTGAAAAGATAAACAAGATTGATGAGCCACTAGCCAGACTCATTAAGAAACAAAGAGAGAAGACCCAAATAAATAAAATAAAAAATTGAAAGAGGTAAAGAAACAACTGACATCACAGAAATACAAAGAATTGTAAGAAAATACTATGAACAACTATATTCCAACAAGCTGGACAACCTGAGTGAAATAGATAAATTCCTATAAATATACAATCTTCCTAAACTCAACCAGGAAGAATCAGAAAACTTGAATGGACAGAAAACAACTAATGAAATGGAAGCAGCAATAAAAGAGAACTCCCAGCAAACAAAAGCCCTGGACCAGATGGTTTCACAGATGAATTTTACCAAATATTCAAAGAAGAACTAACACCTATCCTCCTCAAACTATTCCAAAAAGTTCAAGAGAAAGACTTCCAATCTCTTTTTATGAGAAGAGCATTATTCTAATTCTAAAACCAGGCTAAGACACTTTACTAAGAAAAAAAATTACAGGCCAATATCCCTGATTAACACAGATGCTAAGTTCCTCATAAAAACATTAGCAAATCAGATTTTTTTTAAAAGAATGGAGGACTTGGAAAGAAAAGGTTTAAAAAAATCATATGAGCCCTGGCCAGTATTGCTCAGTTGGTTGAGTGTCACTTTGTGCACCAGTTTGATTGCTGGTCAGGGCACATACCCAGGTTGCAGGTTCAATCCCCAGTTGGGGTGTATATAGGAGGCAACCAGTTAGTGTTTCTCATATCAATGTTTCTCTCTCTCTCTCCTTCCATTCCACTCTCTCTAGAAATCAATGGAAAAAATATTCTCTGGTGAGAATAAAAAGTTCTTCTTTCTCCCTCCCTCTCCTTTCCTTTCTCTCTAAAATAAAATAAAATAAACACTTTTTAAATAAAAATCTCATGATCATATCCATAGACACAGAAAAAGCATTTGGCAATTAATATAAACTTCACTGAAAAATAAAATTTTTAAAAAGTGGAGATTCATACAGCAAACCTAACAACTTTAACCCCACTCATTCCATTTTTTAATTTGTTCTTGAAACTACTTATATCTTCTGGTTCGTAAATTATATGTGCCTGCCCTTCTTATAGCCTCCTTTTAAAGAATCTGTCTTGAGAGGCTCAGTCTGTAGTTTAATTCTTCTTGCTTGTCAGGGACCCTCCAATCCTGACCACAGTAGACTGGTCCTCCAGTCTTTATCACAATAAAAAGGAATCATAAGGAAATTCTGCAATGAGATAACTTGATATGATGCTGCCTAAGACTAGAGTTTTATAGTGAAAAGTGCTATATTGGCTAAAATAGATGTTCTTTCCTGGGAAGTTCACCAGCGAGAAAAACAGGGAGAATGAGGTTTTGGGGAACAATATAACCAAACAAACCACTTGGAAGATAGTAGTTCAATTTGTTAGAGTGAATTAAGCGATGATTTCTCAGAAGAGAATGCTTCATTTATTCATTACTCATTTATTCATTCATCAAAATAGATTGAGCAAGTAAATATTTGTTGATATCATAGGTACAGTGTGGGATACATCTGAGCTCATCCTAAAAAATTTAAGTCTATTTGGGCAGTGAGATATAAGGCTAAATTTTAATTTAGGAATTTAATATCATTAAGAGTTGTACTTTATTTATTTTTAGCTTTTCCAGAACCAGGCTCCTTTTGTGTTTTTCAAACATCAAAGGGGTTTCTCTTTTAGTACAAAACTTTTTGGAGTCTTCCCTAACTACTCTATTTAAAATCATAATCTGTCCCTTCCCTTTTCTATCTCTCCTGACTTCCATCATCCTTGCCCTATATTCCTCAACACTCTTAACACCTTTTAATATAAGTGTATTGCTTACTTATTTGCTGTATTCATTGGTTATTGCCTGTTTATATCTGCAAAAATTTAAGATCCCCAAAGACAGAGATTTTTGTCGCTTTTGCTAAGTGATATATTCCAAGTATAGCACAGTGCCTGGAACCATGACAGGTGCTCAATAAAGATTTAGTGGATGTTGAATGAATGAAACTTGAAGAATCATAGAAAAAAATGTTTCTTAAAATCTTTCTTCCTGACTACTTAACTACAATATTCTGGATAAATTGAAAACTTTTGGGGGTGGGGATTGTTATATCGAACTAGTCTTATTTTGCCAAGTTTTTACATTGCTCTCAGGGCCTACAGAGGAGGGTAGGACTATTTTATCCCACTCTTGGCCTAGTGACTCCAGAAAGATGTATCATTTGAGTTCTAGTGTCAGCTTTTTCTTTGATGTCAGCTGACGAGGGGCCATTTCTCACCACCACCATCTAGGGAAACTTCTTCCTGCTCTGAATGCTTGGCTGACTCAATGGTGGACTTGGGGGAAGCCCAGAGAAGAAAGCCTGCTGTATTGGTGTTGGAAATAAAGCTAAGTAGGTCAGAATTAACTTTGAGGTCATATTTTCTCATTTCTAATCATATCAGCAATCATTCAAGTTAAGTTTCACCTTGCCCATTTATGGATAGAGAATAAGGGCTAGGGAGCTGCCTCTTACCAAAATTCATGTGGTTGGTCAGTGGAAGGGATAGGACTTGACTGAGGGCTACGTAGCTTCAGAGATGGTAATATTTTCTTACCCTCATTTTGCTTCTGTGAGAATCTGGAAATGCATTTGTTCAAGTAATCTGTATAAAATTCCATTCATGAAACTTACTCTATGGCTTCTGGCTGCTCATGGGACTTTTATTTCCTGGTTCTCTTTTTTTCATTTTTGTTTTTGTAAACCTTTCTTATAAAGTTGAGGTTTCAAGTGGCTGAGTTCTAGTCAGAGACACTTTATAGCATATGCCAATGAGTCCTATATGCCCTTATTTCTGGAAGGTATTGGGGGGTCCCTTTTAAAAGCCAAGTACGGATTTGAAGGTTAGTACTTGAGTCCAGAGCAGCAGGAAAGAGCACATATTTGAGCAAATATCTGCCTTGGACATGGACAGCTGCCTATGATTATGTTGGTTGACAATGACTCTGACTAGAAATCGATGGAGACCAACTCTTCCATGCTTTTCCAGATTAGAAGGCCGTTCTCCCTCCTAAGAGGAACTGTTGTGTATCTGTTCCTGGCATCACTTTAAAGGTTTAAGAGTAAAAGAAAATTAATTATTAAACTCCCTACACAATGAATTAAAAAAAATGAAAGAGAAAATGACTTAATGAAATTAGGGTAACAATACCATTTTTATTGTAAAAAATATAAACAAGCATTCCCTAAGTCGGCCTTGGAGGAAGATCTTCATATAGAACTGGTCCCAGCTTGACTCCTAACACTCAGGCCCATTCTCCATGGCAACTCCTCCCTCAATCCCTTGGGGCCTAACAGGGACAGATAGCCCTAAGACTTGGGAACAAACACAGACTTTGGGCTGGGAAAACAAACAAACTTTCCTTCTGCAGAGCCCAAGGGTTCGGGTTTCCTCTCACCATTTCTAGAATAAGTTCTTACTCTTAATAATTATGCCTGGCTTCCGACCAAACTAAAGAAGTCACCAGCTGCTTTTTCGAGGTCCAGCACTATCTTTGCATGATCCCTACTCTCATCTTTCATCTCCACTTCCTCTCCTCTTTCCCAACATTGCCATTATGTTTCAGCTAATTTGGCCGCAGACTGCTGGTCTCCACTTCCAAGAAGCTGTTTTCTTACTGACTTCCTCTGGACTAGCCTTTGGTGGCAGGTGGTCCTTTGGGATTGACTATTGAAACAGCTCTCCTTATCCAAGGGCAGGAGGAAGCGTCAATGCCTTTCAGATTAAGTTCTTTGGCTGATAATACAGAGACATGAGCTGATTCATAGAACATTTATTTATTAAAGCCCTCTTTCATTCATCATGCGTTCAACCTCCCAACAAATGGGTTTCATGCCTCTGTTTGTCAGGGCTTTAAGATAAAGGCAGGACTTACCATGCTATTTGGAATGCTTCCTCCTTTCTTCACTTAGTTAACTCTTACTTATGGTTTATATTTTAGCCCAGTTATTATTTCCTCAAAGAATTCTTCCCTAGCCTATAATATTAGGTATCCATAGAATCCTTTCCTTTTACTTAACAGTTCTTACTTAATGCTTTTATTTTTCTATGTGATAATTTGATCACTGGTGTTCTCCAACATAAGCTGGATATTTGTTTTGATCAGCTTTGAATATTCAATAGCCAGCAAGCACTCAAAAATAATTGTGTGATATAAATAGAGTAGGGAGACAATCAGACCATTATAATATATAGTGGGATGGCTGTGCAAATCACTGGTGTTTGTCTAAGGCATATTGGGTTATGGGATGAATATAGGAAAAACTTTTGGAATGACACTTAAATTCTAGCTTGTAAGAATGTGGCCCAACGAAGAATTTAGGGGGTGGGAGCTTATGGTGACAGCATTCTGGGTTAGGGCAAGGTGTTAAGCCAAACCTTGGAAGGTGGGAGAAAACATGACCGAGCTGTTGGGGGGAAGGCAAACAGCTCTGAGAGTCTGGGGTATGGA
>NW_006290306.1:5956357-5960384 GCF_000327345.1 Myotis davidii
CTAACCAATGAACATTCACTGTGCATTCCTTTACCTCATTAGAGTCATTGTTGAATAACGTAAACTTGAATTAAGGTATTAAGTCTGACATAAATAATCCAGAGTATGGGGGTGGGGGCGGGGAGACAACAAGCACAACAAAGTAAGGAAAGTGATAAAGATAATATATTGACTGTGGAAGAAATGTGCTAAAATACCTCAAATATATGTTAAATTAAGTTGTCATAATAATTGAAGCATGTAAATTTCTCATGTTGAATGAAAGCTATGAAACATGATTGGTATTTTGTTGACTATCAAAAAAATAAAATTACTCCAAATGTGTCATTGACTCTGCACCGAAGAAGCAAGGGATTTGTAATGTGGACAAGAAAGGGGCCACATATTAAACCTGACAAGCTTGGGGGAAGCCTGCCTGGTGGGCCTTACAAACTCAGAGACCTAAAGTAACCACTTGAGATCATCTGAACATAAAAATTCCCAACTAAAAGTGAGTCATGGCCGGAAGTCACATGCTAGGCCTATAGCTTCCTTGGCAAAAATCAATCTTAAGTGAACCTGCCTATTGTCTTTTTGCTTGTAAGATAACATAACTTTGAAATACCCAAGTAATCTCCTTTTCCAGCCCCCCTGGGCACAAGACAACAAAACCTCTCATTGTTTTCTTGTTCCCCAATACCATCTCTATGTGCTGTAAATGTTAATTATTAGCTATCCTGGACCCACCAAGGTAAAGGAAGTTTGTGTCTCTTCATTTTATTTTTTATCTAATGCCAGAAATTCCCCCCACCCTTGGCTTTCTCCTTAATCTGCCACCAATGGATTTCATGTAACCCTCCTTACTTTTTTTTTTTCAATCTGTTAAAATTTTGCTTCTGGAAGGTTGTTGTCAGTTTTGCTCAAATAAACTCAAAAATTCTCAATAGGTTTGGACGTTTCTTACATCAACAGGAATTAGCAAAAATGTTGCTGAACCAAAAGATCCAAGTTGCACAAAATTAACTACTGTTATCCTCGGAGTGTATAACAAAGAGAAAAACTTTACTTAAAAGTAATTCCCAAGATCCTGGGGAACAGTTTACAAAAACAATTCTTATACAGAAACCAGTTCAGGCAAAGAAAATAACAGAGGCTGCCTGCCTATTGAAATTCCAACAGCTTTGAGGCTTCTTCTGGCCAGTAATTGGTGACAGAAAATTCAAGAATAAATAATATCTGGTCTATCCTGTGTGTCTCAGTGGTTGAGCGTTGTCCCATGCACCAAGAGGTCACTGGTTGGATCCCCTCAGTTCAGGGCACATACCAGGGTTGCAGCCTAGATTCCCAGTAGAGGCCTGCAGGAAGCAGCTAATCCATGTTTCTATCTCTTTCCATCTCCCTTCCTCTCTCCGAAATCAATAAAAAAATTTTTTAAAAAGAATAAATAACATCTAGAAAAAAATAAAGGTGCAAAAGTAATCACAAACTATTTGGACTTTAAAATAAAAATTAAAACAAAATTATTTCACTGGATCAGATGAACAATTTCTGTAACTTAAGGACTTAATTTTCTTCTATCTCTTGTCTGTTATGTGTGCAAATGAAGGGAAAGCATGTCATAATCTTTCAAAGCAACAAGTAAATCCTTTTTTCTTCTATGGCAGGTGAAGAGGAAGGAATGGATTTCTTCCTAAATATCAAGAAAATTGAACCATATGAATTCCAGAAGTAATAGCTTGTCATTCATCTTCATAAGTATTTGTACTTTATTAGGTATCATATTGTCTCTCTCCCATCAAGGTCCCCTTTTATGCTCCTTTGAACACTAATTTTGGGGAATATAAATACCAATGAACTTAACCAATAGAACTAACCAATAATATTTGCAACATCTAAGTCAGACCAAGACATATTATATTTTTATCTACTATATTATTACCTATTGTGCTCTTATCTTATTATATATATAAAATCTACATAATCAACTAATATATTATAATCTTCATATTTATTATACAATAAAAATCTTATATATCAATAAATATCAATCAATAAGTAAAAGTTTAATACTTCTGCCAGAATAATAGGCATAGGACATTATGAATAGAAAATTCATAAAGAAAATATATAAATGGACAAAAAATAAGATGATGAATCTAATGGGTAATCAAAGGAATAATTTAAGATGAGATAGCATTTTTTTGCTTCTCAAATGGACAATGACTTTTTAATTTTAATTTTTCAATTATAGTTGACATCCAATGTTCTATTAATTTCAGGTGTACAGCATAGTGGTTAGACATTTATATAATTTACAAAGTGATCCCCTGATACGTCTGGTTCCCTCCTCACACCATGCATAGTGTTTGCAATATTGTTGACTCTATTTTCCTATGCTGTACTTTACTCCCCCATGGCTTTTTTTTACACTAAAAACTTTTTATTTATTTTATGTTTTATTCTCCCCCATGACTTTTAAATGATCCTATCCAGCATTGGTGACGTGGTAGGAAACAGTCCCTCTTCCACACTGTTAACAGAAGCATAAATTGACTCATCCTCTCTGTAGGGCAAATTTTTTTTTTAATATATTTTATTGATTTTTTACAGAGAGGAAGGGAGAGAGACAGAGAGTCAGAAACATCGATGAGAGAGAAACATCGATCAGCTGCCTCCTGCACATCTCCCACTGGGTATGTGCCCGCAACCAACGTACATGCCCTTGACCGGAATCGAACCTGGGACCCTTCAGTCCGCAGGCCGACGCTCTATCCACTGAGCCAAACCGGTTTCGGCTGTAGGGCAAATTTTTAATATTTATCTAATATATATAATCTTTTCTAACTTTTATACTTCTAGAAATTTAATCTTAACAGCTAGTGAGAGGGGTTAGGGCTGGGGGAGAAGGGAAGGGATTAAGTAAAGAAAAAAGAAAGACTCATGGACACAGACAACAGTGTGGTAATTGCCAGAGTGAAGTGGGGTGGGGGAGTTAGAAGAGGTAAAGGGGGTATAAATAATAATGGAAGGAGGCTTGACTTGGCGTGGTAAACACACAATACAATATACAGATGATGTACTGCAGAATTGTATACATGAATTCTATATAATTTTATTAACCAATGTCACCCCAATAAATTCAATAAAAAACAAAGTGAAAAATATATTCTGAGATGGGAAAAGATAATCAGTTTACCTACAAAGATATTTTTCAACATCTATAATAATAAAAGCATAATATGCTAATTAGACCAAACATCATTCCAGATATCCTTCCAGATGACCTTCCAGATGAAGCTGGGGCTGCAAAGGAAGCCCAGGTCCCGGATGCCAGAGGAAAGCTGGTGCTGGCAGCTGGGGGAAGGAAGGCCTACTCTTGCACGAATTTTGTGCATCAGGCCTCTAGTTTTTAATAATAGCAAACTGGACCATCTTAATATCTGTAACATGTTACTGCTTAAATCAATGTTAACCCATCTTTGGTGGCCTCTCTGACCCCAGGGAGCACAGTGGACTGGGGCCCCCAGTGCCTGCACACTGAAATGCATCACCTGCCTGTGGAGAACTAGAGAAAACCTCCATACAGTGTGTTACTGAATAATCAATTACATAATGTGACAGGAATTAAGATTATTTTCTTTTTTAAAAAAACAACAACTATATTTTATTGATTTTTTACAGAGAGGAAGGGAGAGGGATAGAGAGTTAGGAACATCGATCAGCTGCTTCCTGCACCCCCCCTACTGGGGATGTGCCCGCAACCAAGGTACATGCCCTTCACCAGAATCGAACCTGGGACCCTTCAGTCTGCAGGCTGACACTCTACCCACTGAGCCACACGGTTAGGGCAGGATTATTTTCAAATGAAACTGTGTTTTTTTGTGCTATTTGAGTTTTATTTATGTTTATCCATGTTCTACTATTTATTTATTATTTGCAACTTAACATTAGATGTAGAAAGTGTGATATTTTAAAAAAATAACTAATTTCTAAATCAGAATATGAGTTTGATATCTATAAGAATGTTGGTCCTCAAAAAGCCCATTCT
>NW_006290306.1:5960402-5966021 GCF_000327345.1 Myotis davidii
CTGAGTATTTTTATTGTCATCCTGTGGACTGAAGGGTTGAGGGTTCGATTCCAGTCAAGGGCACATTCTTTGGTTGCAGGCTCAATCCTCAGTGCCAGTCGAGGCGCATGCAGAAGGCAACCAATCGATGTGTCTCTCTCACATCAGTGTTTCTCTCTCTCCCCTTTTCTTCTACTCTCTCTAAAAATCAATGGGGAAAAAAGCCATTCTTGAAGACTTTATTAAGTTGTGAGATGAGATAGATGGTTTTATGGGCGAACATTTCCCTATTATTTCAGTGCCTTGCCATCACAAAGTTGTTTTGATGACAGACCACATGGCACTCCCCATACAGCCAGTAAGCCGACATTCACTGGACCCCTGGAACCCTGGACTTTCTCACCTGGCTGAAGGGATTGGAACTGAAGCACAGACAGTCCTTCTGTGCAGAACAGAGCTCTGGCAGGTGTTTGATGAATAAGGGCAAGGAATTGTCATTTTGCTTATCATTGTATCTCAATGTCTAACATGCATCAGCACAGTGGTCTAGTTTGGCATATAAACTGAACATCAGGGGGAATGTCATTTACACAGATTATTGATTCTTGCCTCTCTTGCAAACGAGGTATCTAATAACTATTGAGTAAATGAATGAGTGATTGGGAAATCTTACCTGCTTTTGCATAGCAAAAAATGTTGAAAATTAAAAACAATTAGAGACCAAAGTGAGGGAAGCCATTTACAGTAGGCTGAAGAATGCTCACATCCTCATCCCTGGAACCTGAGCCTACCTGACACAGCAAAGGAACTTTGCATGTATGATTAAGACTTTCTTTAAAATTCAGCTTTATTGAGGCATAACTGACATGTAAAATGGTAAGATATTTAAGAGTACATCATAGTAATTTGATATTATGAAAGGATTCCCCCATCTAGTTAATGAACACATTTATCACCTCATATATTATTCTTTTTTCTTTTTTGTGTGAGAACATTTCAGTTTTATTCTTTTATCAAATTTCAATTATAACCACCCCTTGGTATCCATGAGGAGCTTGTTCCAGGCCATCCCCACAGATACCAAAATCTGCAGATGCTCAAATCCCGCATATTTTTTTTTATCTGCAGTTGGTCAATCCCTAGATGTAGAAACCGTGTAGATAAAACTCATGGATACAGAGAGCTGCTGCATACAATACGGTGTTATCAACTACAGTCGCCATGTTTTGCTGTATCTCCTCAGGCCTTATTCATCTTATAGCTGAAAGTTTGTTCTCTTTGCCAACTTCTCCCTAGTTGCCCACCTGCAGCCCCTGGAAACCCCTTTTCTGCTCTGTTTCAATGAGTTTGACATTTTTTTTTTAGATTTGGGATCATGCTGTGAGGAGAGTATCCTAGATCATCTGGGTGGGCCCAAAGTAATTAATCATATAGGTCCTTACTAAGAGAGGGAGGCAGGAGGGTCAGAGATGTGAGGATGGAAGCAGAGGTCAAACCAATGTGATTGAAGGGAGGGTGGTGTGAGCCAAGGAATGTGGGCAGCCTCTGCAAACTGGAAAAGACAGGAGACCAAGTTCACTCAGGGTGTTGGCCAGATTTAGTTTCTTGGGAACCAGTTTCCCATTCCCTTGCTGCCTCTGAGCCAGGGGTGCTCTTAGCTCCTAGAAGCCACCCACATTCCTTGCCATGCAGGTCACTCCATCTTCAAGCCAGCAAGGGTGCATCAAATTCTTTCTGTGCTTCAAATTTCTAACGTCCCCTTCTGCGGCCAGCTGGAGAAAGCTCTTTTGAAAGGACTCATGTATTGGGCCATCTTCCCTGGGCAGTCTTCCTTGTCCATGTAAAGTCACAGTCATGGAGTGACGTCTCATCATAATCACAGGTTCTACCCACACTCAAAGGGAAGGAAATGATACAAGGACAGGTGTCCGTGTCATTCTTACAATTCTTTCTGCCACAGGAAGATTCAATGATAGAACTGGTCATCATTAAGAGCAAGGATCTTCCTGCCTCAGGCCTCGAGTACCTAGCCTAAGGACTACAGGTCAGCAACCATGGGATCTCTGTGTCAGGATGGGGCTTATCCTATGCTAGCTATGGATGAAGAGGTAAAGGGACTTTGGTTAGGCTGGGGTTGGAGAATGAGAGATTGAAATAAAAATGAAAAATAAAATTGTTCACTGACTTTAATCATAGAAATTTCCATATTCTTCTTGTTGTTGTTTTATTTCAGAGAAGAAGAGAGATGGAGAGCGAGTGAGATAGAAACATCAATGATGAGAAAGAATCATTGATCGGCTGCGTCCTGCACACCTCACACTGGAGATCAAGCCTGCAACCTGAGCATGTGCCCTGACTGGGAATTGAACCATGATCTCTGGTTCTTAGGTTGACGCTCAACCACTAAGCCATGCTGGACGGGCTATTCTTCATTTTTCGATGACTAAATTTTACTAGTATTCACTTGTTTTGGCAGAAATGTGGCAGTTGTCAATAGGGGCTAAGTCAAACCCTGTGCCCTAACTTTCCTCCCTCCGTGTTTTTCTGCCCTCTCAAAGGCCTGACCACTCCCTTATCAGAAGACTAAAATAATATACCAACATCCCATGGTGAGGTCAGATTCTCATGCAAATAAAACAGGGAGAAGACCACAGAGTGGACGAAATCTTACTTAAGCAAGGCCTTTATTTTCTTTAAGTAGTGAGTTTCTATTCATTCGACAAGGCTGATTCATTTTTGGTTTAAAAAAATAATTGAACTTTAAAAATCCCATTCATTTGTATGTAGCTTGAAAATCTTCTGAGAGCCGGTTAGTCTTTCAATCACTCTCCCCCAAGTCGTTTTTACTCTATCTCTAATCTTCAGGGTTTTGTAACTTTCTGCCTTCAAAGCAATTTGGTGGACAGGGATCACAGAAGCCTCTTCTCACCTGGTTTTATCCTAACGTTCTGCCACCCCAGAGCCTGTGCAGGAATTTAGTGCTATTTTTGTTCTCTTTGGTTAATGTCAAAGAACAATGCTCTGGTCCCATAGCTGCGGCTCTGGGGATCATCAGCTACCTAACGTTTGCCTTCCTCACTTCCTGTCTTTTCCTCTCATGTCTTGCAGCTTCATAAGGTTATTCAGTTTAAAGTTTCTAACTCCTTTTCTGATATTTGCCCATTCCCCTGAACAGAAAGATTTTAGCTCCCTCTCCTAAAAGCAAATTAATTGATAGTTATATCTTTAATATCACTCTTTGCTCCTACCTTGCTCATGAAAATCTGAAGAGTTATAAATGGGATGGTTACATCTTATCTCATCAATAGCTCCCACTATACTCTCTTAAAAGGAGCCTTCTGTGCTGAGTGAAATCTGGCCAGATATGCATTACCTCCTCTAGAGGGGTACTGAGGAAGAAGGTAGGAAGGCTTTTGGTATCAGTTATCTATTTCACATAATAAGTTATCCCAAAAAGTAATGACGTAAAACAATTTATAATCTCAGCTTCTGTGGTGAGGAAATCAGAACTGGCTCAGCTGGATGGTTCTTATTCTGGGTCTTCCGTGAAGTTGCAGATAAGCTGTCACCTGGAGCAGCAGCCATGTAAAGCCCTAACAGAGCTTAAGGGCCTGCTTGCAGGAAGGCTCATGCACATGGCTGTGGGCAGGAGACTTAGTTATCCCCTACACAGACCTTGTCATAGAGCTCTGGAAGTGTCCTAGCAACGTGGGAGTGGGCTTGCTTTGATCCGATGATACAGAGAGAGGCAGAAGTCACAAAGTCTTTTATGACCTGGCCTCACAGTGATGTACCAATACTTTCGCCATATTCAGTGGTCACCCAGACCAACCCTGGTATCATATGGGCAAACTATATAATGGTGTGAATATCAAGAGTTGAGAAACACTGGGGGCCTTCTTGGAAAGTACCTACCATACCTTTCTTCACCCCTACATTGCTTAGATTTTTTTTTTTCTGTCTACAGAACTGACTTGCTGTGAGAGATGAGGTTGGAACAGACCAGGGATATGAACACTGGAAATGCAACCACTGACTTTCAGGTGAGGGAGGAATGAGTCTGTACAAAAATGCAGAGGAAATTCCAGAGCAGGTATCTGGCCAGTGACATACCTGCGGATGCCACCAAGGCTGAGGTTAAGGTATGGAAGTCAGGAGGGCAGAGGAAAACCCACAATCACCTAGAAGTGAAACTTACCTGGATAAAAGACTGTACTTCAAGCCTTCCTTACAGAAAGGCTTAGCCATGTGACTAGATGCTGGTCAGTGGGACTTCAGTAGAAACTGTGTTAACTTTATTAAAGTGTCCTTAAATGGAGCATCCTTAAGTCTTCCCTACCTCTTTTCTGCGGTGGAATATGGACATGTTGACAGGAGCTGTCATGTTGGACCATGAGCTCACCAGGAATGCAGGCCGCTGAGGGAAGAACAGTGAGTCAGTGACCCCTGCAACTCCACACTGGCCTTGGGACACCTATTCAGACTTTTGTATGAGAGAGAAATATAGTTCTATCTTCTTTCCTATTTTTTTGTCATGTGTAATTATCAAGAAAGATAGGCAGTTTATACAACTTCCCCAGGGAAGGTTGAGCTTCTTAATATCTTAAAACTCAACTATGTTCCTTGAAGGGGCAACATTTTTACTTATTTAAGATTTTACTCATTCAAGATTGTGGAATCAGAGTCCTACAAACTGGCAGAGTGAATTTGGGAATAGAACACAGTTGCAGGTAAACACCATTGAAAAACTCCTTGGCATTTTGAAGAAAAAGAATGCTGGTGAATATTTTCATGGAGTCTTAACTCAGGCCAACACTGTCTGCTCCCAGGAGTGCCTGTGCGTTTAATAGTCTGTGTAGTATGGAGTTATAGACAAAACTGTCCAGTGAAGGTATGGGATCAGTTTGGGGGGAAGAGTTTTTCTGGAATATTCAAGAAGGAGACCCTTCAGACCATATTAATCTGTTTTCTCAACCCATTTCACCATGCAGATGTATTTGAATACTCAATACTCCCTGAAAAGTTTCAATTGCACCAGTCATCCATACTTTCATGGTAATTGCTTTAATCCGACCAATAATTATTGGCAGCCAGCTTCAAAGGAATCGAGTTTGTAAGTAGACGATGGTGGGGAGAAGGGTACTTGGTGGTTCAGAGTCGGCAGAGCTGGATAGAAAGGAGTGTGAGAAAGGATGGGAAAGACTTGGTCTATATCCCAGGTTGCCTCGGAGCTCCATCAGGGCTTTTGTGCACTGAAAATTACCTCACTGCTGCCCTGGCACATCTTTGGGGTCTGGGGATGCCAGACCTGCCAAGTGAGGACTTGTCTGAAGGCTCTAAATTATGACTCACTCTGGGTTGGCCTGGGCCCACAGCTGACTATGGCAGCCGTTTAGCGAGTGCTATTGATGAGAAAACTGAGGCTCAGTGAACTAGGTAATTCACACTGGTCACAAAGAGCCAAGCAATCTGCACTGGGTCCTACCCAGCAGGGGTCACTGACTCAATGTTCTTCCCTCAGTGAAATGCAGATATCACTAGTACAGGGCAGGCAAGGGCCTTTCCATTCAGTGGTCCTTTATTCTTTCCAGTAGCTGGTGGACAGGCAAGAAGAAATAAGGGATGAGAAGTGTCAGATTC
>NW_006290306.1:5966110-5974334 GCF_000327345.1 Myotis davidii
GGACACAGAGATAGCCAGCCTCTCATCTCACCTGACCTCTGCCACTGGTCCCCTCACCTCTTTCCCCTCCATCTTCCCTAGTATTCTTGGGGATTTTCTGTGCTTACCAAGTCTGGTTGCTTAGGGGAATTTTGAAAATACAGATTTTTAATCCCTAAGACCAGGACACTCTAATTCTGATGGCTTTGGTGATTGTGATTGGCAGCTCGAGCAAAGGCTAGAAGGAAACTGGGTAGGAAAGGGCCTCAGAAATTTCTTCTCATATGAAAAGGCCTCCAGTGTGTACAATTCCATTTTGATTCCCCAAAACACCACCTCTGTGTAAAGCCAGTGGGATGCTTTGAGAGAAAATATACACTGTCTGGTGGCCAACCATAATAATTTAATTATTTTAACATACCTAAAAACCAAGCATTTAAAAAAATGTTTCCTAGAATAGTTTATTCTCTTTGGATAATAGGAAAGCAACTGGATTGACTTAAGAAAAGAGAAAGGTAGATGAAGTTTGCCTTGGTCATCCTTCATCATTGCTTTCCTCTGAGCAGGTCCCCAGGACTTTTCACTGGGTCCCACAGAAGCTCTGAACAAGGCTTCCTGAACCCCTTCCCAACCCTAAACCCTGTGCTTTACAGGCTATGCATCTTTCTCCTCTCTCCACCTTCTGCAACTCCAGACACACCTGAAATTCCAATATCCTCATGTTCACTTAGGCCAAGAGAGCAGCCCCTTGCAAACCAAGCTAACCATGTCCTTTGATGTACGGGTGACTTCATATATCCCTGGAGAGTGCCACACTTCCTGAGCTTTCTTTCACCAACTCTGTTTCCTTAAAGGGTTGATTTTACAATCTTAGTAAGAAGCCATATGCTGAAGAACTAAATAATTCCCTTGAGAAGAATCAAGAAGTGATGAAATGACTACAACCTAGGAAGCCTAGTATTTTTGAAGCCTAGCTATTAGAGACTAAGGATGAACATGTACATAAGGATAACCAGCCAGATTTTCAGTGTCACTCTGAATCTATGACCTTGAAATATTTTTAAATGAATTAACTGCATGTTGTCTCTGTCCAAGTAATGTGGCAGTTGCATGTATTGCCTGTTTATTCAGTGGTGGTGGAAAGTTGAGCAGAGTGCCTTCCTGAGAATTCCCATTCAGAGAGGGAGCTTTGAGATGGGTCCCTCAAAGTCAAACTCTAATTTAAGGGCACTATGATGGGGGGCGGGTACGAGGAGGTTTTCTTATGAACCTAGATCACTGTAGTTGGGAGGGAGTTTACAGGGTGCATATTTCTTTGGCTGACAGCAATATTGGTTTGCCATCTCTGCGCACCCCTGTCAGCTCCCAGGAGAAAGAATTAGCGCTAATGATTGCTGTGTGTTGGGGGCTGGGAGAAAGATTAAATACTTGAAAAACAAATGGAAAAGAAATGATCCTGGGTGTCCTCCAGATCCTTCTTCCTGTGTGCTTTAGTAATCAGCATAATTAGATCAATTTCTGATGGCCAAGGACCCTACTGGTATTCCTAAAGGAAGCGTTCAGTGCTCCATTTATAAAAATTGTCCTCAGATCCCAGGGGACTAGCTGTTTCCCAGAACTATTCTTTGTACGGGAAACACCACCAGTAGATGAAGACCAGACTTACAGGATGGTGTCTTATACCCATGACATGGTGAGCTAGGCCAACTAAAAGTCCCCAGAATACCCATTCTGCTAGTAGGAGTCACAAAAAGTTCACTCACACTGTTGGGTAAGACCTCTTTGTGAACACTAGGCAGCATTAAGATGCACTTTTGATTCTTGCCCCACTGGGATCTCCTATGCCTGTATGACCACAGGCTTTTCTTTACTTGGCTATTGTTATCTGGACATCACATAATAGCTCGAAGTCCTCTGGCAACTCACATCCCCTCTGACTCAACTTTGACTGCCAATGTGTACTTGCCACGACACTTTGAAAGGTTGGTCCTGCCGGGCAGGTTTTTATTTTTCATCTAAACATTCCCATAAGTCATGAGGCACTAGATTTTTTCTCCCATGACACACACTTTGTTTGGGACTCTGTTTTTATAATAAAGTTGTTATTTTAGGAACACATTGAAAATGGACTCCAAAGCACCAAAATTTAAGTTCTGCCCCTGATCATAAGATAGGAGCTCAGTCTGTTCCTAGACCTTCTTGGTGTTGGCCAGACAGAGATGTGGATTTTGAAAGAAGGTGCTGTAATTTTCCCTTGGGTCAGGCTCCAGCCTGCAGTGGGAGTTGTTGGAGGCCTGAGTGGATGCCTGAGGTGCTATTGCGGAATCAAGCTAGGGCAGGAGATTTTTTTTCCTCAGACATAACCTTTTTATCAGATGAACTTATAAAACAAATGTGTCCCCTTCATATCATGCTCCATCCTTCTACAAGCACGTTCACATACAGCACTCCTCTCCTTCGACTGCCATGAGTGGACATAAGATATAAAAGGGGTGAAAGCACGAATAAAAGAGCTGCATGTCACATGATGACCCACCTGCATCCCAATCCTCACAACCCCTTTACCACCATCTGCCAGGAGGCCATCGGGACAAATTGCATTGGCCACCATGAGGAAGTGAGGACCTCCCCAGGTCCTCCCTCATCTTCCAGACTCTCACCCACACACATGGCTTGTATTTTGCCTACCCTGCCCTCATCTCCCACTCCTGCTTTCAAAGCAAAACCTTTCCATTGGACCCTCTGGAATTCAACATCAGTCATCAGCAAAATTTCCCACACTCTACCTGAATATTCCCTCACAAGCTACTCTCTCTGAATCCCAAGGGCACTACTTTCTCTTGAGTGGTGGCTGCTCTATCTCCCTCAGTTGTTGTACTTGCCTGAAAACTCCCAATTTGGTTAAAGCAACTTTCTGAATTTTCAAAGCCTGCACCAGGAGCTGGCTGTGGCTGGAGAAAGACACATCTCTATGTGGATCCAAACCACGAACTTCATGTGACCCAAGCAAGGCCACGTACTTCCCTGGTCTGTTCACTTACCCACATTTCCTGGTAACTGTTACATTCCCACTCCTTCTGGTTTTGGCTAATGTCTGATTTTTATTACACTGAAAGGTGAAAACACTCAGGTACCACCTGGCCTCTTTCTGTGCACACAGAGGACACTTTGCCCTCCCTGGGAGAATGACTTTGTTCCGTGGAAGGTGAGTCCACCCCTCCCACTATTCCTGGGTCCCATCCTCTCTCCAGGACATTGCCTAGGACTTGCTATTCCTCTAGCATGCACTTTCCCTTCCCCTGTGTTACTGCATCATACCCATCAGCATGCAATACTGGAACGTTTCCCAACTTAACATAAAACAGCACCATTTTCACGACCTTCTTCAAATGGCACCATTTCTCTTTTCCCTCTGTCCTGGGATAAAATTAAGGTCTTGGCCAGTATTATAGTCTCATGTGGGCTTAAGTTCCTCTTTGAAGCTCACCGATTATTGGCAGAATTCAGTTCCTTGTGTTACAGGACTTTGGTCTCTGTTTTCCATCTAGACATTTTCTGGAAACCTCTCCCAGCTCCTGGAGACACCTACAGTGTCTTCCCTGTGGCACCCATAATCAGTTCACAACCTGGAGATTTGCTTTCTGCAGGCCAGTTGGAATATGTGTCTCTGACTTTTTTTCTGACTGAGAGAAAACTATATTTTTAAAGAGCCCATGATTAAGCCAGGTTCACCCCATAAATCTTCCATAAGGTCAACTGATATGAGACCTTAATTACATCTGCAGATTTCGAAGTAGTACCCTAGTACTTAGTACTTAGATTAGTGTTCGTTTGAGTAACTGGGGGAATTATATGTATACCCAGGGCCAGAATATTGGGTACTATGTTACAATTCTGCCTACTCCAGGCAGACAAATTATTTAAAAAGTGTTCTTTCTTCTGGGCTGACAAAGCCATTCAGGATGGGTAGACCAGTGAAACTGGTGAAACTTGACTAGTGAAACTCAGAAGCTTCTTGAACTCCACTTGCCCCTAAGATGGGTGCCTTTGTACAAAGTACAACCTGTAATCCCTCCATGATGACTCTGTCATCTCATACAGTCTCTAATTGACGATGTCCTTCTACACCAGCGGTTCTCAACCTGTGGGTCGCGACCCCTTTGGCGGTCGAACGACCCTTTCACAGGGGTTGCCTAAGACCATCCTGCATATCAGATATTTATATTACGATTCATAACAGTAGCAACATTACAGTTATGAAGTAGCAACAAAAATAATTTTATGGTTGGGTCACAACATGAGGAACTGTATTTAAAGGGCCAGAAGGTTGAGAACCACTGTTCTACACCATTAAAACTACCTTTTTCAAAGTCAACAGTGATTTCATGCTGCCAAATCCAATGTTCAGTGCTCATCATTACAGATTAGTTTGTGTCCCTAAAATAATTCATACGTTGAAGTCTTGATCCTCAATGTGATGGTATTGGGAGATGGGCCTTTGTGGGGTAATTAGGTTTAGATGAGGTCATGAGGGTGGGACCCTCTTGATAGAGTTAGCATCCTTATAAGAAGAGGACAAGATACCAGAGCCCTCTCTCTCTGACATGTGAGGCCACAGTAAGATGACCATCTACAAGCCAGGAAGTGGGTTCTCAACGGGAAATGAATCTGGATCTGGATCTTGGATTTTCCAGCCTCCAGCACTGCGAGAAATGTCTGTTATGTAAGCCACCCAGCCTGTGGTATTTTGTTGCAGCAATCGGAACTAATTAAGACAATACCTGACCTTCAGCATCATTTGACAGTCAAACACTCCAAACATACTTCTTACTCTTAACTTTGAGACTCTATTCCCTTATGGCTCTATTTTTGTCAGCCTCATTTGCAGATTTCTGTTCATCGCCCCTTCCTTTAAAACCTTCGGTGCTGCTTAGGGCTCAGTCCTTAGACTTTTTCTCTTCTCTATCTATACTTACCTTAAATCTTGCCTTTATACACCACTGAATACTGATGTTTCCTAAATGTCTAAC
The DNA here is from genome assembly GCF_000327345.1 of Myotis davidii. Taxonomy (NCBI): domain Eukaryota; kingdom Metazoa; phylum Chordata; class Mammalia; order Chiroptera; family Vespertilionidae; genus Myotis; species Myotis davidii. Next base: position 5,971,120 of record NW_006290306.1, read on the forward strand.
TCCTGCTCACTTTTTCTCTTCCTTCCCTCCCTCCCTCCCTCCCTCCTTCCCTTCCTTCCTTCCTTTTTTGTTTTTTTGTTAATTCTCACCCAAGGATATTTTTCCATTGATTTTTAGGGAGAGTAAAAGAGAGAGGGAAAGACAGAGAAACATCGATGTGAAAGAAACACATCTATTGGTTGCCTCCTGCAAATGCCCTGACCAGGGCCCGGGCAAGGGACAAGCCTGCAACCAAGGTACATGCCTTTGACCGGAATTGAACCTGGGACCCTTTGGTCCACATGCCAACACTCTATCCACTGAGCCAAACCAGCTAGGACTCCTGCTCAGTTTTGTACATACAACCGGCTGCTGGACTGTTGGGCACTTCCAACTACACTTCTAAGTTGCTATCTTAAAATTAACATATTCCACACCAAACTCATGCATCGCCCCATGACAAAATACAATAATAAAAACAGCTAAAAACACACCTGTTCTTGAAATGTTCCCCTTTTAATAAATGGCAATTTCATTTTTTTAGGCTAAAAACCCTCAAAATCATCCCTGAGTTCTCCTTTTTTCATTCCCCAGATGCAATCATAAGTAAACCCTATTGGCTCTACCTTCACAATACACCCAGAATCTAGCATTCTAACATGCCTTCTTCTGGACCCAAGCCACTACCACCATAATAGCCTGGATTACTGGCTTCTAAAAGTTCTTTTTCTTTCTTTTTTTAAAAAAATATATTTTATTGAGATTTTACAGAGAAGAAGGGAGAGGAATAGAGAGGTAGAAACATCGATGGGAGAGAAACATCGACCAGCTGCCTCCTGCACATCTCCTGCTGGGGATGTGCCCACAACCAAAGTACATGCCCTTGACCGGAATCGAACTTGGGACCCTTCACTCCACAGGCTGACGTGCTATCCACAGAGCCAAACCGGTTAGGGCTAAAAGTTCTTCTTGTTCCTACTATTACTTCTGTGGACCTTTTGCCACATGCCACATCTACTCAAGGCCTACAATAGCTTCCCACTTAGAAGAAAAACCAAAATCCTTATAAAGGTCTCCATGGCTCTAGACTTCAGTAACCTCATTGCCAACCTCCCTCCCCGCAACTCACTGGGCTTTGGTCCCACTGGCTATTGTGCTGTTCCCAAATTCTCCAAATGACATCTTTCTCCAGGTTCTTTACTCCTGCTGATCCCCGGCCTTAACCAGTTTTCCTTCTAGATAACCACATAGCTTGTTCTGTCACTTTACATCTTTGCTCAAAAGTTACCCTCCCTGTCACATCCTATTCCTCACCTTGCTTTTTCTCTATTTATCACCATCAAACACATAGCATTTTGTTTGTCTGGTTTGTATTCTCCAATTATTCCATTACCTAGTCTACCTCCATGAAGGTAGAGGGCTATTTGACTTGCTAATTAATATGTCCTGAATGATTTAATGCAGTAGGTGCTCAAAAAATATTTGTTACATAAATTAATATACTTTAATCTTACCACTATTTATTGAAACCAATGCAAGTAATGATATCAATCATTTCTAAGAGGCCAGGCTTTGCACTTGACATTGGATTAGGGTTGTCAGATCATTCTAACAAAAATACAAGATGGAAACGATTTATCAAATAAATTACTTTTGCATGATGGAACCTTTAATGACAACAATTTGCATTACTTTTTTTTTCTTACCAAGTGAAAGTATTTTAAGTATTTTAAAAACCCCAAGAAACCACAAAGTTGTTTGTGGGTTGTTTTTTTTCTGACTCAGGACTGGTTCTGTTATAGCCATTAAACCAGAATTACTCATAGCACCAAACAATTATTTTCAATCTGGTATTTAGTGCAGAAGTTAGAGCAATTACCAACTAGTTTTACACCGAGCAGCAGGTTCCCTGCAAAAACATTTCCACTTATCAAGAAATAATGTTTTCTTAAGGAATTTGAACATCATGTTCCAAATACCAACCCTCCCCTAAAGAGGATTTGGAGGGAGCCCCCCCGCTTTTTTATGTTCAATTTATGACAACCTCCAGATTTGAATTCCCCACCAAAAGACTGATCACGATAGCCCAAAAGCAAAAGATTCAAAGCATGATATTGTGAATTCTAACTATTCCTAGAAGTTGAGACGCCTAAATTCATATTTGTGCCTTGGCAGTCGATTTATGATCGGCATAAACAAGAAACTCACTTTTCTGCAATTTGAATATGGCCTTCATGCCCAGAAATTATAGCACCAATTTTTTTCTTTTTGGTTTCTTTTTTTTTTTTTTTGGTCTTGTTCATTTTCTTTTTGTTTTTTATTCTATAGCATTTATTTTTGAAAGGCACTTTGAAACTAAATCTTTAAAAATTTTGATTTAAGCTTAATGAAATTACAAGTGCCTTGCCTTGAAAAAGTTCTGCAATTAATAATTTTAAATTTTGCATGTCTTGTGATTTATAAATCCCACTTTCAGAACTTTATCCTAAGAAAATAGTCATGTATAAGGAACAGAAAGGAAAAGTGTCCAGGCTTTGGAAACAGACAGACCTGGGTTCTGATCCTGGCTTTAGAATTAATGCCATGTGCACTTGCATAACCCTTTCTGACTCAGTTTTCTCACCTGCAAAATGGAAATAATATTATACATCTTTCAGGATTACGTGAAAATTAGAATTATGAGAAATACAGTCCCCTACGCAGGTCTGTATGTGGCATATACATAAATGGAATATTATTCAGTCATAAAAAAGAATGAAGTATCGTACGTGCTACAGATAGATGAACTTTAAAGATATTGTGGAAGATGTCAGACACAAAAACACATATTTGTGATTCTATTATTTGCAGCAGCTAGAATATGAAATCTACAGAAACAGAGAACAGGTTAGTGATTGCCATGGGCTAGAAGTGAGGATTGTAGAGTGACAGCTTGATGGGAATGGGCTTTCCTTTGAGGTTTTTAAAAAATTCTGGAACTGGGAGAAACTAAGATGGCGGCAGAGATAAACACCGGGAAGTTGATGACGCTCACAACAATTGATTAATACCTCAGAAAAACAATACGGACATCATCCAGAACCACAGGGAGCCTGGCTGACTGTAAATTCTACAACTAGAAGGAAAGAAAAGCACACTGAGAGCAAGAGAAGCTGCAGAAGAGAAGCGCAGAGGTAAGGGGCTCGCGCGCGCGCGGAAAGGGGCTGGCACCTGAGGACGCGGCTGTCTTTTTGAAT
>NW_006290306.1:5976145-5982125 GCF_000327345.1 Myotis davidii
ACAAGGACACATATGTAATATCTCAATCAATAAAAAATATATTAAAGTGAAAAAAAAAATTCTGGAACTGGATGCTAATGACGGTCATAAAACAGATGCCTGCCACTGAATTGTACATTTTCAAATGTTTAATGTTACATTTTATGTTATCTACAAAATAAATTATAAAATTGCATTTACATTAAAATTATATTGACAGGCCCTAACGGGTTTGGCTCAGTGGATAGAGCGTCAGCTTGCGGACTTAAGGATCCCAGGTTTGATTCTGGTTAAGGGCATGTACCCTGGTTGCGGGCATATCCCCAGTAGGGGGTGTGCAGGAGGCAGCTGATCGATGTTTCTCTCTCATTGATATTTCTAACTCTCTATCCCTCTCCCTTCCTCTCTGTAAAAAATCAATAAAATATATTAAAAAAATATATTGACAGTCATCTATTAGTATATCTATTTACACATACATACATACTGGAACTATACACCAAAATATTACTGGTGGTTATTTCTGATTTTTTAAAATCATTTTAATTTTAAAAAATAAATATGTATTATTTTTATCATAAGAAATGAAGTTTAAGAACAAAAAATCAGGAAAACAGAAGGGCTGAATAAATAAGAAAGAGGAAAGAAGACCCAAGCCTGACTTTCACTGTAGGTTCATAAAATAGAAGTTTTCAACATTATTTCTAATTGCTACCTGCCAGCTCCAAGTTCTTAACTGTGCCTCACTGCATAGAGCCATCTGCTTTGCACATCAAAATTTATGAGGAATCACATCCCACACTTAACGTCAAATTTGCAAATCAGCATAGTAAGGCATAAGCCTAGAGAGTAAGCAGGAATAATTGTACCTAAATCATAACATGACAAGATAACTATAACAATCACCATTACAGTATATATATATAATTATAAATGCCCAATTAAAAAAAATTCCCCCACCTCTTTCACCCGCCCCCATGCTCTCAGCGGAGGGCTCAAATACTGAACAGTGAGGTTCAAATCAGGCAACCCTACTAATCCTCTCTTTCTCTCAATAACCCAATGAGGAAGGAATTATAATTTGTATTTTATACTCAATAAAATTTGGATTAGGGTAACTTCTTTGGGTCTAGAATGCTAGTAAATGGCGAGCCTAGAATTCAACCCAGAATTCAACAGGAGCCAAAGCTCATGGTCTGCCCACAGTGACATATCACCTCTTGTCATCTGATGGATGGGGAAGCAGGTGTTCAGAGAGGTACCCTGATGGGCAGGGCAAAGTCACAGCAAATGTGTGATAGGCTTGGGATTTGATCCCAGGTTTCCCAGTTGAGTGACTATCCATAAGACTGACCTGCCTCCCTGGCATTTCTAGAGGATACTGAATACAAAGATGTTTTTGCTTTAAGAAGGGCACTGAAAAGACCACCACACAACACAACCTTGAAGAATTAGTAAAAAGATAACTGGTACTTCAGAATGAATATATCACCTACTCCAAGAGAAGAATGGGTCAACCAAGAATAAATTATAAAACGTTCCAAGTTCAAGCAGTTACAAATACCTTATTCTAAGTGGCATGGTGATGTTGGGATAGCCCTGAAATAAGATCCACATTGAAATGTGAGTTGTCATACCAAATGAATGAGCCCTCTTAAAGGTAGAACGAGACCAAACTTGGTATGAGCCCCGCAGGCAGAGCCCACTGCCAGCCTGGTGAGCCATCCAAGCCTTTGTTCAGAGGATGTAATCGGTGTGTGAGCAGATTTTGATATCTGAGCCACATCCCACTCACCTCCACAGATAGCCTGAAGGAGAAGCTTACCTAGACCAACTTCTCTGGCCACATTTGTAGGAGTGTGTTCAGAGTGGAACTTCTCAGCCTAAAGAGAAACCATAAATCATTTTTATTCACCTGCAACCACTCTAGCAGAGCAGATTTTTCACCCAGATGAATCCACACTGAGTTCTATTTTGCACACTCCTTCTCAATCCCGAATACCTGTCAAATCATGCTCAGAGCCCATCTGGGACTTTGCAAGCTACCTGCTCACCAGGTGGCCTTTGGTACCCCGGGGGCCTCATTGCCTGCCCTAGCACGAAAATTACATTTCTTTCCTGAGACTCTGACCACATCACCCCTTCTCAGATATCTGACCTGCTCTTTTTCTTCAATAAATCCTAAGCAATTTCAGATTCAGTGCTGTGACCTCCTGATCCTGCCTTGTCTCACTTTCATGCTTCCTGTGCCCTGCTCTGGTTTTATCTCGCACCTCCCTTCCCCTTTGTTCAGTCTCTCCCTCGGCCCCCTCTCAGCTGCTCTTGTATTTGTTCTCAGGCTTCCTCATGTGCTGCCAGTCATGACAGCCCTTATGGCAGAGACACTTTCGGAGATGCCAGCCTCTCTCTCAGTCTTACACCGTTAGTCTCTGTGACATTCACTTGCTTTGTGAAACCTTCCTATACACCTACATAGTGGTGCCACCAGCATCCCAGAACCTCACCGGGGTCCCATTTCCTTGTCCACAACCTGTCCAATGAAAGGCTGGAATTAAGTTAATGAAGGGGGATCCACAATGAGATGAACTTGAACACACTTGGAAGTATGAGGAAGTAAGCCAGAGAAGCATTTCCTGCTCTTCATTCATTCATTCTCCAATACATTTGTTGAGAAGTTATTAAACATCAGACATTGTGCTGGGTAATGTGTGTGTGTGTGTGTGTGTGTAGTTATGTTCATGTGAATATCATAAAGAGTCCTGGCAGAGATTCTCAAACTTTCTTGGCCATGGCACCTTTAGTGTCTCAGTAATATTTTGATGACACCCGTGGGCTAAAAGTAATAACTAACAAGTCTCTTTTTAAAATAGGTAGGTTAAAACAACTTGATAAATATTTAAAGGTTAATAACTTAGTAGTCATTTGAGCTAGTCATAAATTGAAAAAAAAGCACTTTTATATTAGTTCTAAATAACCTCAATTACTTATAAATGGGATGGATGTGCCTTTTGGGTACTGCACAAATTCTCAATCCCTGGAATCAGATTGGACACTGCCATTCTCATTTCCTGTACCATATTGATTTTAGGCTTACTTGCTTTTTATGGCAGTGACCTCTAAACTCAGCTAATATGGCATTATGAAAAGGAATGCGGTATACTCTAACTCTGAAGCTAAAATACATCAAGCTAGAAGTGCATGTAGTATCTGATAAGATGTTGCTGTATTTCTCTCAAAAATTTAAAATATCCCACAGCACAGGGTGCCTTGGTGTACAGTTTGGGAACCATGGGGACATAGTTTCTATTCTGCTGGTCTTTATGTCTGATAGAGATAAGTCATAAACAAGTCATTTGTATGCAAAATATGCAGAGACTTTTCCTTCAGTGGACATTTTTAGGTTTGCCAATTAATATGGATTGGGTGCTATGAAAATTCATCAGGTTGGAGTGGAGGTTCTATTTGTGATTTCAATGGATAAATATAATGGCAAAATAAAATTCTGGCAACTATCGGGGGTTGCCTATTTTTCATGTTACCACAAAGGACATTAAATTTAAATATATATATCACTATCTTTTATGAGAGTCATTTAAACTATTTTTAATTGAGACATAACTTACCTAGAGTAAAATGCACATGTCTTAAGTGTTCATTTCAATGACATTTTACATATATAAATATCCATGTAATAGTCACCCAGATCAAGAATTAAAATCACCACAGAGGTTCCCTTAGACCAGTGGTTCTCAACCTTCCTAATGCTGCGACCCTTTAATACAGTTCCTCATGTTGTGGTGACCCCCAATTTCATTGTTACAAATTGAACATAATTAAAGCATAGTGATTCATCACAAAAACAATATGTAATTATATATGTGTTTTCCGATTGTCTTAGGCGACCCCTGTGAAAGGGTCGTTCGACCCCCAAAGGGGTCGTGACCCACAGGTTGAGAACTACTGCCTTAGACCCTCTCCCAGGGAATTTTTCAGTTAATACCTCACACCGCTACTCTGCACCCCAGCCTTCTCCAATGAGGAGGTAACCACTGTATTGATCTCTATCCCAATGGAGTGTTTTTACCTGTTCTTAAAGTTGATATAAATGGAATTATACTGTGTATACCCTTTGTGTCTACCTTCTTCCTCAGAATAACGTCTGTGACATTCACCCACATTATTGCATGGCTCAATAATTTGTTCTTTGCTCTTGCTGAATTATATTCCATTGTATGACTATATCACACCATCTCTCTTCTTAAAAGAAAAATTTCTTAAATTAGAGCAAATTATCCTTTTTTATTTTCTTTATTGATGTATATGAATGCTTCCATAAGCAGTCTAATTTTTAATTTTGCTTGCTTCTAAACATTAGAGAATTGTGTCATACCATTTTATAAGAATAGAATTCTTCTGCTTTTACTTTTTTTATTCAATATGTTTCTAAGAGTCATCCATATTCACAATGAACCTCGTTCGGTTATTTTTAGTGCTATGTGTTAGTCTATGTATGAAAATACCACAACCTGTTTATCTAGTCTCTTGCTGGTAGAAATGGGCAAGTCATTCCTATCATAAATATGCAGACTTTTATTTCAGTGGACATTTTTAGGTTTGCCAATTAATATGAAACATTTGCCATAATTTTAAAACCACCCTTTCTCCTTTAAATATTTTTTTAAACTACTGTCTCATTGGGGGTTGTTTTAGGATAAGTCTGCAAACCTGAAGCAGCCCCTGGGTTGCTGCTATGCAATGAATTCAAAATTGATTCATGGAGGAATTCTCTCTGGTCCATGGATGGACTAATGGCCACATAGCCCCAAATCAGCACTGACCGCTCTATTAACAATGCCCAACCTAAGAGACATGCACGGTGCCAAGCGAGGAACCTGCTGTCTTAGTTGATGTCAAGCATGGACCCCATTGCTCAGAGAGGGCCGCGACAACTAATTGGAGAAAAGTGGAAAGATTTTCAGCTACAAGAGAAAAAAGGTATTAACAAATGGAAAGCACTTTGAAATTCAAGAATCTATATGCCTTAAAAATTCCCCGACTTCCTTTATCTATCTGAAATGGTTTTGCCTCTAGGCTTTATAAAATTCTCACACTATCCCCCAAAGCTTACTGACAGAAAATAATAAGAGCTAAGCTAACCCAACTGCTCTTGAAAGTTTCCTAAGTAACAGGTGTTCACTGAGCTAAGAGCTTTTACACGGTTTATCTCATTCATTCTTCACAGCAAGAGTATTAGACAGCTACTGTCATTATCTCATTCATCTCCTACAATAAGAGAATGAGGCAGCTACTGTCATTATCAGTCCCATTTTACAGATGAAATGGAAATAATTTGCTCAATGTCTTACAGCTTGTGTATAGCAGAACCAGGTTCGAAAACATGTCAACCTGATTCCAGAGTCTGTGTTCTTAGCCAGACACTATGGTGCCCCTGGGCACCTGTCTGCCCAGTTACCAAGTAGCCTGCAGGTATTGTTGATATTAAACAGAAGACATAATGATAGGAATAGGCTAAAAGGTACTGGAAAGCCATAGAGGCAAAAGGGGATACGAAAGTAAGACAGAGTAACGTCGGGAAGTAGTTAACATCCTTAGAGCTGGAGGAATAAAGGGAAGAATTGTGAGTTTCCAGAGCCTGGACGTTTGAAAGAGGGTGGGAAGAGCTGGAACTGAACCTCTAAGGAAGGGCATTGTCCCACTGGCATTGTTGCATCTGGAGCTCACAGGAAGTCTCTATGGACTGACCCTGGGGCAGGGCGCTGACTGGCTGAACTGACATCTCTGAAGGGTCATCATGAGGCAGATTGTGGGTGTGCAGAACAAAGTGGGGGACTGGAATCAGTCACTACTGGAACTAGCTGGGTGCTGGGGTGAAGACCTGTTGCTAGGTGATAGTCAGGAACAGCAAATCAGCTGGCAGGAGCAAGTCCCTCCCTCTCCCCGAGCCTTGCAGACTCCCTCCAGCATCCCTTGCCCTTGGCAG
>NW_006290306.1:5982156-5987600 GCF_000327345.1 Myotis davidii
CCAGCATCACAAAGAAGAGAGAAGAGCGTGTTTGGTGCTAAGAGACCAAAGCTTAATGGCCAGGACACACTGACAGGAGTAGCCTTGAGAGTTCAGGTGACTTCAGCTCCTGGCCTGGGGTTTCTCCATTAGCAGCACTGTTGACATTTGGGGCCAGATACTTCTCGGTTGTGGGGGCTGTCCCGTGCTTTGTAGGATGTTACAGGCATCTCTGGCTTATACCCACTAGATGCCAGTGGTATCTTCCTAGCTGTGACAATAAAAGCTGTCTCCAGACATTGTCAAACATTCCCTGGAGGCCACAGTCACCCGCGTCTCCCCTACTTCCCCCCAGGTGAGTGCACTTTTTCCTTGTGGTCTGTGGGGCATCTCTGTCCTTTAATAATACCCCTTTTCTGCTTAAGCTATTTTGATTTAGTTCCTATTACCTGCTACACAGGGAGTCCTACCCTAAAAGCTATCCTAACATTTACTGAGATCTTAAATATGTCCCAGGCCCTGTGGTAAGCACTTACAGGCATCATCTACTTTAAAGTTCTCCACAATCCTGCGAGGCAGATACAAGATTTGCCCTCATTTTATAGAAGAGGAAACTAGGGTCTGAGAGGACATGTATGCCCAGTCACTGAGTGGAGTGGGTACTTTGTGACAACGAGGCTCTCTCTACTGCAATATGTTACCACTCACCAGTGTGACAGGCAGCCACACTCTTGCCCCAAGCACTTTGTTCATGTTGGTTTGAACTATATGGAATTGCCATCTTTATAGGCCCCAAAGGGTCAGATATCAGCAGTTGCATTTGGGTCAATGAGTATCTTTTGCCCTTTGCCAGGAAACACAGACCCCATCCCCAGATCTAGCCCATCCTTCAGGCCCATTTCTGTTTCTTTGTCTTCCAGGCGGCCATCCTGCACCTGGCAGCTCTGGAGATGTATTTGTTTGCTCAGAGCTGACAGAACAGAGGACCACCGACCAAGAAGCTTAGACCATGGAAACTGGTCTTCTCTCAGGTCTGGAGGCTGGAACTTTGAGGTCAAGGACGTTCCCCACCCCTGTTATAGATGGTCATCTTCTCCCTGGGTCATTGTATGGTCTTTTCTCTATTCTCACGTGTCTGTGTTCTAATCGCCTCTCTTTATAAGACCACCAGTCATATTGGATTAGAGCCCACCCTAATAACCTCATTTGAATTTAATCATCACTTTAAAGACCATATCTCCAAATACACATTCTGAGATACAAGGATTTGAGACTTCCACCTATGAATTGAGGGGAGGCACAGTTCAGCCCATACAAGGAGACCTCACTTCCTGGAACCACTTAGCACTCAATGTCTAAGATTCACTGGTCTCTAAATTGCATCTGTCTCATTTGGCTCTTGGAGTGTTTTGCTTTACATGTGCATAACTTATCTTGTAAAGAAGTTCATATGCATACTAATAGCACTTCCTTGGCCAAACCTAGCACAGTCCAGGGCAAATGTCAGTAAAATATTATATAAAGTTATCATAGCTTGAATATTCCTGCGGTATTAAAGCAGGACCATTGATTTTTTTAAAAAAAATCTGAAGATTTCTCTAGTTTTAAGTTTCCATGGCTCACTGCTCTTTAAAACCAATTTTTATGCACTTAAAACACACTTTGAGGTCTCTTGAAAACCTTTATTATCACCTTAATTTTCCTTATGATGAGCCAGCACTGTGCTATTAAGAACTTTAAAAACACTCGAAACTGATTTTCCCCATTGAAGGCCCTTAAGATTTTCAGTGCTTACTGCTGATGAAGTAAACATGGCTCCAAGACTAAGGAAAAAGAAAAATACCAGGACCAAAACAGACATGTAAAAGTCTGTGAGCCCAACCTACAGAGTAGCTAAAAATAGAGCTCCAGTGTGACCACTTTCTCAGCACAGCAAGAGTGACTTTGAAGAGTGCTGATGGATGTCATGGTTTGCAAAGCACAAGTTCATGGAAGAAATGTAAATATATTCATTCCAGGGAGTTCTTTTCAGATTTTTGTTGGCTTTTGGCTCTGGTCCATAGCACGTCTGGACACAGAAGGATTTAGAGCTTTGTGCTCAGAACAGTCATTGTTTCTTCTAGAACATGCAAAAAATTCCAACTTGTAACATTTTTATTTGATTGGAGAATATAGTGACCAGCCCCCAAATCGTTTCCCTGATGAATTGACTCTGTGTGTGGCTTTAGTGGCCCCAATTTTGCATTTGTTAACTTGCCTTCTTTTAGCAAATATTTATTGGGTGCCTGCTTGGTGGTGCTGGTTTGTGATGTGACTACCACGCTGCACTGTTTTCAGCTACTTTGTGTCTATGATGAGTCACAGGATGTAGACAGGAGTGGGTGGTTAGTGTATTCTGGCTCCTGACTGTAGGCCACCTTGTCTGTGTCTCACTGGTACACACAGGGGTGATAATTAACTCATGGGTTGTTGTGATCATCATTACATAAAGCATATTAATTACTTATTGTAGTTCCTGGTGCATTATAAAAGCTAAGAAGTGAAGAGCTGCTATTGCTATTACTGTTATCCAATAATATTTCTGAAATTTATTTCCTTCGTATTTTCTATTACTCTTTTCCTATTTGGGCCATTACCATTACAAACCACTGCTTTGAGGAACATTGCTGCAGCAGAAGGAAGTAAAAAAGGCTTTTCACATTCAAATTCAAAATCAGAGGCAGAAAGAACTTATGGTAAGTTGGAACAGTTTTCCACCTTCTGAGACTAGAAACTGTTCCCTCAGTGTGGGGAAGGGGTAACAAAGACATCCTCAAAGGCTGAGAAAGGGTCCCCTGTGCCTTGGAGTGGAGGGAGCAGACAATCCAGAGGGCATGGTGCATGATGCAAACCGCAATAAGTGTAGGGAGCCGTAAGAGCAGACACCATGTGTCTGAAAGAGGCTGCAAGTAGATAAGGACTTGGCCGGTGTCTCTGAGCTTCCTATGGCCAGGGCAGTGTGGGTGGGGTGGCAAGAGAAGAATGAGTCTTTGTACAAAGCACTAGCTTTAAAGACAGAAAATCTGACTCCAACGGATTTTCTAGACAAAACTCCCAGGAGCAATGTGCTGGAGTCCTGCATGGACAATAACTGAAGATGAAACCTCAACGCACACCCTGCTCAAGAACTTCATACCTGAGCATGATATATTAGTAAGACCCCAAGAACTTAGATGCAATCATGGGGGGTGGGGAGGGACTTGCAACAATTATTATTGAAACTTTTGAGCACACAGACTATGATTTTGTGCCATACACAAAACGTGTGGCACAGGCCCTGGTATGTGGTAGGTGCTCAATAAAATTTGTACTATTTGAATAGCAGACACTGAATTAGTTGCTAAAGCTATATAGATATAGAAGATATAGCCCTTTCTCTTCAGCAGCTCAGAGTCTCATGGAGATACACACACACACACACACACACACACATGCACATTTACGTGCTCACATACATACTATGTATACCACAGGTATACCACAGGTGTAATGAAGCAAAGCAGAAAGAGCCCCCAAACCTGATTGCAAAGATTCAGAGGGGGTGATGTTGGCACTAACTAATACAGGGGCATCCTTATCAACAGGAGTAATATGTACACCAACACACAGGCATAGAACAGCATGGTATGTTTGAGGAGTGACTGGATCTGACAGATCCAAACCCAGCCAACATTTGACTTACTAGTATGAAGTAGAGACTGACTAAGAACACAAATGGCCCAGAGGGCTCTCAGAGCAGGTTTTTTGATTGGTTAGAATGTAAAGCATTCTCTAAATGCATAGATGTTTCAGGCAGATTCCTCCCAAGACATAGGGGTTTTTCCAACAAATGAATTTAGAAGCAGGAAGGAGAGCTATCCGGGAGCCTGGACAGCTGAATGTTGGTTCTGGCTCTAGCAATACCAGCTCTATAACTCCTTTTGCCGCTGAAAGAGATGATGCATCTATTACTTGAGAGGGAACAGAAAGATTACAAGATTTTCCTGGAATTTCATTGTGGTGTTGTTCAGAATGGCTCTGAGCAGTGGGTTTGAAGAGGCAAGGGAGGGGTAGAGTAGAGTTGCTTTTAACAGAAAGCTCCCCACCAAGTTCAACATGTTCACTCAACCAGGTAGAATTAGACCATAAGCCTTAACTCAGGAAAATGCAGGATGTCCTAAAAGCACTGAAGAAAGACCAGTGGGATTAGTTAATTAATTGAACTACTCTGTTCCAGGCACTTTAAGGAGAATGGAAAAATATATGTTCACAAGCCACAGTTATTATCCTTTTTAAAAATCCTCACCCAAGATTATGCTTTTATTAATTTTTCAGAGAGATCTGAAGAGACAGAGAAATATTGATGTGCGAGAGAAACATTGATCAGTTGCCTCTTATATCTGTCCCACCTGGGGATTGAAACTGTACCCTAAGTATGTGCTCTGACCAGGAATCAAACCCACCATCTTTTGGTGTATGGGACGATGTGTTCCAACCAACTGAGTCACCTGCCCAGTTATTATTATTATTATTTACTCTTTATTGTTGAAAGTATTACATATGTCCCCTTTTTTCTCCCATTGACACTTTCTAGCCCATTCCCACTGCATATCTCCCCCACCCCCACCCCAGGCCTTTCCCTCTCTATTATCTGTGTCCAGGGGTTATGCATATGTGCATACAAGTTATTTGGTTGATCTCTTCCCACCCACCCCCAGCTTCCCTCTGAGATTCTACAGTCTGTCCCATGCTTCTGTGTCTCTGATCTATTTTGTTCAACAGTTTCTTTTGTTCATTAGATTCCACATATGAGTGAGATCATGTGATACTTGACTTTCTCTGACTGGCTTATTTCGCTTAGCATAATACTCTCCAGGTCCCTCCATGCACAATTATTATTCTTAAGAAAATCCCCATTGTTCATGAGAGAAAGGCATATGAGAACATGCGGCAATGGAACAATGGGATCAATATGTACCAGAGTTTGTGGACACAGAGAAGGGCACACTCAGTGAACTGCTATTGGGAGAAGCAGTGAGGGGCAGCCACAGAGAGGGGGTGGTATTTGGATTGGGTCTTGAAGACTTTCATAGATGTGAAATAAAGAGAGAAACAGAGAAGACAATTTATAATCAAGCATTACAGTATATTTTAGTGGACACTTAGCCCTGAGGTGTAACATAATTGGTTAAAGCATGAGTGATGCATAATTTTGAACAGATTTTTGTCTATTATTGCTTTTTCCTTTTTTATCCCCTCCCCCACGTTTTTGTGTCAAATTGTTCTCTGGTGCTCAGTAGGGAATTCTTTTCTGCCTTAGTAAAGAATGATACAGCCAAGCTGGTGTGGTTCAGTGGTTGAGCATCGACCCATGAACCAGGAGATCACTGATTTGATTCCTGGTCAGGTACATGCATAGGTTGTGGGCTCAATCCCCAGTAGGGGGC
>NW_006290306.1:5987935-5990155 GCF_000327345.1 Myotis davidii
AATTGCTATTTGCCCTTTCTCTATAATAGAAGTGTCAGAGATGAAAAGAAATTAGTAAAATGTAAATGAAAATAATATATAAACTTATTAATAAACAATAACAACATGATATAACAACAAAGACATGATATAAAAACAACACTGATAAAAACAATGACTGATAAATTAATTAAACCTATTCTAATATCTCCCTGTACACCACATTAAGAGTAAAAACACTTTCAGAGTGCTTGACTAATTTCCCTCATAATGAAGTATTTACAACTTTAACTTTAATGTCACACACTCTTTGAACTTGAGAGAAAGCAGCATATAATTTGACCATGTCTGAAAACGGGTTCAGGTAGGAATATTCCTACTCTGTCTAGAGTTTGTCTTTGTGATTTATTAATAGTCATTGTAAATGCTGGCATCACAGGAAACTGTCTTTGAATTAATTTAAATGGGAGGCCAGTGTCAGATGGCAACAAATCAATTCTTGGAATCAGAGCAATCTCCCCTTCCGCAGATTCTGTTAATACTTCAGCTTTGATTATGTTAGGTTGTAATTTTTTTGATCTAGTACCATTACAAAGACCCCATTTACTATTAAGATTTCTCAGTAGCATGATGATTGTACCTACTTTCAATTTTAATTTGTGACGTGTCATTCCTGAAGGTGTAATACTATTAAGAACTTCGATGGGAAAATTTTCCTGTTCAGCATCATTTGTTGAATCAATAGAATCAACACTCAAATGGTACATTGTGCCAATAATTGGTCTTCAGACATATTCTGTCACTGCTGCCACTTTCTTTCAGCTTCAGAATGTCAAAAAAACAACCAAATTTACAATTGATAATAACAAATTGAAACACACGTGTATGATTGGCACCCATGAGAGCTTTATATGTATTGCACATGCATGAGTCAACATTTATTTTAAAATTGCCAGTGCATGTCATATGTGCCTACTGGCCAGTCAGTCAGACAGTTGGATGGATGTACGGTTGGTTACTTAGCCTTTTATAAATTATATATACTAAAGGCCCGATGCACGAAATTCATGCAAGGGGCTTGGCTCCCACCACCTCTGCCTCGGCCCCCGCCCCTGCGGCTTCGTCCAGAAGGATGTCCGATCTAATTAGCATATTATGTTTTTATTATTGTAGATTTTTTTTTAAAAGAATGATACACAGTGCCTTCTGTCCAAGTTAGGATATCTTAATCTAGCTCTCGGTTCCAGTTGGGAGCCAGCAGTTGAATAGCATAGAAATAGCAACAGAAACTCCTAGACAAAGTGGAGAAAGACCAGAGGAAGTGTTTTGGGCTTGTCATCAGGGCAAAAAGGGTTTCAGAAAATTCCTTTACCTCATGGTCAGATCCTCACCAAGCCCATCTATCTGTCAGTCATCCTACACAGGAGGGAGAAAGAGCAAAGGAAAAAACGGGGAGAAGCAAGACTTTGGTAGGTATTGTGGGTGGAGAGTTGGGCGGCTTGATCTGGGGTCTGCCAGTCTGGGATCAAACCCTGCATCTGCTATTCACCAATTATGTGATCTCAGCCAAGCTACATAATAAGATGTGCCGCTTAGACACATGAATTATTTTGAGCTGAATACAATTGAGACCCTGCAGGTTCACGAGAAATTTTTACCTGTCTCTTAAAGAATTTAAATTGGGGGCCGTGTCCATAATAAGTGCTATCACCAGCAATAACTTTTTATGCCCTATCTGTTGGACAGAGAAAACATCTAATTGCTGAATATCAGCTCTTCTTATTGTCCTCCAATGACCTTCCTCTCATCTGAAGCCCCAAGTGTCTTACCTCATCCTTGGCTCAGAATGCCAAGCATACTTCATCTTCCTTTTCTGTCTCTGTACCTCTCATATATGTGATGTTCCCATATAAACAGATGCAATTAAAGTTGGTTATTTTCTCTTGTTAATCTGTCTTATATCTATTTTATGATTAGACCAGATGTGCCGGAAGCCGGTCCATCCTTGCTGCTTGACACAGTCGCTGCAGGAAAGAAACATCTGCACAGCATATGTTTCAAGGGACCTGGCGTATATAGCATACTGTTCTTAATATGTTTGCTCCCCTTAGCGCTGTGTGTTTTAACCAAGGTCACCTCTCTGAGAAAGGTTGTTTCCCCAGGTAGGGATTTTTCCCTGAAGTTAGGGAGGGAATAAAACCCCCTAACTAAGTGCCAGGCGGGTAGTTACTCACTGTAACT
>NW_006290306.1:5990817-5992731 GCF_000327345.1 Myotis davidii
GCATGATTGTTCGTAGTTAAAGTGATTAATTACCCGCCTGGCACTTAGTTAAGAGGTTTTATTCCCTCCCTGACTTCAGGGAAAAATCCCTACCTGGGAAAACAACCTTTCTCAGAGAGGTGACCTTGGTTAAAACACACAGCGCTAAGGGGAACAAACATATTAAGAACAGTATGCTATATACGCCAGGTCCCTTGAAACATGTGCTGTGCAGATGTTTCTTTCCTGCAGCGACTGTGTCAAGCAGCAAGGATGGACCGGCTTCCGGCACAGATGAAAGGATGTAGAAAAGTAGGAGGAAGTTTCTTCTTCTCCCACACTTGTGACAAATTCATTTTGCTTCAGCCAGAATGAACTGGGTGGCAGAGGGACCTGAAGAGTCTTGTCTGATGCCAAGGGGCAAAGGAAGGATCTAGAAGAGACAGAAGATGCCCTCAAACAGCTTGGCTTTGCTTGACTTTGCAAGGAGGGTGAAGCCTGTTTTACAGGGGGTAAAGTGACATCCTCAAACCCCCTGGGATGATTACCAAAGAGACCAAGAGGCTTAATTGATGGCTAGTTTTTCATAAAGTGTGAGAAGAAACATAGGCTGTTCTGCTGAGGCTTTTTAGGGTGACAGAGACTATTTTTAATCCTAGGAAGTATATTTCTATTGCCATGTGATCTTTGGGACACATATTCTGAGGGCTTAGGTTGGTTATGGTTACAATGAAGCCTTACTAATGAGTCAAATATAGAACAGTGATCTCATGACCTCTATATTCTGGTTCCAGTTAAATCCTGATTCATTTAGTTCATACTGTATGTCAAATGTGTTATGCAAAAGTAGAGCAAGGTACCAAAGTCATTATTAAGAAACAGAATGACATCCATTGTACTTTCTTTTTTTAAGTAAACTATTAAAGATGTGGTTTAAATTGATGACCCTTGTTAACTTATCCTCATATGCTTTCTGTCTTTTGAAACTAAAAAATGTATTTGTAATAGCAACAAGGTTTGCTTTTGTAAGACTTCAGCTTCTCTTCTTTGCACAGTCTTCCTTAAGTCAGGAACCTTCTGGCCACCAAATGGACAAATGACCTCAGCCCACAATTAACAATACAAGTTACCACTGAGGGAAACTCCCTAAGGACATGTACTCAGGGGGAGAGACAGCCATCAAAATGAGCCCCTGAAGTGGGGGGTGGGGAGGGAGCATGCAGAAGCCAAGTTAGACCATCCCTTAAGCACATCAACCCCGCGCCATGAGCAAGATGAAATAGAAATTAGTCTGGCCATCCAAAAATAATCTCAGTTTGAATTTTGAAAGGGCAAGGCATGGATGACTTTCTATGAAATGTAATTTTCTTTTTTAAAAATACATGTATATTTTTATTGATTTCAGAGAGAGAGGGAGAGATAAAAACATCAGTGATGAAAGAGAATCACTGATCGGCTGCCTTCTGCACACCCTCTACTGGGCATCTGTGGGGAGCCGATATAGGGTTAAGCCTCGGACTGACCTGTGGGCAAAGTCACAAACAATTCCCAGCTTAGAGGGCACAGCCCTCTTAGCATAATTAGACTTGACCTTATGACGCTCCCTAGATCCTATCTGGGAAGCTAATGGGCTGAGGGAGATGCAGCAAGTGCTGCCAAACTAGTGAAACTCACAAGAACATTGTAACTATGGTGACCACTACCTTGTTTACCTCTGGCTATAAAATAAAGGCTCAACTTGCCTCTGGATCTCTCTCTGTGGTCTCAGCCAGGTACAGGAAGATCCACCTAGACCAGCGGTTCTCAACCTGTGGGTGGTGACCCCTTTGTGGGTCGAATGGCCCTGTCACAGGAGTCGCCTAATTAAAGGGTGTCCCAAAATTCACGCAAGGAGTAATTTTGATAGAAAACAAAGGTTTATAATTAAAACTGTAA
>NW_006290306.1:5993892-5996160 GCF_000327345.1 Myotis davidii
TGTTGGGGGTTTAGATTTATTTTGACCTTATCTTTTATTCAGGTCATATGTCACAATCCCCAAGTATATCAAACATGCTGAGGAAAGATTAAAAAGGAGAATTTTTACATTTCATGATTTTTAAGGTTAAATAGAATGATCTTATTATAATGAACCTACTATAGAATTATAATGAGATTTAAGATGTAGGGCGATTGCTATGATTTTATATTCACAGTTGATAGGATTCAGACATAATGTAAAATACATTGTGTACACTGCATTTCAGCCCATTGAGCATATAACTGAGAACCTCCATTGTTTGGGGTAGAATGTTAAAGAGGTCAAGGGGTACTTGACTATGAACTGTATTCCATGCTCAGCAAATGGAAACCAATGGAGACAATGCCAACCTGATCTGAGGATGATTTCCATGAATAATGGGCATGTAGTCTATGGTTTAAATGATCTAGAACCAAATTACTAATCTTGTCAACTGAGAGGGTTCCTATCATCACTTTCTGATCTCAAAAGGAGGTATGCATAAGTATTGTCTTGAAATTGTTAAAATGCAGATTCCTGGGCAGCACCCCTAAGGATTCTAACCCAGTAAATTTCAGGTGGTTTCAACTAATCTGTGTATTCAAAACAAGCTCCCCAACCCCAGGAATTCTGAGGCTGCACCTCAAAAGACATTGAATGCTTTCATAAATTTCATACAATGGGACTAACATATGGATTATTAATGTACAGTGGGGCCTTGATTTACGAGTTTAATTCGTTCCTTGACGGAGCTCGTAACTCAAATTACTCATATGTCAAATCAATTGTGAATGAGTGAGACACGTGATGCTGGGCTGATGTTGTGGCATTCACTGTGACACTCGCTGCGCCAACTAGTGGTGGGGTATCTGAAGCTGGCTCGTAACCCAAATTTTAGCTCTCAACTCAAAGCAAAAAATCGGCCGAGAGACGGCTCATATCTCGAAAAACTCGTTAGTCGGGACACTCGTAAGTAAAGGCCCCACTGTACTAGTAAAAATGGATTCTTTGATGCTTACACCCATTCTAATGATTTGGCTTGCACATACATGATCAGAGTGTACCAGAGTGGTAAGAAAAGGAGGTCTGAGGAAGAGAAACTGTGACACAAGCCCCAAAACACTGGATTATTGACACTAAAATACTTTTGAGGCAGCTGTGGTGCAGCTAATTGCTTCATTTTCCAAAATAGACTTTTTTCTACTTCTTTTTCTAGTGCTAAGAGGTGCATGGGAGGCCTCTCTCTCCAAAAGTCTTGCTCCTAAAAGAATGTCTCTTCAATACCCTGGCCCTTGATCTGCCTCATTCATTTTCTGGTCTGCACGGAGAACATGGTGTGTCTTTGCTTCAAAGCACCAACTTTCCAGTCTCTCCTTTAATATGTGTCATTTTACTTTGAGAAAGGGCTGCCTTCCACATCTCACCAAGCTCCTCCGCTGAGTTGTCATCTGCACAACACACCAGGACTGCCTTCTTACAAAATCGTTTGGAACAATGTTCTCTTGACATCAAAAGATGTTCTGAATTTCCCTGCGAGATTTAAATTCACTGGAGATGAATTTAATGCTCACTTTTGGCTTATTGCACTGAATGAAAGAAGCAAAGAGAGTGGTGGAGTGGGATTGAACTTCTATGATCAATTATATATGTTTATGATTTAAATGCATTTCTTAGTCTAAAAGGGCTAAGAACCCAGAGCCCCTTGTGAAATGGCAGACATGGAATCCCCCTGGCAATCTGGCCCATCATATTCTTATCATCTATTTCTATGACAGTGAGTTCAACTATCTCTTCTTTATTGTGAAAATAACTGGCTGAGTTCCCACTGTCCACTCTGAGGCTGGTGGAGACTGTAAAACCAGACCACGGGTGTCCTGGAGGCCAGTGACTGAGCCAAGGTCACTGGTAGGCAGTATACTAATTCATATCACCCTCTCATCTTGGGAAATCACACACACACACACACACACACACACACATGTTTTCTGGAGCATCTCTGATCTATAAGATGTTGATTTCAATTAAGAGTTTAAAAATATTGCCCATTTCACCACTAAGAAAAGCCCATCTTTGTCCCATATGGAGATAAGTTAGCTTGTTTCCAAAGCAATGGGTCACATCAGTAAATTAAAATAAAAATGAGAGAGAGCCACATTTTAAGAGAAGACTGGTTTCAGAATACTGTAATATATCTAGAAATCAGACAGAGATGAGAACATTTTCAAATTTAACTATATATATATATAT
>NW_006290306.1:5996288-6004402 GCF_000327345.1 Myotis davidii
TAAAAGAATTAAGAAATGGTGAACCTTTAAAATGACTTCAGGTTTTCTCACTGTGCAGAATATAGTCAAACACTGTTACAGTTAAATATTTTACCATTTGTTCTCCCTGCGTGATCTACGATAATAATCTGCTTCGTGTTGATATTTACTGCTGTGATGCTGACAATTACCTGAAAGAGAAGTTGGGGGGCTTAACTAGGCTGGAAAAAGTTTAGCTAAATCAGAAAGCAGATATAATTAATCAAGTTTATTCTACATATATAAAAGGCTAAGTTGACTTGTGCATGCGAGATACATATAAAGCTCTTGCTGGTGCCAATCGCATGCGTGTGTTTCGATCTGTCATTGTTGATCATTTTGAATTTGGTTGACACTTCTTTATTAGAGAAAGGGGAAATAGTGATACTAAATAATTTCTTCTAATTAATTTCCTTTCAATGTGCACAAATTCGTGCACTGGTCACTAGTCTATTATAAAATGTTTTAATTGGACTTCTTAACTCTCAGTTCTCCTTAATGTCAATTTTATTTTGACATTACAAAATGGAAGTTTTAAAAGTGATATATATGTTTATTTCATTATATAATCTATATCATTTTGACCAGACTTCCTAAGTTCAAATCCTGGCTCTGCCCTAGTGGCTGTGCAATCTTGGGCAAGTTACTTTGTCTGTATTTCACTTTTCTTCCTCTCTTACCTTATAGGAATGCTGTGAGGAATAAAGGAGCTCATTTGTATTGAATGCCTGGTACCTAATAAGCATTCAATAGCTAACCACGATTATTATGTGCTAATATAGGAACATGGCACAGAGGAAGGCAGAGGCTCTGCCCTCAAGGGGTTTATACTCAATAATTATTTCCTTCAAGTTTTCATTTGTGCTATAAAGAAGAATATCTTACAGCCCAGCCAGCATGGCTCAGTGGTTGAGCATTGACCTATGAACCAAGTGGTCATGGTTTGATTCCCAGTCAAGGCACGTGCCTGGGTTTTGGGTTCACTCCCCAGTCGGGGGCATGCAGGAGGCAGCTGATCAATGATTCTCTTTCATCATTGATTTTTTTTCTCTCTCTCCCTTTCCTTCTCTAAAATCAATTAAAAGAAGAAGAATATCTTACAGACTGTTGTGAACATGGTCAATAAGGGAACCGTGGGGAGACAGGGAAGATGTCTTACGTAGAGATTTTAGACAAAGGCTTAAAGAAGGGGGAGATTTCCCCAGGAAGAAGGATATGCCCATGAGAAAAGACTTGGGGCTCATAAAAGAAAATAGTGACAGTGTGAGAGCAGGAGAGAGATATGGTCATGTGGAGAGCCTGTCCTCTGCCTGCAGGATGACTCAGGGGGATGAGCCCATTTAGGTAAGGGAAGAAGCTTTGTCTTGTAGCCCAGGATCAGGATGAGGGCAAACTCTTATAGCAAAATAAGCTCAAATTTGATTGCAGTGGAGAAACATAAAAATGAGTCAATAAGATTTTTGGAAAAAACATTAATCTTCTTTGGAAAAAAATTAAAATTAATTTTTTTTTGCTTATTTTTGGTTTGTTTGCTTTATAGACTCATGGGGAAATCTACAAGATGCAATCCAGATGTTCTTTCTCCCCAGTTCTGAGGATCTGTAGCTGATCTTTCCCTCTACACAAGAGCAGAGCAGACAATGGTATTTACTCACTACAGACCCTGGAAATCTTCAAAAGCCAACTCAAGGAGGGATGTGCTACATGATGACTTCTGAGGAAGGGCTGTGTACCCAGGAATGTGAGGAGGTGGAGATTTGAAGCAGAGAGAAGGGTAAAAGCAGAAAGACAGATGAAGAGGGAACAAGAACATTTAGAACATGTATGGGGCAACACCTGAAGGTCTGGGCAGGACATGACCTTGCTCTTTGATTAGACAAAGGTGGTGAGGATCCTCATAAGTCAGGATGCTCAGCATTACATCCTTCTCCAGTCTCAAACATATTTAGATTTATTATCAAAGTCCTCATATGAAGAATGCCTTTGGCTTTTCCAGGGTTCCTGTTTATGTGTTTGCATCCAATTTAGAAGCTAAGGGATATCCAGAATAAAGAAGGGAATAGTCATTGGCAAGTAGAAGAGACACCTTTGTCATGGGCTATATAATGGGCAACGTGTCCAAGTATGGACAATATCTGGCTAGAAGAACCATAAGTTTACACTCCAAATGTCTCCTCTCCCCAAAGGATAGTCAGAGACATTGTCACATCTCGTGCCCCACCACACTGTGGAAAAGATCTTATCACACATTATGTGCCTTTAAAAGGAGCTCTGTACTCTACATCCCATGACTATTTTGTTAAGTATAGCATAAGAAATATAGTCAATAATATTGTAATACCTCTGTATGGTGCTAGGTGGGTACTGGAAATATAGGGGTGAACACTTCGTTAAGTATATGATTGTAGAACCACTATGTTGTACAGCTGAAACTAATCCAAAATAATATTAAATGTAAACTATAATTGAAAAAAGTTTTTAAAAACAAACTCTGGGCCTGACCAGCATGGCTCAGTGGTTGACCATTGACCTATGAACCAGGAGGTCACAGTTCAATTCCCAATCAGGGCACATGCTCAGGTTTTGGGCTCATCCCCCAGTAGGGGGCATGTTGGAGGCAGTCTATCAGTGATTCTCTCTCATTGATGTTTCTTTCTCTCCCTCTCGCTCCCTCTCTGAAATCAATAAATAAATATAGATATACTTTAAAGGAGCTCTGGCTGCCACGCAATGGGTCCCATCATGATAGTGGTTTGGACTAGGCTGGTGGCAGCAGAGTTGGGGAGAAGAGGATAGACTTGTGTCATATTTAAGAATCAAATAAACAGGACTTGGTGACTGCTTGGATGTACAGGATGAGAGAAGCTGTGATGTGTTCATTGCTGATAGCATCCCCATGGTGGTACAGCTTCGCCTAGAGAGTAATTGTAAGGACTGATCAGAAGTGTCATTTACTAAGAACCACTGTAGCAGGAGCAGGTTTATGGGAAGATGATAGGATCAGTTTTGAAATGTGGATCAGGATATCCTGATGAGCCAGCTCACAGCATATAGAGTAGACAGTTGAATATAAGGATACAAATCTTACTAGTGGCTGAGGGAGAGAAGTGAAAAAGATCACTGTTGTAGATGAGGACAAGTATGTTGGGTGGATCTTCCAAGAGGATATTAGAGATAAGAGGAAGAGAAGAAATAAACCTCAGTAAGGGAGAAGGGATGACCTAAAGGATGGTAGATGATTCAACAGGAAAGAGGAGAGTCTTAAAGCAAGATGATTGATATTTTATAGGATCAGGGATTAGACAGAAGGAATGGGGAGCAAGCACGTGGAAACAGTGTTTGTGCAGAAGGAAGATTTCCACCCCACTTCCTGAACTTGAGATACATGTGGCTGGAAGAAATAAAAGAACATCAGCTTGAAGTGGCCACACTGGAAGCTGTGTCCTCAAAGGACAGAAGATTTCACTGAAAGGCGAGGAACTGGAAGGCAACTTGGGGAAAAGGTTGGGGTGAAAAGAAAGTTGGCTGATCAGCACATTTGCTCAGGTGGTAGAGTGTGGGAAGGAAGAAGTGAGAGAAGGGTCAGGAGGTGATGGAAGATAGGGGAGGCACAGTAGGTACTGAGTTCTAACAAGGTTCATGTGTCCAGGAAATGGTGCCTGTAGTCAGAGTATGGGGCTCAATTTCCTCATGGACAGCCAACACTAGCTACTTCACTGGGCATGGTAGCCGCTGATACCAATGAGCAAGTCACCTGTTCTTTTCAAACTGCAATCAGATTATGTCACATACACTCCTCTCCCCAGCTTTAAATCATGAAGACAGAGTTTTTAATGTGCTTTACAGGGTTCTACATCATCATCTCCCTGCCTGCCTCTCTACCCCACCCTCTCTAGCCATCTTTCATTGCTTAAAGTCATCATGTTCTGTCTGTCACAGGGCCTTTGCATATATTGCTTTTCCTGGCTGGACACCACTGCCTCCACTTATCTAGTTAACTTCTATTCAGATTTTCTGAAAGCTCAGGTTAAATTTCTCTTATTCCAAGCAGACTCATGGACTTTCCTACAGGGGTCAATTCCCTTCCTATGGATGAGTATTGAATATCTTTCTAATACCAATTACAATTTTATATTGTTCATCAATTATATGGTTAGCATTTCTTTCTTCCACATGACTGCAAGTTCCATGAGAGGGGGAGTCACACTTATTCTTTATGCAAAATACATCTCCTGATTTTAGTTAATACTTGCTTAAAGCATGAAATGAGTGGTCTTCACTGGTTGGCACTGGCCATGGCCCTGCCCCAGCTGGTGAGCTGCATCATCTCAGAGTCTGGCACTCCTCATGGCCTCCCATTGACAGTGGCCAGGCAGCAAGGATGGGAGCTGGACTCCAAAAAACTCCAATGCCCATGTAATGGACTTACTTATTTACTGAAAAAAAATTTCAGGCTATTTTAGCCACTGATTTTTGTGGTTTGCCTGTGATTCATTAATTTCCCTGAAAGACAAGGGCCTTGGACCATTTCCCTGAGAAGAGGCAATCCCATTCCTCTTGAATAAGAGCACATTGTTTATTCACAGGGGGCCCTCAGAGCTCTGATTTTTGGGGAAAAGCTCAGGAGCTACAAGAGCTGCTGAAACAGCGCTCCCAGGGGTGCCAAAGGTCATAAGGTCAAGGGTCTCTTTTTGAAGAAGGATATCCCAATCAGTGAAATCTAGCCAAAGAGCTGTCCCCTTCCCAATTCCTAAATCCTACTTCCTGCCCTAGGCTGTGGGCGCTGCTGTTTCTGAGGTTTCACTGTGGTATGATTTGTGGCAGAATGAGCACTAGCTTTGAGCTCTCTTGTCTCTGAGGGTGACTTGGGGAAGGGGTTTTCCTAAGTTTAGTGACCAGTTTTGTGCTTTTTAAAATATGCGATGTTCAGCCTCCAAAAGACTGAGTGTCTTAGAGAAACAAAATCTAAAATTAGTCTGTTCCTCTACCAGGAACCTAAGTTCCCTACAAGTAGAACCTTGTTATTTCCAAGCTTCTGTGTTGAGTCACTACACAAACATGACACCAACTAACACTACACACTTACAGAGTCACCAGGTAGAACCCCATCACTCACTGAGTCACCTTCAGTGCTTCAGTCCAAGTCCCTGGATTCCATGGTGGTACAAAATAGCCATGAAGAATGGATTCACTCACAGAAAAAGAGTGAGTCATTGATGTCAGAATTATTACCTGGCCAGCAGGGTTTCCAAACAAGAGGGCACATTGAAAGCAAATGGGGCACATAATATGGAGAGATGTAGCCTCCAAGAAAAGCTGTTTTCTCTGTAGGAGCTGGAATCCTGGCTGGGACAAGCCCTCCAGCCTCCAGAAAGGCATGCCATGGAGTCATAGATTCTGACACACATAGCGGTTCTCTAGTTGGCACTCTGAGGTTCATCCATCAAAATACTATGGGTCAGATGAATTCATTATGAAAAATAAAGCAGATTAAGTGAGACACACATTGAGCTGCCTCATTGCAGAATTCTCCATTTACACAAGGAGAAGATAGTTTGTTCATTCATTCATTCATCCATTCTTTTATTCAACAACAATTCACTAAAAACTTATGTGGAGTACTACAGCAGGCACTGGGGCTACAAGATAAATTAGACGGAGCTTCTCTACTCTTCCACGTTTGCTTTTCCTAGCCAGATATTTCAAATCTGTTCACATTATTGATGGGTTCAAGACTAAAATTAATAACTGTTCTAATTTACTCTGAGAACAGCCAAGACTAATGAAAGAAGAAAGTAATGGAAGCTAATGCATGAAAGAGAAACCCTAGGTGGCTATTTGACTATTCAGATTTCAGTTTTCTCATTTGTGAAGTACAGGGATCAATTACATGTTACATAAAGCGTGTGTGTGTATGTTTTTATAAAACTAAAGTGAAATTTAAAATTGTCTAAGAGATCTTATTGATCACCTTTCCATGTCTTACTGTTTTGTGCTCATTTACTTTAAAATTTAGTGATATAAAACAATTATTGCCTTATATTTACTATTTTGTCAATTCTGGATTCCAATGAGGCTTCCTGGGCACATTTTCTACTCCATGCAGTGTTGACTAAGGTCATTCAGATCTACTCAGCTGGCATTTGGGCTGGGCCGGAAGTGACAAGATAGAATTCCCATGTCTGGTCCCTTGGCCGAGCTGCCTAAAAGGCTGGGCTCAGCTGGAACAGTCATCAAAGTGCCCAGAATTGGCTTTTCCAGAATGGCAGTTGCAGGATAGTTGAACTTCTGACATGGTAGCTTCATGCTCCCAGACTGTTGCAGGAGACCCAGGCAGGAGATGCAAACCAGCATCTTCTTTAAAACCAGCCTGGAAAGTCCCAGAACACCACTTTGGCCACATTTTATTGTTCCACTTACTAAAGCATAGATTCAGTGGTATATAGAGCAATGTTATAAAAAAGAAGGCATGAATTACAGACTCAGTCTCTCAATGGGGGAATTGTACGAGCCACATGGAAGAAAGTCACCGATGGCTGCCACATTGGAGGTAAGCTACACAGTCACCAAGAGAGTTTAAATGTTAGAGGGCCTGAGACCTGGCATTTGAAACTGCTAAATCTCTCTATGACTTTTGACTTTTCCTCTCTTCCTATAAACTAAGTAGTTAGGTAAAATGGTTTTGTATTATGAGTGATTCTTGATAAGCTTGATGAGTGTTTAGATAAGCATCAAATTGACTGAGAAAGATCTGGGGAAATTAAGAAACGTGCAGAGGACATGTAAGGCATTGGGTTTTCTAGCTGCTACATGGATAAGCTCATGAATTTCTTACATTTTAAAACTTCTGGTAAAAGGGATATCTCTCTTCTCTTGATGGCATGGCACTGTCTTACCTCTGGTGTATTCATCAGGTACCTGAGGGTATACACCTTTTGTCCATCACTAGACTCCAAAGAAAATTAAGGTTTGATTTCTCTATTTCTCCCACAGAGCATAGAGGCTCTCAATCACTATTTGCTGAACAAACAGAAACACTACTGTGGGTTTGGGGAGAAAGATAAAAGCAGCATACAGCATAGGGTGATATCAATTCCTGGTATTAGAATAAGGTAATTCCATTACCTCTAACAGTTAATGTTCAATAGCTCATCAAAGCTCTCTAATGGGCAATAAAAGTGAAAACATCCATTGGGGGTTTGTTTTCCAGCCTGTGTCTTGGTAAATTAAGTAACTCACACTTCATGGCAAGAGACAAGAAGAGTTTGTGTTGTTCACAAGGATCTAACCTTGATTCTTTGCACACAAACCCTCTTGGCTTGTTTGCCTTTGCAAGGTAACATTGGCATGTCATGGGACTTTGTACAACACATATGGGAGAGGGTGGTTAGTGGCCAAGGAAGATTAATGATTACCCTTACAACATTCTTTTAATTAATATGGAAATGGAGGGACATTGGGAAAGACACAGAGGCTTCCTTATTTACATTCTACTGGAGAATCAATTTCAAGATTATAAAAAATGAGGTATGAATTACAGACTCAGAAAAAGCAATGGCTCCTGATTTCCATAAAAGTGGATATAACATATGTAAGAGCCTAATTGTATTTTTGTCTTCTGATTCTAACTATAATCTTGCATTCTTTTCTATGATAAGTGTTTTAAAGATAATGCCTTAAGAACCCTCTTACAAGGAACCATAAAATCTTACCTAATAATAGACAAACATGTAAATTGACCATAACTTCACTACGCTAACCAGCCAATCAGGGGAGTATGCAAATTAACCCAACAAAGATGGCGGTTAATTTGCATACGTAGGCTCCAAGCGGCAGAGCGAAGCCTGACAGCCCTGAGGTCAGAGCAGCGAGGCCTGATGGCTCCGAGGCCAGCTCCAGCCAGAGCCCAGCCGGAGCGAAGGCCTGGGTCCCGGGTGCCAGAGGCAAACTGGTGCCAGCAGCCATGGGAAGGGAAGGCCTATTGCATGAATCTCTTCATGCAACAGGCCTCTAGTATTCTTATAAATACACTAGAGGCCCGGTGCACAAAAATTTGTGCACTCAGGGGTGGGGGGTCCCTCAGCCTGGCCTGTGCC
>NW_006290306.1:6004921-6040349 GCF_000327345.1 Myotis davidii
GGGCCGCGGCAGGCGGGGAACCTTGGCTTCCTCCATCACTGGAACAAGCAAGCCTCCTGCTCGCTTCAGCTGCGTGGGTGCCGGCCGTCATCTTTGTTGGCAGTTAATTTGCATATTGTCCTGATTAGCCGATGGGAAGCATAGTGGAGGTATGGTTAATTACCCTTTTTGTCTTTTATTAGATAGGATAATAACTAAGTTACATATGACATATATAATATATACAATACTTTATATATTGTATATATAATGTTTTGGTTTTTTACCTTCTACTCACTCTGTCAGTTGAAATTCTTGCTCAATCTCTCACTTTATGTGCATCTTTAAACAGTTACTTGTCTCTGTTTCTTAGCTTCTGCAATGTTAAAATAATATGCAGAGGAGGTACTCAATATGCATTACACTAAAATTAACAAGCATTTTGCCTACATTTTCTAATTTAATCTTCAAAACAAGCTAAACAGCATTAGGAAACAGGTCCACATTAGGAGTTAAGGACCTACATTCTGAAGTCAGACTACATGGGGCTGAACCCTGCCTGTCCCTCTTACTAGCTGCACAGCTTTGGGAAGTTACTAGACCTATCTGGGCCTTGGTTTCCTTAACTACAAAATGGGGATAACAATGATAATTCTTTCATTAGTTAAATGTGACATTAGACACAAAACTCTTAGAGGAATGCCTGGCATGTGGTAGATGCCACTGTTATATTTGCTTTTGCTGAATGCAGTAGGTTGTGTTCAGCTAGCATAGAAGTCCCCTGTATGCAGGAGACATCCTGGGCTATACCAGGTCCCCATTCAGTGCTGTTTCACAGGTTGTATAAGGTCTCATGGCCAAAAGTTCTCCATACTTGGTTTAATTTTCTGCTGTCACCATCTTTAAATTCTTAATAGCATTTTAAGCAAGGGGTCTTGCATTTTCATTTTGCCCTGATCTCTCTGCCTGGCCCTGCCCCTACATTTTTAATTAATTCAAGAGCCCAGCCACCCATAAGCCACTTTCATACGTACTCCTATGAGTACTTTGCATGTATATTGGGGCATCTTTAAAGTCTGAGCTTTTTTAACAGAAGTGATAAATATATTTCTATACATTGAGTTTGTCCCTATGGTAAGAGTTAAGGAGTCAAGATCAGCTGGGTTCTATTCCAGGTCTGTGCTTCTCCTCACATCCAGGGGTGCAATCTGGAGGTGAAATGATTATAAATGGTTGGCAAGACTATATTTGCTTCTCACATTGTACTGAAGAGGTAATGTGCTTTAGCAATGATGTGTTTCATATATGCATTTATTATTATGTATTAATAGTATGTAAAAGTCATTGTATTGATAAGAAATGCATAAAAAGTGTTGTGACTGGCCCAGCCTGTGTGGCTCAGTAGTTGAGCATTGACCCATGAACCAAGCAGTCGCCCATTCAGTTCCTGGTCAGGGCACATGGACTTGATCCCCAGGAGGGGACATTCAGGAGGCAGCTGATTGATGATGTTTCTCTCTCATCGATGTTTCTATCTCTCTATCCCTCTCTCTCTAAACAAACAATTAAAACTGTTATGACTGTATAATAGCTTCTTGTCATTGTGTAGTTTCTCAGTGAATGACTATTGGCTATACTAAAGGATTTTTAGGCAAGAGAGTGAAAATTTTTATGGTGCTAGAGGTCTGCATACTTGAAACAATTGGGAAACTCCATATCAAGCTTTAAGTTCCTTAACTGCCAGGTCCATTTCAATTCACATTTGAGCCTCTCTGCTCCTTGTTCAGAGACTTGCGCACATCAAAAATGTACAATAAATGTATGTGCAGTGAATGCTACGTGTTTGCTGGTTTGATTAGATTTCCCCATCTTAATGTATTGAATTTGGGAAATGCCTTAGGTTGAATTAACAGAAATAAAGGAGGCAGTGAATTCGGAGAAGATATTGGAAGAGACATGATACTAAGAAGGGGAGACAGAAGGTCTAAATTCTTAGAAGCGTAAGAAATGATGAGCTGAGATGAAGCAGGCACAGCAGGTGTCCAGGTCCCAGAGAACAGAGGTTGGTTTGACATGGACGCAGGCAGACCCCACGTCCTGTGCTCCAGAATGTCACCCCGCCTCACTCTAGCATCATGTTCATGCTGTTCCTGTGCCCAAAATGTTCCAGCGGCCCCACAGCCTACAAATCCTACATAACCTAACTCCCAGTCCCTCTCCAGCCTAATTCTTCCCACTCTGCCCACCTCGCTTCGTTCCATTTACACTATTTTCCAAGTTGCTCCTTGAGCATGCCTTGCACGACCCTGTCCTGTTGATGTTCCCCTTTAATGGAACATTTTTGTATCATTTCTCCATTCCTCACTTTACTCAGGCCTTTTTTCAAAGGTCACATCCTCAGAGCAAACTTTCCCGCCACCATATGGTGAGATAAGGCAGCATTCCGGTAATTCTCAAGTCCTTTATTTTGCTTTAACTTTTAAAAGATCTTGTATGATTCATTTACTTGTCCAATTGCTTATTTTTCCCTCTCCACCAGAATGTAAACTCTAAGAGGGCAGATACATTTTTCTTTTTTGTTCACTGCAGTGAACAAAACTCAAAACATTGCCTGGTGGAGTCAAAGCTCACTTCAAGATTTGTTGAACGAATAAATGAATGATTTAAAGATCCTCATATAAACAAAGAAAACAGTAATTAGAAGAGGAACAATACATGGTCTACTAGTTCTGCCTTTGGAGAAGGTCCGAAAAAGGGTTGAGAAGTTGACAGAGAATGTGGTGGCAAGGGGCTGAAGTAGGATTGGAAATTTTAAAGATTGCATTGAGGCTGCAAGCTTACCAACATCTTTTTTTTATCACTACAAGCCTGGTTTGTCATCTCTTTATATAGTCACAGTTACTGTCACTAAGCTGAGAGTTCTGACAAATGCACAGTGACTCCCCTGCTCTATTGGATGGTCACTGCTATAGGAAAGTAGATCCCAGGTTTCCCCAGGCTCTCCTTCGATTAGGTGCCTTCCTGATTTGACTTGGGTTACAAGAAACTGAGGCAACTTAATACCTTGGGTGTTCTGTCTGTTTTTTGCTGTTACCAAGGAGAGTTGATTCCACCCAAAGAAGTTAGGATAGGTAGGAGGAGGAAGAGAATCTATTAACTGAAGAAAAGGATGAACTCACTCCCCCCAAAATTATTACTCTAACTAAATCCATGGAGTTCTAAGTATTTTTGATATATTTTATTATTGTTCCAAACTCTTAGCTCCCTCTCAGAAACAAATTATATATCCACACCTTTTGTCATGTGACTTTATAGTTCCTCCCAGTAAGGGAGGTAGAGTACAGACTTCTGCCTCACTGACTTTGAAGTTGGCATGGTACTGTGTGGGCCAATGGAATATTAATGCACATTTCATGAGCAGAAGCTTTAAATGAACTTGAGTGCCATCACTTGTCCTCCTCTGTCACTTGCCACAAGAAGAGCTTCCTTCTGGAAGTCACAGGTTCCAGAATGGGAGATGCTCGTAGCGGACCTGAGCCCACCCGGCAGGCAGAAGCAGAACTGTACCAGGTAATCAGGGGCGAGAGTAATAAATGTATGTTATTGTAAATCATAGAGATTTTAGGTTGTTTTTTATGCCATAACAAATTGGCTAAGAGAATTTTTTAACATTCTGAGCAAGATTTCTGATAATTGTGTCCTATTTTTCAGGCAAAAGTGTTACGGCATAGTTATGTTGCATAACTACTTTGCCTAATTCCTATGTTATACTATGAGGGTCAGATTTTTCATCTGTATTATGGCTAGGGGATAAATTGTCCTTCTTGTTCTGTTCCAGGGAGCTTCCCTACTTTAGGAATTCTGCCTGATGGACCAATACTAAGATTGTTTCAACAGAAAAATTTCATTTATTTGCATCTTCTCTTACTCTCCTTTGCACTCACTAAATGGAACTGATTTTCTAGCTGCATTACCCTGAAAGGTAGCCGTTACAGTATTTAACTTTTACTTCTAATTAAATAAGATAAAATTAACTTCAAGTTCTCAGTAAGCACATGTAACTGGTGGCCATCATACTGGGCAACACAACTATAAACCATTTTCATCATCACATAAATTTCTATTGGACAACAGCTAGAGGTTAGGTATTTATTAATTTTGAAGGTTGGGAGAAGTGAATTCTCTGTGGTTACGTAAGTGTTGGGATCATGGGATGGGAAGAGAGGGGAAGACGAGGCAGAGGGAAAGATGAGCTCTGTAATTCCCTGTCACCTCTGGTTTAGACATAAATAATATTTGTAAACTATTATTTGACAGGTCAGCCTTTTTTATTTTGCTGAGTCCTCTGGAAACAATCTAAAGCACACTGTTCAGCAATCACATTTACCAGTAACTGGATATAAGTGTGTGGCTCTTCCAGAATGCTTCTCATCAGAGCAACCATATTTCAGTTCATCTCCCAACTTTGGGGAATATATCAATAATGTGACTTATAAGTTCATGACTTTCAACCCTTCCAAAACAAGGAAAAGAATAATGGAAAAACCCAACAAGAAATGAGTTCAGTGCTGAAATTAGCACTCCCAGCCCCTGTTCGGTTACAGTAATGGCAGGCATTACATTCATCTCCACAAGTTTCATCAGGCTGTACTGGCAGACTCAGCAGGTAGAAGGCAACAGAGCATGGGCTAAGATCAGCAATTTATCTGAGACCAAATACCAAGAAACAAAGCGAGATTTATTATGTAGGCCAGCTACAGGTTTATTAGTTCCGTTTCAAAGACTTCCAACAGGTTTCCATTTATTTCTTCATTTAACATCACCATCACCTTTAATATAGGAAACACTGCACTCATTTTTCACAGTACTTAGAAAATTCTCAGGAGGAACTTTTCAAAGGGCTCTTCAGGTCCATTTTTCTTTAAGAAAGTTTCAAACTTAAGTTAATACAATCTGTCCTCAAAACAGGGTGAAAGTCTTTGATTGTGGTGGTTGATGCCATTCATTGATTTCTTAGCTTCCTTCATTAGCAACAGTCCCTAGATTCTTTCATCCCTAGTAGCTGCCTTATGCAATACCCAGAACACTTAAGCTAACACTTTCCTATTTTCAATCTATTATGCCTAAATCTTACATCAAACTTGGGGGATCCAATTTTTCTAGATCTTCTAGAACTTCTACTACAATATATTTTCAGTCTCACTGAGACCACCAACCCAGGGACCCCAACACTTTCTCATTGCTTTATCTTTCCATCTTAGTGTATGTGCCATGATCCATTATTATAATTACTACCTTATAAACACCCTTAGATTTCACACCCCTCTCTCGGATGTACCTTCTGTAGGAAGAAACCCTGCATGTGGCTTTACCTAGTTGTTAGCTTTTTCTGCACTGTAAACTGAATGGCTGGGTCAACCTCCACTATACACTGAACACTGCCCAATGTTTCTATCACATTTCTATATTTTAAGGTGATAATTTCAAACCCCGCTTCTCATTTCTACTCAAACCACCCCACCCTCCTTCAAATTCCAGTAATGAATGTGCTTCTTTCTTCATTAGGGCAATAGAAACTCTTAGATGGAAACCTTATCCTGCCAAAAAATCTGCAAACCTACCTCTGCCCACACTCATTTTTTTTCTTCTCTCTTATTGAAGGGGAAGGTCAATGTCATGACTGCTTTTTACAATTTCTCAAGGACTTTGCTCATTTGTTTTCTTTCTCTTTTCTCTTACAAATTAATTATTCATGTCTCTGCAGAATTATTCTCAACATCATGTTAACATGCTCTAATAGCTCCCACCTTATGAAAAAACTTATTTTCACATCTTCCTTATACTACCAATCCCATTCTCTATTTCCTTTCACAGATCAAGATCTTGAAAAAGTTGTATAAACATTTTTCCTTTGTGTCACCTCCCATTCACCTTTTCATCACTACAACTCATACTAAATATTACATTTCCTTGCTAAGTTCCCTCTTGCAGTTATCCAAGGTTGCATAACAAAGCACCCAATTCAGTGCTTTAAAACAATTAATGCGCGTGAATCCTACTCTTTGGGTGAACTCAGAAGAAACAGTTTGCCTCTGCTCCACTCCATGTCAGCTGGACTGCTCAAGGCTGATACTAGAGTCATTATAAAGGCTCACTTGTTCACATGTCTAGCTGGTAGATGCTGGGAAGACTGGGCTTTCTCAAAACATGATGGGTGGATTCCCAGGACAACCATCAAGAGAGAAAGAGAAAGACACAGAGATTGAGATGACCCAGGTGAAAGCACTTTACGCCCTAGCTTTGGAAGGTTGGTTGTGCATGAGCCTCTATCTTGTGATTTCTCTCCCATGCTAAAATAAACTCCCCTACCAGACAAACTTACCTATTTATAAGGTTTAAGTATAATTGTGCTGATGGCTCCAGACTTATTCCAGTTGTAAAGCTTTATCCTAAACTTTGACATCTTCACTTGGATGTCTGATACGCTTTTAAACTTACAAGTCTAAACACATAACTCTTGGTTTCTCCTATGTTCCTCTAGCTTCTGGTGAATATCATCATCAAGATCAAATCTTTAGAATGGTCTTTGTACGTTTCATTTCCCTCAATTATCCTCCTTCAATCCTTCAGCAAGTCCTATTGGTTCCATCTACAAAATATACCTCAAATTTATCTGCCTTTTTTTTTTTTACCTCTTCTATAATCATTTTAATCCAAAATACTAACATCTTGTCCCTGGACTACTTTTTAGCCTCCTAACCTGTAGACAGCATCAGGAACAATTACTTTTGTGGACATTTAAGCCTTTCGTACCATTTAATCATTTTTCCCTTCGATTATTGTCTACAAAATCTCCTGGGACTGTGTTGAGATGAAAGGTCCCTGCCTGGGTGTGCTCCAGGCTTCCACCTTACAATGACTCTCTGATGATAGAAGCCCCCGCCAAATGGCTCCCCATTATATTTGTCTCAAAGGAATTGTATTTCATGCTCAGTAGAAGAACATTAACCTTGTCTGGAAACTATGATGGATATAAAAAAAGTGTTCCTTTTTTCTGTTAAGCTAACAATACTCTTCAAGATGCACAGATCTTATTAAGAAGGCACAGCCCTGTGATTTCATAATTTATTAAAACAGGGATGGAATGTCTTTCAGATGACAGGCATTGTTCTCGTTGCTGAGGAAACGGGTAAACAAAAAAGAACTTCGAATAAAGAAAGGCAGACAATAAAAAACAAACAAAATATGTCAGGAGGTACTGGGAGCTGTGAAGGAAAATGAAGCAGAGTGAGGGAAATGGGATGTGACGGGCCAGGGGACCGGGCCCTGTGTTGTTTTCTATCTGTCTATCATGGAAGGCATGTCTTTAAGATGATGTTTGAGTAGTGAACTGAACGATGTGAAGGAACAGCCATGTGGGTATCTGAGGAAAAGCATTCTAGGCCGAGGGCATAGCAGGTTCAAAGGCCCTGAGGCTAAAGTGTTTGACATATTCAAGGAACCAAAAGGGAGTCAGTGAAGCTGAAGTGGTGCGAGCAAGGAGAAGCATGGCAGAGGATGGGACTGGATGGGTAGCATGGCATTGATGGTTTATTGGGAAGTTGGGTGATGAGGCCAAGAAAATTTGGGGGAAGGGGCCATCTTGTTAGAAGCATATCCCAAAGGTAGATAGCATGTTAACAAAAACAAAGTAAGTTCTTGGGTATAGGTATCTGTATGATGCAGGTTTCCCTTATAAACCCCAACACCAATTCAGTATATGCAAAGCACCTCACACAATACCTGCATATTTATTGTAGTAGATACCCAGTAAATGATAGTTATTATTTCTATCAAGTTTAGTGTTCATTGGAAGACTGTCAGCCTGGGTTCAAGTCTTAGGTTCAGGATTTACTATCTTGCCTGGGTGGCTCTGGCCAATCACCTAACTTCTCTTACCCTGTGTTATCATTCTGATGTATGGATTGATTGGTGAAATGCATGGGAAATGCTTAGCCAAAGGCTTAGCATATATTGAGGGCTCAATAAATGTTGCTGATTATTATTATAAGGAGTTTCTGAGCCCCTCCATTCATTGTAACAGCATAGAGATGAGAGATATCCTAGAGACACAATGAATATTATTTTATGCACATTCCTAGGTTCTCTTCCCCATTGCTCTCTTCCTTGCTTGGTGCATGCTTCTGTTCTCCTGATCCCCACCGCTCTCTATTCCTTTTTCCTGCTTTATTTATCCTCCATCATAGTGATCAATAAATGACATGCTACATGTTTACATCATCACTGTCTTTCTCCCCCAACTAAGATGCAAGCTCCTTGAGGGTAGGAACACTTTCTTCTTTACTTCACTGATGCCTCTGCCTAGAACAGTGCCTGGTACATAGCAACCTCACAATTAACATCTGCTGGATAAATAAATGCAAAAGAACTTGCAGGGGAGCTCTTCAGCTGTCAGAAGAATGGGTACCCCCCAAATCACATGCTTTTGCATTGAAACTTAGAGCACTGACTTTTCTAATACAGAGCATTGTTCCTTTCTATGACTATCATGAACATTTGGGAACTAAACATCTTAGATTGCAAGGCTGAAAATTTGGAGAGCTCCAGAAGTCAGGCCAATTTACTTTCTCAGGAACAAGCAGCCAGACGGATTTTGACCACAGCCCTGGGAAGTCTATGGGGACCTCACCCTGCCGAGCACTCTGCAAACTGAGTAGCTGAATTCTGTAAATGTCTTCCATTAGTAACTGCCAAGCAGCCCTTTCCTCAACTGACTTCGCTTCTCATTTAAGTAACATATTTCGACTTGTAATTTCTCCAAAGGGCTATTTTAGACATTTCATTTCCTGAAATTATATGTGATTGTATATTTTAGGCTATTTGCAGCCCTGTCTTATCCACCAGAGATTGGGCGTAGAAAGATGGAAAGAACATTAGATTTCCTTTGGCCACATTTGGTTTAATCAGTATGAACTTCACAAAGAACATCTTGCTCATTTCCCCAGGGTCAAGAGAGACTTATGGAAGCTGTTCTACAAAATAGCAATTGTATTTTAATTTGTCATCCCAGTATTTTCTTGGAAAAGCATGGCCTGGGGTTATTTTTGCCTTAGGTTGCAGGTTTGACTTAAATCTCCACCTATACTTCCTGAGGGTAGGAATTTTGTGCAGCAAGTGACAAAGAGCCTGTCTCTAAGAATTATGATGAAAACTTTCACACTGGAGATTTGAGGATGTTTTGGTTATTCTGGTTAACTAAATTACATTCGTGTCATTCAGCTGAGCAGCTCCTTTTTTCCCTCTAAGATTTAAAACTCAAACACCAAGAGTCACACATGGAAATAAACAGTGTTGGCAAAATGTCTCTGAAAAAGAAACTTTACCTTTTAATTCTTTGTAAAATAAAAAGAACGGTATTATTTCCACGTACACTTCCTCTGAATATGAAAGCTTAGCAAAATGCTGGTCTCCAGCGTGGTGGAATTAGAGACTCCCTACCAGGGACCACCCCAGGAGGCTGTGTTCCAGGGACTTGAGCTGGCAAATTATTGAAGGGCACAGGATGCTCTGCTCCCTTCCTCCAGGCTAGCTGGGTTTGGGGGATGAGCTCAGCTTTCCTGAACTGAGATCTAATTTAAATAATGGTGGATTTAAATAATAGCAATTCATTTGCAACCACTAGATCAAGACTGCCAGAAAGGGTGAGGTTTGCATTTATTGAAGGCTGGGGGTATGGGTGGGGATAGTTGTTTCCACAAAAAGAAATGCCATTCATCCTGGAACAGGAAATGTGGGCATCTTTTGGGATTGGAAGGGCGAGAAACATCTTCCACTCCTTAGCCCAGGGTAAGAGGCCATGGGGTGGGATAATAGTCTTGACGTGTGGCTGTGATCAGAGAAACTTCTGGAAATGTTGGGGGTGTGCCTTGTGGAAAATGGTGGTGAATGGGTAGGTAAGTTTTTAAGTTATGTAAGTATAAAACATGGCAATAGTGGCCTGGGCCCAAGGTGATGGGAAGCAAGCATAGATGTGTGTAGCCTGAGGTAGACTTCCTCTGCCACCCCACCCCAGAGATGTTACAGTAGGTGATCCAGGGATTTCAGGAAGGCAGAGAGATAGAGAGCTCCAACAGTGAGTTCCTCCCATCTCCATTGTAAGTGTTTCCTTCTAGGTTCCCCAAAGTAGCCTATGGGCAAAGAATGTTCAGGATAATTGAATTACATTAAATTGACAGGCAGATAGTAATAGACATTCAATTAGCCATGAAGTTGCCTGTGTGTGTGTGTGCACCTGTCTGTGTGAGAGGAGTGATCAAGAGCCATGGGCAGCTGAGAAGATCGACTGTACTATCTAACCCCCTCTGGACAGATGAAGTCACCTCCAGAGAATCCCAGATTCCTGGGAGGTTCTTCCCAAATGGACAGGATGCAGTACAACTTCAGAACCTGCTTTAGTTCTCAGAACAGAGGCTGTCCCCAAGCTGAAACCCTGAAACCAAGGTTAGTACCCTGCAGCTGATACTGGATCTTTTATGTTGTTCTAAATGAAATCTAGAGCAATTCAGCCAGGCCACACGTACTATTATGTGGACTTACTTGCACTAAATCTATGTTTATGAGAACATAAAATACATGTTATTCCTGTTGTCAGATTTTATTATTGGCAATGATTTCTAACATGTGCCCATCAACTGCCCTTTTAATCATTGTCAGTTATTCTTTTCAATTGCATCCAGGTTTAAACCGGCAATGATGGTTTTAAAATAAGGCCCTTCCTCTGCTCAACTGCAGTGAGGGCTAATTAAGAGTAAATAACTATTCTCAGCAAGGAAGGCTGAATCCAAGCAAATCTTTGACAAATGCAGCCTGAGGAACATATTCATGTCCGCTGCCAGTAAATGGTCCCATTACAACACGAAGAAACTGTTTCCTCTCATTGAGAATGTCATGCTGCCTTGATACAAGTAGAGAAAAATAAATACCAGTCAAGGGCAGAAAGAAAAACACAAGTAGCATTTAATTAAGAAAAAATATATAATTCCCTGTTTCTTTCCATATATCCCAGTTCCATTTGGTTGCAATCACAGGCTCTTAGCTCCCATTCAAGTCTGACATTTCCCCTAAATCTTCCCACCTCCTTCCATTCCCACGCCCTCTGTGATGCAACACAATTCATTCACTATAATTTGAAGGTCACAGTCAATTGCTCCAAGACAAGAATGCAGATTGGATCAGATCAGACTTCTTGCATCATGAAGGTTCATCTTGATTTTGGTTCCAGGATTCTGTTCAATTTTGCTTTGATTGGGACTTTTAATTTCCCCTTTCATTTAAAACAGAGAGTTACTATTACTTCATGAAATATAGATTTTAGTATTTCTTACATTTTCACTTCTCACTGGAATCTTACAGTTATTTTTATGAAT
This sequence comes from Myotis davidii, assembly GCF_000327345.1. Lineage (NCBI taxonomy): Eukaryota > Metazoa > Chordata > Mammalia > Chiroptera > Vespertilionidae > Myotis > Myotis davidii. The sequence continues at coordinate 6,016,327 of NW_006290306.1, forward strand.
TCCTTCTAACTGGTAAAAGTTAAAATAAAATGTTTTTCCAACCCAGGGAAGGAGAATGAAAAATTGTATCGAAAGATATTTAAGTTAGACTGGATATAGAAAGTAAACTGTGAGCTACCCATATAAAAATACCCAATATGTGTATTTTTATATTTATCCCAACTTATAGAAATGTAAGAAAATTATACTACACAGAGAGTTGAAAGTAATTAACATAATAAAAAGTAAGAGTGAGGTTTTTTTTTAATGCAAACACACTTAAACAAGTGTGTTTGATTATTATCAAATTGTACAGATCAGGGGAAATTTAAAATTCTCACTCTGAACACCAGCAGAGCCCTAATATTTGGCTGTTCTGGGGACTAAATTTGGTTTCATGCATTCACCAAAGAGTGGTTGAACTCCAACAGTGGAATGCATGGTTCAGTCCTCCCAAACTCAATATGCATTGACAAATAAGATGATCACAAATACTTGCCAACAAGAAAGTGCTCAATGAAGAACAAGAGACACTTTTCTGTCTCTTAGCAATTAAGGAAACAAAAATTATAGCCCATTGAAGAACTAAGGCTGGCCCTAGGATAGAGCATCAGCCTGCAGACTGGAGGGTTCTCGGTTCAATTCCAGTCAAAGGTTCATGCCTGGGTTGTGTGTTCGATCCCCAGTAGGGGGCATGCAGAAGGTAGCCAATCAATGATTCTCTCTCCTCATTGATGTTTCTATCTCTCTTGCCCTCTCCCTTCCTCTCTGAAATCAATAAAAAAATATTTTTAAAAAAGAAAGAAAAGGCTGGTTTTCCAGAGTGATTTTTAGTTTGCCAGTGCTGCCATAACAAAAGACCACAGACTGGATGGCTTAGACAACAGAAATTTATATTCTCACAGCTCTGGAGGCTGAAAGTCCAAGATTAAGGTGCCACAGGATTGGTTTTAATTAGCCAACTGCAACCTTCTTGCTATCTTCACATAGTCTTCCTTCAGTGCTTACACATCCCTGATGTCTCTCTGTGTATCCAAATGCCCTCTCTTATAAGAACACCAGGCAGATTGAATTAGCGCCCACCCTAAAAGTCTCAGTTTAACTTAATCACCTCTGTAAAGGCCCTATCTTCAAATATAGTCACATTTTGAGGTACTGGGGGATTAAGACCTCAACACAAATTTTGGAGGAGCACAACCCAGCCATATGAAGTTATCAACAGTTGAGAGACTAAAGGACCAAATTTAGTTCCCAGAACAGCAGAATACTAGGGATCTGCTGATGTTCAGAGTGAGAATTCTAAATTTCCCCTAATTTGCACAATTTGATAATAATCAATCACAGTTTAAAGGGTTAAAAATGGTGTGTGTGTGTGTGTGTGTGTGTGTGTGTGTTGACATAGAAATGAGCATAGTAAAGTTTTTCATGTGGAAAGCGGAGTAGTTAGTATAAAAGGAAAAAATGAAAACCACTGCCCAGGGTTTTAAACTTTTCAAAAAATATAAATCTGTTGTTAGAGGAGGGTGAACCCCTGACTGGGAGAGAACAGAGGAATGGATATTGTGTCTTTTGTGTGTGTGGGTGTATGTTTTAAATTCAATATACTGGGGTAACATTTATATAACAACATTATATAAATTTGAGGTGTACAATTTTATAATACTTCTATACTCTTATCATTACATGTATTTGAATTTTATATTCCATACTATTTTTCTTTTTCTTTTAATTGAAAAAAAAACTGTGACTTTTATGCCCCAAGTCCTCAAGAAAATTTATGTCCCAACAAGATATATCATGCTTGGCCTGACCCCTGGCATCACAGTTACACACCTGGATTATTTATTTGTACCCCAGTTTGAGAATTCAGACCCCAGAGACTTAATTTCCCTTGTAGTGGGGGTCAGTCCTCAGGACAAAAGTTTGACACACATTCTTATTAAGCTTTGGCCACAGGACTTGCTCTAGACTTATTGTGAGTAAATGAAAGTCTAGAGTCTAATGCAGACAAAAACAGAATGTCTCCTTTCCCATCTCCAATTCTCCCTGACCACTCCAAGTTCCCACCGGTCTTTGGTTAGTTAATATAGCAGTTATCTATTACTACAATTATGCTGCCTAAAAAACAACTACAACCTCAGTGGCATAAAATAATAAACACTTATTTTCATACATGACTCTGGGTTGACTGTGTAGTTTTGTTGGTCTTGGTTGGGCGCGGCTAATCTTTTCATCTTTGCTAGGGGTCACTCACATGTCTGGCAGTCAACTAGTTTCTAGTTAATATAAGATAGTTTGGCTGGGATGACTGGCTTTGCTCCACAGTCTCTCATCCCACAGGAAGCTAGACCAGGCTTGTTCTCATGGTTCAGGCCAGGAAAGTAGAGATGTGCAAGACTTCATAAAATCTGGGTTCAGAAGTGAGGCCCCAGTCTAAATGAGATAAAAGAGCAGCTCAGATTCAAGGGATAGGAAAATCCCTTGCATTCTTGATGGAAAAAGTGGAAAAGTCACATTGTAAAGGGTGGAGATTCGGGGAGGGTTGGAGAATTAAGGCATTGTCTCAATTCGTTTACCACAAGGAGGCATCTTGAGCCATCCTTTATGTAAGCAAAACTCTACATTGATATTATCTTTTTTCATTCTGCTTACTTATGGAGCCAAGTGAACCTTACTGAAAACCTGGATGGAATATTGGTGTGAGAAGATTTGAAACTCTCTTTGGACATCAGCTTTAGCTCCTTACACATGCTCTCTTTTGGGAAGAGAAGGGTGAGTGCAGATCTCCCATAATAATGACTTCCTTGAAATCTCATGATTGACTTCAGTCATGGGATTGCTGTTGGAGCCAAATCCCTGATAAAAGTGTTATATACTAATGAGAGATTTATCAGACTTGTGACAATTTGGCATCTGCTTAAGCAAAGATTGCAAACCTGTAGAGAAAGAAAAGACTGTCCAAAATGTGGAGGAGGAAAATTATGTAAGTCAGTAATGCTTAGATGTGTAGAGGGAAAAAAAAATAAATTATGTTTTTGAAGATAGTTCAAGAAACTTCAGGAATTATGAGCCAGATTTATAGGCCATAAAATGTAGTTTTTCCATGGAACCACATCACACAGAATATGCAAAGGAAGCTAACTCTTCATTTTTATAGTGTGTATCATTATCCTGCTAACATATTTACTTTCCTGTATTCATGACTCAAGGTCAGTGTTAGGGGAAGGAGAAGGAAATCTCACATAGTTTCAGGAATAGCCAGTCAAGATGAATCTTGAGATCTAGACTGAAGGGACACAGAGAACTACATTGACTGGCACTGCCACAGGTATATTATCTCATTTGATCATCACCATAACGTTGTGGGATAGGCACTCATAGCCTCTGAGTTTGTAGATGAGGAGGCTTTGGCTCAGAGAGGACAATAATGTGCCCAAATTCACTCACAACTAGTGAGAGTGAAAGCCAAGCCTTAAGTTCTAATCCCCTGGTTTTCATTTTTCCCAATGTGATGGATCCACAATAACAAATCACTTCCATCTCGGATAACCTCTCTTTGTAATTTGAAAATAATTTTGATTTGAAGGTTCTTTTCCCTCAAAGGCAGACAAAGAGAGTCTATTTAGTGGCATATGAATGCCAAACTCTGCTCATGGTCTTCCCTAGAATGATTGTTGTTACACTGAAGACAGAAAGACTAGTCCTGAAGGGGAGAAGGGGAAGGAAACCAGTGGAAGTGACAAATACAAACAAAGCAGTGACTCCAGAGTTTACAGATTTGAGAAAGAACTTTGCTCCAGGTAGGGCTTGAGGAAGAGGAGTGATAGCCACCCACACCAGATGCGTGCCCAGGGCTCTGCTTCTGGCGACACCCGGTGCCAACATCCACGGTGAGGCAATTCTGAGGAACAGCAGGACTCATTCATCCCACATGCCTTCCCAGACAGTTAGAGTAAACAACTTTCAGATGCATTTCCTGTTAACATTTTTTTCCATAGTGCCACTAGTCAAATAGTATTTGAAAATTCCCTTTTTGTGTTTCCTCTAAAAGTACTTGCTTTTGCAAGAGGTTTGCTGGACATGACATCATCCTAATTATTTCTTGACCAACCACTTCAAATCTAGATCATTTATCTGGGTTTACAAGGTGGTTGGGATCACTCTGGGAATGTCCAAAATAGGAGCAACAGGAACATTCCAATCCTATGTCCAGATCTCACAGTTGGACTGATGTGTGGCCTGTCTACCTGGTGAACATTTACTACATAACCTGGAGACGGAACTACTTGGTGGTGGAGTCATGAGGAACATTTTTCATAAGTGACTGAAAAAACACTGTGATTGAAAACATGAAAGAAAATGATGAACTGACAGCTAGTTCTTACTCTCCATACTTAAGAGCAAACTATTCAGAATTATTGCAAAAGTTGACACTTCCAAAATTGTCTCTTGGTTCCCTAAATAAAAATTCAGAGTTCAGTGCTTCCCATTGTCCTGTCCCGGCTTTTCTCAATGATTCTCAACCAAAAAAAGCAACACTCCTGGGCTCCCCAGAGGTAGGTGTAGACAGAGTAAAAGTTGAATCCAGCTTTACAGAGATGTACTGTTTTATAAGATTCTTGCCTCAAAGGTGAGAGAAAAAAGAAAGAAATGGCATCTTGTTAATAAAATCATTTGAAACAATAAGTCATTCTTTTTTTAATATATTTTATTGATTTTTCACAGAGAGGAAGGGAGAGAGACAGAGAGTCAGAAACATCGATGAGAGAGAAACATCGATCAGCTGCCTCCTGCACACCCCCCACTGGGGATGTGCCCGCAACCCAGGTACATGCCCTTGACCGGAATCGAACCTGGGACCCTCCAGTCCGCAGGCCGACGCTCTATCCACTGAGCCAAACCAGTTTCGGCAACAATAAGTCATTCTTAGAAAAATATAAGGAAATAGACATTCAATATTAAGTTTAAAGTTAGAGATAGTTCAGAACTTATTTTGAAAATGACATTTGTCATAAATAAAGTGTACTTGAGGGAGAAAAATCTCCTACTGTAAGAATCTTTTCAGTATCATGAAATACGGTAGCTTCTAGCTAAAGAATGTGAGATAGAGGTCAGCACCTCTAGCTACAGTGGCTAGTTACTGATGTATGTATTCCAGCTTCTAAAATCCCACCTTTTTTCAAAGCAAATTCTATTTGGCCCTGCCCACTCATAGGATTCAAGAGCCCGCAATAGTCCATGGAGGTGCCACTCCTGACCCCAACAGCATGAGGATGAAGAAGGCAAACTACACTATCCGGGGATGGTTAGGAATGGACTGCTGGAGTCTTCGGGCTCCCTCAGCCTGGTAAACCTGGGAACTGGCCTCCTCCTATCCTAGCCGAGACAACACAGGGATAGATTATAAATGGCATTGATATTTCACTGATGCAGGAGAAGATGGGAAAGGGAACCAGGTGTGAGAGCTTGGCAAACTTTAACATAAAATCAGGGGTAGCCTTATAGCTATCAAGTGACTCTTCTGTCTTAGAAGAACCTAACTCGCCTTCTGAATGTGAGGTTTTCTTCACTTCAACACCTGCCTCTTCATTATAGTCAGGGTTGATCTGGCTGACCTGCTGGCTAAAAAGAGGCTCTTCCTTCCCAAACCAGCACTCTCTCTTCTGTTAGCCTCTGTTCCCTACAGATACCACTTTTCCCCAAACCTCCCAAGTTATGAAACTATTCTTCCCCTGCTCCCCTCTCCCCCACACTAAAGGCATCAGGATCAACCAGGGCCTTTGATTTATTTTTACAAGAAGGAGAAGTGAGTAGGCGCGCACTCCTTTGGAATTTGAAAGACATTTCCTTGCCTAGAGGGCTGATGATTTGAGCTTCATTTCTCCCTTTCCTTCTAAATTCTCTCCTTAAAAAATAACCCAGAAAAACCATAGTTAGTCATTGACAATCAAATATGTGAAAATCATGAGCTTGGCTGAATCACCTTTCCGGTAAGGACAGAAAGAACAGTTTGAGGCAGCTGTTGAAGAATGGTAACCCTGGTAACAGGAAGAATTTGGTTTGCTACAAGGTAATGCCATAGGGCAAGAAGATCGGTTAGCAGGCTGCTGCAGGAATCAGGTGAAAAATGACAAAGGCCTGAATTAAACAGAGCCTCTGGGTGTGAAGCAAAGGGGGCTCATTAAATATTATATGTTCAGGCCTCAGTGGCTATAAGTTATCTGAAGGCAGATGGATTTGGGAACCAAGCCTAAAATTTATGGACACAGGAAGAAAGGTTTCTACTACCCCCTCCTGCTCCTCATCCTCCCCACACCTATTATTTTCCATTTTCAACATTAGGATATACCCTTGGGTGCACATTCAAGGAAGTCAATGTTAGGAAACATTCCAAATCTTATTATTGCACTGTACATCCAAACCGTATTCAAATGCCACTAAAAATTATTTGTGAAAATGCTTTTGGTCAGCAACTCCATGACTAGCCACTGGAAAGAATCTTACTGAAGAAAAATACTAATAAATAGAAAGCAAACAAAGGAAACACATATAAGGATGTTTCTGTCTAGGACTAGAAAAGGCAGAAAAAGGAAAAGATAAGGAGGAAACGATTTAGGTAATTTATCAGTTTTTTGGTAATGAACAGAAATGTGTAATTTGCAATAAAAGACATTTGTAGCCTTGATCTTAATTAGGCAACTCAAATTTTTGCAGTAATCCATTATAGCAAAGCATGCTAGCAATGTCATTCTGAAATTGAACTATCTCTTGGCCTTGATTTTATAAATATATTTTCCTACATTAAATTAGGTGGTGGTGCCTTTGCAAAAGTTCAGAAATATCTTGCTTCCCAATAAGCAGTTTCAGCATCTTTCCTTTGACCTCGCTTTCAGCTAAAAGACTATGTTATACCTTTATCTATCTATTAATATTTTTAGCACTAAGTGTTTATTTAATTGATTTGGGAATCCTAAGTTTGCTATTCAAACTTTAAGAAAAGTTACAAGCTCAATGTATAACTTTTTAAACAAAAATTGATTTAGGAAAGAGACAAACTATTTTGGCACTCTCAGATGTTCTAATTTGACCATAAGGGAAATTTTTTAAAAAATAGTTCCCTGTTTCACAGTGTTCTTAGTAGACAGAAAAAATGGTTCTTTTTTTTTTTTTTGAAGATAAAATGTAGTCAGATTAAAAAGAGAAACATATTCCAATAGAAATAGCATTGAGAATTAGTTATATATCCTGGAAAAATAAGACTTAGCACAACTATGTTGATATTACTTAGTACAATTGGACACCAGACACCAGAATTGGCAAAAACATTTCTTATTCAACTATTTTATGGAAATCCTATGAAAATAATTGAAAACAGAAACATTAAATTGCTTCAACAGAGAGAATGCACATTCTTTCTCTCCTACCCTCAATATTTTGCAAATCTATAGAAAGAGTTTGGAAGGAGAATATATTTTAAAAATCTTCAATATGTGGAATAGATATAAAAATTAACTGTGAAGCAAGGTTTTATGCATCAAACTTTTTTTCCACTGACTTTTATGAATGAATATATTTTACTGCTTTAAAACAAAAATGACCTACAAACGGAAATAAAAATTTCACCCAAGAATGCAACACATCTCTATAGAATACATTTAAAGTAAATTAAATTGGCTATGTGACTCATATTATACAAAAATACAAATGTCAAAGTGAAAAGTACAGTTGTATTGTTTTTTTTGTTTGTTTGTTTTTTTATGGCTTGTTTTTAAGCTTACTGCCATTTACTAACCTCTATCAATTCAGTTTTCATGAATTTAATGCTGAGTGATCACTAGATTGTTTAGGACCAGTTATTAGCATTGAATGAACAATTTACTCTTCAATGATGATTTATACCAGCCTTAACATCGGAAAATGCTTATAGCAATTGAATACTGCTGTAATAATGCCTAAGAATGGGCTTTTAGTAGGAGCGCCTTGTTCAACTACAAGTAGACCAAAATAATTCATCAAACAGATTAAACATTTTCAAAAACATTTTCACAAGTAGATTGAGAAATAATAAATTATAATATATAATCACAGTCCAAGTGTTGGAGCAGGAAGGTGCCAGCTGAAAAGGAAAGAACTGCAAACTGTATACACTGTGGCCTTCTGAGGCTCCTATTTCTGATTCCTCAAGTCGTCTAGTTTTCCTTCCTGGGCTACTTCCTGTAATGTTTATCCAAGCAGTAATGTGTTTCCAGTTTAGCAAGGATCACTCTACTTCATTGCCTGATGTCCAGTGTTAAATAGCTTTGTTTCATGTGTAGTTTCCCAGGGCTTTGCTTGCTTTCAGCTAGAGGATAAATGCAGTCTCTGTTGCTCCCTCTCAATCAGAATTGTCCTTTCTACTGATTTTTAAATTATTTTATATATGAAGAATGACAACCTTTCATCTCTCATATCTTAGACAGAAATTTATACTTAATTTAGTCTTTGTGGAGTTAGTTCTGGCACCCAGGTCAAAGGGGAAAAAAACAAGAAAGTATAAAACTCATATGAATCCAAAAATCGTGCTAGAGTTGATTCATACATCAAATTGATTCTCTGATTGAGAACTTGTATAATGGTGATGTGTCATGTACTCAGTTTGATTGCTTTGCAATAGGAGACTGATAAATACACACCTAGGGATAAGCTTTCTTGTAAATAGGTCAGATCTATATGTTCAGGCAAATTTAAAACAAAATAAAAGCAGCTAAATATGAAAACATTAAATTTAACTCATATTTAATTCATTTCTTCATTTAATATACATACATTAAACATTTATTATGTGCCTAGAGTTTTTAAAATACAATATAATTTAATACTAAACATGAATTATAAAATAAACTTTAGATGACACATGTACACATTGGCATGTCCTAAATTCTCTAAAAATTAAGTAGATAATAAGTTCAACCCTTTGAAGCACAGACCTATTTTCAAGTGCTGTTTGCTCTGAAAAATTGAAGAAAAACAAAAGTCGAATGTTTTCAAATGAGGGCAAATAAGAGTTTATTACAAGTGTATCATCTTATACAATAAAAGGGTAAATTGCAAATTGATCCTAATGGTGGAATGACCAGAACAACTACTCGACCCGTCACTATGAGGCGCACTGACCACCTCTTGGTCCCTTTCACCAGCCAGCAAGCTCCAATTGCCCGATGGAGAATAGGGGACTGGGGGTGGGTGGCGGGGAATGTGGGCAGTGCCAGGCAAAGGCCCCCACCCCACAGGTCACCCCACACACAGAGGGTGACCCACGGCGAGGGCAGGGCCAGCAACCGGGCGGGAATGGCTGACCTCTTGGTTCCTCCCCCTGGCCAGCAGGCTCTGATCACCTGATGGCGAATGGGGAACTGGGGGTGGGTAGCGTCGTGGGGCGGGGCTGGCTGTGGGTAGCCAGGGAAGATGGTCGTGACCGTAGGCTAGGCCTAGGGACCATACCCATGCACTAATTTCATGCACAGAGCCTCTAGTTTAAATATAAAAAGGAATTAACTTAATAGAAGGACAATATGGAAATATTTGGCCTCTAGTAAATTATGTACAATATTAGTCTATCAGATATTTATATTAAATAATTTAGTACTACAAAGATAGCTAATTCTGTCATTCCAATCCCATGATGATTTGTTCAAAATAAAAGTTACATTTCCAAAATTATAGATAATGCAATAGAGTAAAAACAGTCCAGAAATTTCAGGTTGGATTATTTGTTAGAATACTTAAAATTTAATGTGAAATCTCAAAGTAAAGGCAGATGTCCAAAATGTCAACCAATTATTTCCATTGCCAACCTAACCCAATCAATACAGTACTTATCAGTACCCACTCTATTAATTAATCCATCACAATGACCAAAAATTAATAAATTCTCTATTTTGGAATAATTATAAATTTACAGAAAAATTGCAGACTATGCGGGGGGTTCCCATATATCCTGCTCCCCACATAGTTTTCCTTTATGTCAGACTTTTACATAAGTTACTATGGTACATGTATCAAAACTAAGAAACCAACATTGACACATTATTATTAACTAAATTCTAAGTATGTGGAATAACTAAAAAAGATTCAAATATTGAGTATAAACATGTGCTTTTTTTAAAGAAAAAATATTCTATTTTGGCTAATCAATTATTAATGTCCTGGAGTTAAGTTCTAGAGATGTAATTCTACAGAGTTCTCTTGAGGAGAATTGAAAGTAAACTAATTTGGACAGATTTTATAGTGAAATCTTCTTGGATGAGAGCTGTGTGCCCCTCATGCTGGGCTCAACTAACTGAAGGTAGGCATAGCAGCACCATCTTCTAAATGCCAAAGGACTCCAGGGAAGTTGGTTTTCCAGTTTTTGCAGTAGGATTTTTAAATGCTTTGGATTTACTTTTTCTTTCTAGGTTACTCAAATTGTACTTCTCCTTAAATTTTCTTAATAAAGACTAGGACTAGTTATTTGACGAAATATTTTTTCTGTTTATGTATTAGTACACCCATAAAAGTAATCAAATCACACAAACATTTGCATTTTTATAAATGGCCTTTATTGCAAAGAGCAAGGTTTCATGAAATAGAGATCATTCTGGAAAATCTGGGATGTATAGCTTTTGTCTCCATGGCAACCAACTAACTGGTTGCACCTGGTCCTCCACGGTAATTAATTTCTTGCATGCTGGGATGGTCTGCTGATTCTCAAGGCTAGCAGAGAGGAAGAAACAAGATGACCTTTCTTTAAACCAAAACAAACAAGTCTCATATAGAGATATGCTCTCATTTCACTCTTGCAGTGGGTTTTACATTTGAGCAATAAGATGGGAGGCCAAATTTTTAGTTCTGTTGATCTTAATTTTCAGAGAGATCTATTGAGCTAGCCATTTTTGTAGGATCTCAAAGATTCTTTTCTCCTGCTTGCATTAGTTCAGCTGAGTTAATACATGATTGTGGCTATAGTGTACTTCCCTGAAAAGAGAAAAATGTCAGAAGACAGACATACCAAGTATAGACATACCTCAAAGATATTGCAAATTCAGTTCCAGACAACCAGAAGAAAGTGAGTATTGCAAGAAAATGAATTGTAATCTTTTTGTTGGTGAAGGTCATCCCTACAATTCATAAACAATGCAACATCTGTGAAGCATAATAAAGCAAAGAGCAATAAAACATATGGCTGTAGCTGAAAACTGGTTATCTTGAACCTGGGTGCCAGTTCATCAGATGTCTATCACATCTGTATTGATTCGGGTCTATGTAGAAAATGCTTTCAAATGTCAGCTCAGCATTTTACAAATAAACATCTATCTACACGGTATTATTTTAGGGGCACAAGGTATTTGCTGTTGTGAAAATGGCAACATTTTGTAATAACTAGGATACATCTAGACAATGGATTACTATGCACCCATGGAAAAGAATGAGGGAGACTTCTATGTGTGAGATGGAAAGATCTCCAGTGTATATTGATAAGAGAAGCAAGCATGGTATAGAATAGTATACATCATATGCTACCTTTTTTTTCAAAGGGTGAAATAAAATTTACATGATTGTATTTGAAAAAAATGGAAACACTGGAAGGATGAACAGGAACTCAATAAAATGGTTCCCTAGGTGGGAGTGATACAGGGTGGCAGGGACTAGATCTTTCTGTGTTTACAACCAAATGAAAACTCTGAACTGACAGCTGGTAACAACCTATAGCATTCCCTATAAACATAAATGATTTCACAGAATTTCAAGATCAAATGAGGTCACACCATGTCCGTTATGCAACCAGACCCCCCCCAAAAAGATATGCTGGGCACCATGTAACCACAGAACTAACAAATACCTCTCTGTCTTGACTAACATGAGTCCTTTTCTTTCTCTACCTTGACAACGCTAGCTTCACTTCATTTCTCTTGTCTCCTAGATAAAATTAAGATTCTCAATCATTTAATTGCCCTTTTCCCCCCCAGCACCTAATTTGGTCAAGGCTAGTGTTTGAACATCCAAAAGAATAACAGTTCTGAAACAGAATAAAATTATTAACATACAAAGATACATAATAAAGTCATACAAGTTATTATACCAATCTGATTTTATAGTTATCTAAAATAATGAGCCATATAATTGTATTCTCAATGAGTATGAAGAAACTAATTTAATGAAAGACCAAAAAGACCAGGTACAAGAAAGATATGCTAAAATGGAGGTAAAGCAGAAAATATACTAATTTTAAAAAGTTGGCACAAGACTTGAAATTTCTCAAGAGATAAATCTTTTCTTCAGCCAATATGAATAATCTTAATATAAGACTTTGATCCTCTTGCTTTTAACTTCATTTCTGTAATGAGATGAATAGTATTTTTCATTGGTTCCCAGTCTTTGAACAGCAACCATGTACCTGGCACAGAGGATTCAAAGATAAATAGGATCTGGTCCCAGCTATCAAAAAATTTACTTCCTAGAGGGTGGAACCTGAACTGCTCTGTTCCTTCTCAATTCTGTTCAGATGTCTATTACCCAGGAAAGCTTCTCTACAGTTATGTGTTCAATGTCTGTCTTCTGTCTCCATGATGATTAGTGGCTCTTGGAGGGCAGGGACTATTTATATCTTACTCACCATTACATTCCCAGTGCCAGCAATGCATCTCATATAAGTAGACTCTTGTATTGGGTTGAATCATGTCTCCCCAAAGTTCACATCCACCCAGAACCTCAGAATGTGGACTTATTTGGAGGTCTTTGCAGATGTAATTAGTTAAAGTCATACTGGATGAGGTCATACTGAATTAGGGTGAATCTTAAATACAATATGACTAGTGACCTTAAAGGAAGAAAGATACACAGAGGCACACACAGAGAGGGCAGAGATCATGTGGTGACAGAGGCAGAGACTGGAGTGATACAGCTGCAAGCCAAGGAAAGCCAAGGGTTATCAGAAACTACTAGGAACAGGCAAGGAAAGCAAGAAAAAAAAGACTTGCAACTACTTTCTCTGATTCAAAGTGTTTTGGAAGCATAAGAACTTATGTCTCCAAGCAACTTGGAAGGCATATGGCACAGTGGTTAAGAAGCAAACTTTCAGCCTGGGTGGTATGGCTCAGTGGTTGAGCATCAACCCATGAACCTGGAGATCATGGCTCAGTTCCCAATTTGGGCATATGCCTAGGTTGCAGGCTGGATCTCCAGAAGGGGGGCATACAGAAAGCAACCAATCCATGATTTTCTATCTCTCATCATTGATGTTTCTATCTCTATCTCCCTTTCCCTTCTTTTTTCTGGAATCAATAAAACATTTTTATATATTTTTTTAAAGAAACAGGACTTTCAGTTAGTCTCTGGGTTTGAATCCTGGTTCTACCACTGTGAGCCTAAGGCCAGTTAACTTAACCTCTATGTTGTTTCCACATCTGTAAAATAAGGAAAGTAGCCCAGACACGGTGGCTCAGTGGCTGAGCACTGACCTATGAACCAGGAGGTCACAGTTTGATTCCACGTCAGGGTACATGCCTGGATTGTGGGCTTGATCTCTGGGAGGCACATGCATTGATGTTTCTACCTCTCTCTCTCCCTCTCCCCTCCTCTCTAAAATCAATAAAAATAATTTTTTTAAATGAGGAAAGTAATAACTACCCTTGGTTGTGAAGACAATTTAATAACATTAGGCCTGTAAAGTATAAACCTGTACTATTAAATACATAGCCCTGGGCCACATGTGGCTATTGAGCACTTGAACTATGGCTCCTCCATGTTAGATGTGCTATAAGTAAAATGTAGACCAGATTTTTAAACACTTTCTATGAAGAAAAGAATTTCAATAGCTTGTTAGTACTTCTTTGATACTAATTACATTGTAAACACAGATATTTTTTAACATATTGGGTCAAAGAAAATATTAAAGTTAACTTGACCTGTTTTTTGTGTATGGCTACTAGAAAAATTAAAACTGCATATGTGGTTCAAATGTACAGCTCATATTATACTTTTATTGACCATGCCTGGAAATAAAGAGTGCCTGGGCACCAACAAAATTACTTCCATACAAAAATATTTTGAATTGTGTCAGATACTGCTCCAGAAGTAGAATATAAAAGATTGGTGTGGTTGCAGTGAGATAATTCTATACATAAAAAAGATCATATAGTGTTGTTGACCCAATATAGATGCCTTCCCCAAGTCACTTGTCTGTTCTTCCTCAGGGTTACCATTTAGTGAGCACTGGCATTGGGCAGACTGTAGACTAAGTATTTTGCATTCATCATCTTACGAATAATGTAGTTCTATTATTTGTGAATAATATACGTAACTTATATTGTTTGTGTTATTTAGAGCCGATATTGAGGTTTTTATTATGCTAATATGCATCACTGGCTCTTGCATCATCATAATCGCTCTGGAGTAGGAAAGAAACAGTCACAGCAAATGTATGCATGTCACAGCCATAGTGAGCACCTGCAACCTGATATGTCCATGGGAGTGTGGTTCAGATCCTAACATTATCTGATTCGTCTTGGTGGCAAAAGGGCAAGAGTCCCTTATGGAGAGAGAGCAGAAAACAAGAAAACCTTCTAAAACCTGGCATTTCCTAGAAGCATCATTTTCACTTTAAACCTTAAAGCTCCTTGCCCTCCACACATGAAATGTGAACCTACTTAAATAATATTTCTCCTCTTTTGAATTGAGGTGCTGAAGAAACTCCTCCTCATCAAACTCTGACATTTCAATGGAATTAATCCCTAAAGGAATTGTAATCTCTCATTAAGAGATCTTATCCTTGGCATCTATTCGGAGGCAAGAAAAAGGGAAGAAGAAAGTATCAATCTTGTCCCTGTTGGGGTTGTATTTATGCTGTGTACTCTTTGAGGAAAGAAGAAGGGGCAAGAGATATTCTTGGCACTGAATTTGTAATCCCTCAGCCAAAAGGAGCAAAACTATTAAGAACTTTGGATAAGGCGTTAGCCCTCCCCACCAAGGATATATGTCAGGGCTTTATTTCTGGAAGATACCAGAGTAAAAGCGCCTCTTCCTGTTTTCATTGGGCACAGAAATGACCTCTTTATCATAAGATACAGTGAGAGTGAGAACTTGCTGGGTCACTGAAGTGAAAGTGTGAAGAGTACTGGTTAGATGTCTTTTTGCAGTGACCTAGAAGATACAGATAAGTTTAAGGGCTAGGTAGCCAGAATTTAAGACTTTTCTTTCTTTTTTTAAAAAAAAATATTTTTATTGATTTCAGAGAGGAAGGGAGAGGGGGAGAGAGATAGAAACATCGAAACATCAATGATGAGAGAGAATCATTGATCGGCTGCCTCCTGCACACCTCCTATTAGGATTGAGTCTGCAACCCAGTCATGTGCTCTTGACTGGAATCAAAGTGGGACCCTTCAGTCCAGTCCACAGGCTGACACTATCCATTGAGCCAAATAAGGTAGGGTGAGACTTTTTTTTTTTTGAGACTTTTCTTGATTTGGCCTAAGGAGATCAACCAAAGGACTTGAGACTTTTCTTGATTTGGCCGGGAAATATCTTACTCAGGAACTTTCTCAAAGTCCTGTAAATAAGCCTATAGACTTAATGCATTTCCCCTCACCCTTAACTTCTCTTCTATAGAGCAGGGAGAGCCCCTCCATCTCTGAACGCCAGTTCTCCACATTCAGGCAGCCCTTGCTCATCCAGTCTTCCCTTCACTATCTGGTCTTCCTCCTTAACGTTACTTCCTTCTCCTGCAGCCGTTGTTCTTTCTTCTACCCTTCATGGAGTTGTCTATGCTTGCTGTTTCTGTTTCCTCACCTGCCCTATCTCTGCGTACTTCAATCTCACTTCCACAGACTCCACCTGAATAGTTCTCAATGAGAGACACCCAGGTCAGCAAATCCAATGGCTGTTTTGCCATTCTCATAGCCCTTGGAATCCCAGTAACATTCCACCCAACCAACTCCACCATACTGAAATAGTCTCTTTTCTGGCACCACAACATTCTTGGATTTTCAGTAACCTCCCTGCCCACCTTAGTCTCTTTTGCTGAATTTTTAATGTTAGAACAACACAAGGTTCACTAGGAGGCCCAAGTGTCTTCTTCCTTGATATTCTTTTCCAAGGCTGTGTCATCCACGCCAGTTAGACACTCCAAATGTCATCTCCAGCTCAGATCACTCTTCTGAGTCCAGACAAGTGGTATATCCAATACCTATCCAGATTTACCACTTAAATATCTCACAGGCATCTCAAACTTAATGTATTCAGAATGGGGTTTCTAATCTCTCCCCAGGCCCTTCTCCCAGCACCACCCAGTCTTGGTCTTTCTGAGATGGCAGGCTGTTCACCCCCAGTGTATACCACTGCACAAATGGTTCCACCATCCACCAAGCTGCACAAGTAGAAACCCAAGCCTTTTACTTGTACCTATTTCTTCTTCACCACTGATAGCCAACCAGTCACCTATTCCTAAATAGCATTTTGTGTCTATTGCAGCCACCCTACTGGGCTTGTGCAAAAGCCTTTGGACTAGTGTCCCACACCTCCACTCCCCCAGCCAAAATTCTGCAATACAGCCAGAATGCATCTCACATCACATTAATTCACTCCCTTACTTAAAACTCTAAAATTGACTTCCATTTCTGTTTGAATATTTGCTCCAAATCCTTAAAACAGCTCACAAACCTCTGCATTATCTGTCCCACTGTCCACCTTACTCACTCTTGTCCATGTCCCCCTAGTTCCCTTCTTCAAACCAAACCCATTTCTGCTCAGAATTTTCATGCATTTTATTTCCTCTGTCTTTCCCTTTTCTCTCTCCTTGCCTTTGAATCTGTTAGATTTAAGCTGATATGGCTTTTTTTTTTTCATGAAGTAGTTTTTTATCCCCCAGCAAAACTAAGTGCTTATATATTCTCTCATGTAACACATTTGAGTATTTACTCTTTGATCTTGTAGACATTATAAAGGTTGTAATTAAATTACTAATTGTATAATTAGTATCTTAATGCTTATTCTCTGCATGAAGACAGAGAAAATTGGTAGGTTTTTTTTTTTTACTGCTGAATCTCTGTATATAGACATTGCAGTTACATAATAAACACCTATTTAATGAATACCTAACATTTAAATGGAATAGGAAGAATATAAACATTTTCTTTAATACATATATAATATTACATGCTTTATTATCTTTTGTCTTAAAATGAGCTTTAAATTAAGTTATAGATATTTAAGTAACAAATTGAGGATTTCTGAAATCAATCCATAATTACATAAATTTACAGAAAGATAATTTAACCTACTGTTATCACAGCTAAATATAAAGGCCAAACTAGCAGAATTGGCACCGCAGAAAGAATTTTTAAAAACAATTCAATAATATTATTAATAACTAGAGGTCCAGCATGCGAAATTGTGCAAGACCCAGACCCGCTGTCATTGTGGGACCCAGCATTAAGTCCCACCAGTGCCCCGGGACCCACCAATGCACCTCCTGGTGATCGGTCTTTGGTCGTTATGGCGTTACAACCACTAGGTTTTTATTATATAGACTGTGATACTAAAACATTATTGACAACTTTGCAGCTATGTATCTGCCTGTAAAGTACAAATACAGATACCTTCAATTGGTCCCTTTGAATGCAACTAGAGCAGTCTTTCTCAGCCTTTTTTTAAAACCATTACTCCCTTAGGAGCCATTTTAAATAGTTTTTTCCTACTCATTCTCCCCCAACATCAGAAATTTTAATACCACAGATATACTATGTATTTGTTTATGTACTGCATGTATAACTGTGCTTTATGCATAAGAAAATAAATATTTTTACCCTTCAAGAATAAATTATGGTTCTCCTGGGAACAACATTGCCCCTGTTGAGAATGTACAAACTGGAGTAATTCTGTGAAGATAACAATGCATAATCAACAAATTAATAAGTACCCTTAAAATGCCTGTCAGGAGTGAAAGATGCAGACCATGTCATTCTACTTTCTCAGCTCTCTCAAGTTGTCTTCAGTCCACTGGCTTGATACATGGAGCAAATTATCTAGTTATGGTGACACACTGCTCCATGTGGACACTGTAGCTCAATCAATGCTGCCTTCAGGGACAGGAGGGTGTTTCATCCAGAACTAATTGTTCTATATAGGATCTCCAAATTACTGTAATTTTTAACAGCCAAAAATATTATTGAATAGAAAGCAAGCTTGATAATGTAATGTAATAATAATATTATCACAAAGGAAAGAATTTTTGGATGGAAAGTGATAAGCTTTTGCTTAGCTTAGTGTCAATTATTATAAAATAATATAATATAATATAATATAAGTGCCCAGAAGCATGGAAGAAGTATCAAACAGAACATTATTTTAAGCAAATATACTTTTCTGATAAAAGCCCCAGTACTCACCAATGATCTAATTACTAAACATCTAAGAGTAACCACAGTCAACATTCGAATCTTTCTGCAGCTGACACATTTGCCACATTTCCACTGCTAAAAATGTTTCTCCTTGAAACTTTTCTTCTATTATTATTAGTTTGCTTTTTATTAAGAATTATATGCTTTTGAGGCTGTCTTTTCATTGACCAAGTTTTAAGATTCTGAAGGACTTTGAGCTGGAAACCATGGTGATGGCTTTTGTAAATATTACATTAGCATAGTAAGCAGCGGATTTTGATTTTACAATGGGAATACACATTTTATCCAGTATTAAAAGTAAATTATTGAGATTATCTTGAAACCAATTGCAGTAATCCCAACATAAACGAAGTAGCATGGAAAAATCTTGTGTTCCAAAGGAGTCTGCTGTTCTGAGAACTAAGCAGTGTTCAATTGGACTCATCACTTATCTAGGCTTCAGACCTCTTACCCAAAATAACTTATTTTGATGAGCAATAACTTTCACAAAAGAAAATAAGTTCATTTCACTTGATTATCTGAAACTGCTAAACTTCTTGGAAGAAAAGTAATAAGAGCAGTAAGCAAGTGGTTCACTTTATATGCATCATTCTTTCCTGTTCTGAGGAATATATTCTTAATGTGGTATGTTTTGATGCAAGCGTGATAATGAAATACTAGTGAAGACTAAATTGCCTACTGATCATCTGCTTAGATGCATTTTTTGTTTTGTGTTAACAATATGGAATGCAATTTATTAATACATCTTGATGTTTTTTATCTGTTTTATGGATCATTGAGTAGTTACAACTATGTTGCCTTCAATTAACATAGCAGGCAAATCTTCATTGATATTCTTTATGATTCCTAGAATGTGCTGAGGGTCAAAAGAAACATTGGGAAAAATTATTTTGTTTCTTATCACATTCAGGCCACCATAGGACTCATTGGTGGCCTGACCATCTTGAGCCACTGAAACACTCTTTAACCCAGGAACAAAGATAACTAAATACATCTGAAGGAAAAAACTGCAAAGAAAACAAGACAAAATTGTGAGTGTTTTTTGATAAGGGGGGAAGAGTAAGTACCTGGACAGTGAAATACTCCTTCATGACAGAAAGAGATCACATGGTTTTAATCAGGAAGCCTTGTAGTGTCCATTCAGCTGAGCAGTAACCCCAGGGGTGTTCTCCTGGTGGGTCTGACTACTGAAGACCAGCTTGCCTATGTTTGGGAGAAGTCAGCCACCAATTCTCATATTAACTGCAGACTTAACTGATGACTCTGGCTTGGTTTTCCAATCACGCTCCACTCTATTTCCACCAGTAAATGCAGAAAAATCTAGCTACACCCTATGGAGGCTGAGAAAGGTCTGTATCACTTTCAAGCTTTATAATTCTCTCTAAACCCATCATTTTTATTCATCCGGCAGAAAAGTGCCCAGGTCAACACCTATTATCTCCAGAGGAAAGAGTTTCAGAAATTACAAAGTGCTTCCAACCAATCTCATGTACTTTTATTTTTTTTTAAAAAAATGACCCTGGACAGAAGAATGCAGACAGGGTTCCTGCAATTTATATCCAATGCAATATTCCCCAAATAAGGCATTGAGACAGGACACACACCTATGTATAACAAATTCTGATTTCTCTCCCTTCTGAATGCCTAAATTTTACACTTTTATTGATAATCAGCATCAGAAGAATAAAATTTGTAGGAATGTTCATAAGAGGGTGATAAAACAATATTTCAAATTTGCTACTTATTAAACTATAAAAGTTTTACTGTAGATGAAGGCTGAACATGTTATACTTTTTTGAATTATACTTGTTGAATTGTCTGTGGATTTAGGCATCCCTAATGCCACCTTCCAGAGAAAATCTGAAGCTTACTATTAAACATAAAGGGTTGCTACAGAAACTAAATGTAATGAAAGGAAATGTAATTATCTTTTATGCATTTGCTTTCTCACATGCGATAAGACATTCCTTTTGTGCGATTAAGGTGAGGGGTAAGGATGGATATGAGTGGTTGCTATAGAAGATACATCTTCAACTCCACTCTGCAAAACATCACGAGGCCACGAAATCTGCATTTTTAACACACATTCCAGATACTTTTGATGTAGATTGTCCTTGATCCACAGTTTAAGAAATTCTGGTAGAGTTGAACCCCTTTACAGCTGCTATTGAAAGACAGAACTACCTCCTGACTTATAGCCTATAGGTATAGCTGAAGCCCAGATACTACAGGAAATGGATTAACAGTTGGCTTGAGTGAGAGAAAAAGCCTCAAATCCATAAATTTCCAAGTGCTGGGTATGTACATGACATCACATCAGGTATCAGAGTATTAACTAAATTCCTCATTTCTACCAGGCTATTCAAAAGACAAGTAAGTGTTAATTTTCAGAGAGCCACGTGAATTTCAAACTACTCCCATAAGGGAAGTAGCATAAAAATACCCCAGTCTATTTTTGTCTCTTTCCAGAATAAGTTAGATTTTTACCTTTAAAAATTCCATGCTGTACAAATTTTAAATTTGCTGTTACCAATCCACATATTTCACAGAATGTTATAAAATTTTAGTTATGAAGCAAAAGGTATAATAAAGCCTCTTATAAATAAATAACAATAATATTGAAAACTTTAAAAAAAATTAGGCATCAATGGGAAACTTCCATATTTGACTATGCTTTCTAATTCCAAGCACACCCCAAGACATTACTGGGATACTTCATCAAAATCACAAGCCATCAAGTGCTGAGGAAAAAATCTGGAGTGGAAAACATAAAGTTTGTATTTGATTTGAATGAGCACATGGGCTCCCTGTAAAAGGAAGAAACTACTGTGCTGTTATTTGCAGAAAGGACTCACATCTTGGCTTTGCCTCATATGGGCTGTGTGACCACCAGTAAGTCACTTGGTCTTTTAAGGCATCAGTTACAATGCCCACCTACAAGTGTGGTTATTGGGAGTAAATGAGATAAAGTGAATGGAAGTGTCTAGCAGAGTGACTGATTCATAGTGGAGGCTTAGTAAACCTGATATTTTCTACCATGTTAGAATGAACATTTAATTTAGAAAGAAAAGCAAGTGAAGGTAAAATAATTTAATTAGTTTGGAATCTTAGAAGTAGTTAAGAAAATGTAATCTATGAGATGGTGAAGACATGGCTTTTTGAGAAATTCAGTTTTAAATCTTGACTAGGCCCCTTAGTAACCTTGCGACTTTGGGCAAGTGACTTAAAGTTTTAAGGTTGTGATCCTTGTTTGTGAAAATGAGACTAACATAGAGATACTATGAGAATTTCCAGGAGAAAGAGTATAAACTACTTAATATAATAAGGTCTGGAATAAGAAACACCCTTGGTCTGCAGCAGATGTTATTCCTATCATTATCTCATTATTATCATTTTTACTGATTAACACTATGGACCAGATTAAGGCCTTGAATGTTCATTTCTAGGCAAACTTATTTGGCACAAGTCCCATACCATATGTTTACAAAAGGTCAAATTACATGATTTTAGCCTTCTGGCAAAACAACTTTATCAACCTCAAAAGTAACCTCTATACTGTTTTTCAGATCACTGGAGGCTGGCCACACGATATTTGGCTTCTAAATCCTGGAATGAGTGCTATTTTGCAGAGAACTCCAGCCAGCAGAATAGGAGACCTGGTGCACTCCTTACAAAGTGAGCAAGTCCCCTGGCTCTTTGTGTAAGAAGATGGGCGAGAAGTTAATCCTTGCAGTTTAAATCATACGAAAATGCCTGTACCCCAAGCATTCATGTAATTCTGGTAAAATGTGAGCCTTCTGTATCCCAAAAGAAATTAAAATGCACATATCTTCAACGCAATTATTCAGAGTAATAAAAGAGAGACTTATGCATGATATGCAAATTATACAACAGATATGCAAATCATAACTCAAGTCTTTCCTTGAATTAGAAACAATTAGGAATTGGCTCTACTAGTGACTTCCAAAGGGGATAGGGAGGAAACTGTCACCCTCATCTTGTTCCATGCAACTGAAATATCCAGGTGTGGCGGCAGGGGGAAGGAGGGGGACAGAAAGTAGATGTGTGATTCTGCTATTTCAGATCCTTAGAAGTGATGTTTGTGGACAGGAAGAGTTGGGAGTTTGTGGACCTTGAGTGGCAGCTTCTTTCTCAGAATGACTCTGGTTTTCAGAGGATTCTGAACTCAACACTGGTTTTAGGTTTGTTTGCAGTGATCACTAACCCAGGTATGTCTAACTCCTTAGAAGAGAGCCATATTTGTAAGACCTATTTTCTCTTTTTGGAAAGCTAATTTTCCACTTAGAGTTGAAGATTTACTTTTACAACTACTTCCTGTACCAGACCCTGTGTGAGGCACTCCACATACATTATTTCATTGAATGTCCATGATGTAGGCAAATTAGCCCCAAGAGACTTGGCAGTAGCATCCACCTCATGGGGCATCCTGCTACAACTCATGCAGTTAACAAGGGGCAGAAGTTGGGGGAAGAGGGTTTGTGAAGCTCTAGACCCCTAACTTAGGGTGCTTCTCCAAACATTAAAGAAAAACCAAGAGTGATGCAGAGTCTCTGTCTTAGAGGAGGAGGGTATGATCTATTGCAGGCATGTATCCACATGAAACCAAACCAGGTGAGAGAATAAACTCAGTAAGACTGCAAAGAAAATACATGGAAGTTGGGTTGTATCAAGACAGGAGAAGTTTCATCTGCTTGGAGCAATCAGGAGAGATTTCACGGAGGAAGTGGCCTTTCAGAGGCTAGCAAAGCATGAAGTGAACAGTATATTGTAGACTTTGACTTAAACATAAATTATACTCATTAGGACATTCTACTGGGGCAGACTGAACACATGTTGTACTGGCTAATTCTGTTGGTGAAGAAGACTTTTCTCAAAGTGCTTTAGCAAGGGAAACAGTGAGCTAAGAGCTGTGCTTTAGGAAGATTCACCTGGAACTGTGAATAGGAATGAGTGGGATGGGGGAGACCAGAGGCTGGAAGACTCATCAGTAGGTCTGGGAAGGGTCCATGGAGGAAAGACCATCCATGACTGCCTTCACCAATCTTTCTAACACATAGCACAGTGTCTGGTACTACATTTGTTCTCAGTGTGGAAGGATGAGAGCCAGGGAGGAAAGAGAGAGAGAGAGTAAAGAAAGAAAGGAGGAAGGAGGGATGTTTTAGGGACTTTGGGAACTTGTATTGCATATTCTCAACTTGTAAATGTCATCCCCCAGAACCTCCCACCCCACAAAAAGGAGTGCGTGTACAACTAGTCAAATCCAAGGAAGATCGGTTGTACAGTTCGCTGCATCCTTCCAGTGTCAATTTCCTGGTTATGATAATGTACCATTGTATGTAAAAGGCTAACATGGGGAAAGCTGGACAAGGGAACATGGGAATTCTCTCTATATTTTTTTCAGCAAATTAAAAGTTCTTTAAAAAATCCATGCAAGTTGTAAAACACTTTCACACACATACCCCCACCCAGTTCTATCAGATGGCTGGCCTTGCACTGATTCTCTTTGGCAGTTCACCAGGCTGAGCTAGAACAGCGTGACCTGCAGGGCGAGACTGCCTCGGGTAGGCGTCCCCATCTCAGGAACATGGCCCTTAATCTCTGATGTTCCTCAAA
>NW_006290306.1:6040373-6066031 GCF_000327345.1 Myotis davidii
CTTTCCCTAATCTCCCCATAGAATTATTTGTTTTCTAGATGTATCAAAGTTCCCAAGTTTTCCATTTCAAAACTCTTATTTCATGACCCAGTGTATCCAAAGAGCTAAACAATAATGTTATCAGTATATTCACACTTTCTTTTAAATTTCCTGCATCTGAGAGATGTTCAGATCATTATATGTTATTCTTCAAATGCTCTATAGGACTTTATTCCTCCCTGATTATTACTTATATCAATATGATATTTCAGCCACCTATTTTGCCACACAAACCCCACTTTTCTGCCAAAATCGTAGAATGCTTTAAATTCCTACTTACCATCTCCTGTTTTTAAGATTCCCCAATTATATGATGAAATAAGCATCTATACATATAAAAGACTAATATGCTAAGTGTCCCTCTGAACATCCAACTGGTCGCTATGACGCGCACTGACCACCAGGGGGTAGACGCTTAATGCAGGAGCTGCTGTGACACGCACTGGCCATTTACCAATAAACAGTACCGTGGACCTGGTGCTGACAAAACAACACTCGGCTTCCCCCAAGTGGGACACAGGCCCTGCCACCACCCTGGAGCGACAGCCCACCAAATTGCAGCCAATGCTGCCGAGACCCTATGACACAAAATGTGGTCTACAGCCCAGCCTGGAAATGGTGGCTGTGGGTGCCAGGTAATGACGTCACATAGCAACGCCTGGCTTCCTCTCCCTAGCAACAGGCCATCTATAATAATAAAAGCATAATATGCAAATCAACCAAACAACTGAACAGCAGAGTGACCATCTGGACAACCATCCGGATGACCTTCCAGATGACCACACTATGACACGCACTGGCAACAGGCCAGCCAAGGCAAGTGTGATGCAATTGGTCAGGGGGCCCCGCTATCACCCCACGATCACCCCACAGAGAGAGGCCCAGGCCACCTCTGTGGGGCAATCAATGGGGGTGGGGCTCTGCAATCGATTGCCCCAAAGAGGGAGGCCCCAGCCACCCAACTATTAGCCACAGAAGGAGGCATAGGCCACGCGGCTGGCAGTGCTGCAGCGGGTGGGCAAGGCCTCCCTCTGTGGGGCAATCGATCTGGATCCCTATGATCAATCACCCCGCAGAGGGAGGCTCAGGCCAGCCAAGCAATCACACCCCATGCCTGTTGCCTGCAGAGGGAGGTGACTGGTGGTGGGAAAGAGGGGGGCAGCACCTCACAGATGGCAAGCAGTGGCAGCAGTGGGGGTCATGCCAGCTGCTGGCAGCCAAGGGAAGAAAGCCCTGATAGACCCTGATCACTGGCCAGGCCTAGAGACCCTACCCAAGGGGTTCTGGATTATGAGAGGGCTCAGGCCAGGCTGAGGGACACTCCTCCCATCCATGAATTTCATGCACCAGGCCTCTAGTTTGACAATAAACAACACTATGGACCTGGTGACCACAAAGCAACACTCGGCTTCCCCAAAGTGGGACACACCCCTGCCACCACCCTCAAGCGACACCCCACCAAATCCCAACCAACACTGCCAAGACCCCCTTGTGCAAAATTCAGCCCACAACCCAGCCCAGCCCAGAAACTGTGGCTGTGGGAGCCGGCTTCCTCTCCCTAGCAACTAGCCTCCTTGCAGTTTCTTCAACCCAGGAACTTGACTTTCTTTAGGCCAGGTGCAAACATTTTACACTGTAACCAAATGTCTGTGAAGCATTTTCCCATGCCTCATCTCATTTGATCCTCACAGAAGTCCTGGAGTAGGTAGGTAGGAGACACAGTGGAATCCTATTTTCTTTTCATTCGCGGGAAAATGGAGATTTAGAAAGTTTTGAAACTTGACCCAACTGAAAAGAAGTAAGAAATGGTGGACCTTGAAAATGACTTCAGGTTTTCTCACTGCGCAGAATATAGTCAAACACTGCTGCAGTTAAATATTTTACCCTTTGTTCTCCCTGTGCAATCTGCAATAATAATCTGCTTCATGTTAATATTTACTGCTGTGTTGCTGACAACTACCTGAAAGAGAAATTGGGGCTGGAAAAAGTTTAGCTAAATCAGAAAGCTGCTCTAGTTAATCAGGTTTATTCTCTCTATAAAAAAGGCTAAGTTGACTCGTGCATGCGTGATACATATAAATCTCTTGCTGGTGCCAACTGCACACGTGTGTTTCCATCTGTCATTGTCGATCAGGAATTTGGTTGACACTTCTATTATAGAGAAAGGGTGAAGAGCAATATTAAAATATTTCTCCTAATTAATTTCCTTTCCATGTGCACAAATTCGTGCACATATAAAATATATTCATATAAAATGCTAAAAACTGTGCCTGTATCAAAATGAGTACTTAATTATATATAATACTAGAGGCCCAGTGCACAAAAATTTGTGCACTCGGGAGGCAGGGGCTCCCTCAGCCTGGCCTGTGCCCTCCTGCAGTCTGGGACCCCTCGGGACATAACGACCTGCTGGCTTAGGCCTGCTCCCGGGTGGCAGAGGGCAGGCCCAATCCCTAGGTGCAGCCCCTGGTTGGGCTCAGAGCAGGGCTGATTGGGGAGTTGGGATGCTGCCCCCTGTCATGCACAAAGCAAGGAGATCGGGAGGTTGTGATGCCACCCTCAGTCATGCTCAGGGTAGGGCCGATTGGGGGGTTGGGGCACCACCCCTGTCACACTCAAGGCAGGGTCGATGGGGAGGTCGCGGTGCCACCCCCTGTCGCGCACAGAGCAGAGCCAATCAGGGGGTTGGGCACTGCCCCCTGTCACTCACAGAGCAGGGCCCATCAGGGGGGTTGTGGCTCTGTACACTGTCATGCACAGAACAGGGCCAATCAGGGGGTTAGGGCGCTGCCCCCTGTCACACACAGAGCAGCAGGGCGATCAGGGGGTTTGGGCACTGCCCTCTGTCACGCTGATCCCAGTGCTGGAAGGCATATTACCCTTTTACTATATAGAATAGAGGCTTGGTGCATGGGTGGGGGCTAGCTGGTTTGCCCTGAAGGGTGTCCTGGATCAGGGGGGGGGTCCCCCCTGGGGTGTCTGGCCAGCCTGGGGGAGGGGATGATGGCTATTTGCAGCTGGTCACACACCCTTCAGGGTGGGGGTCCCCACTGGGGTGCCTGGCCAGTCTTGGTGAGGGGCTGAGGGCTGTTTTCAGGCTGGCGAGTGACTGAAGCTCCCAACCGCTCCTTTTTTTCTTTTTCTTTTTTTTATTCTGGGCCAGCTTTAGCTTTGAGGCTTGGCTCCAGCTCTTAGGCCTCCACGGCTGAGAGTAGGTTTCTGGCCTTTGCATACAATGTTGCGATCATGCTGGCTGAACCCTGGGACTAAAGCTGGTTTCTGGGGTTTTGTTTAGCATCTATGTTTGTTACATAGTTTCTTAAACTGCAGGCTCAGAGGCCTGCAGCGGCAGGCGGGGAACGTTGGAGTCCTCCGTCAGCAAGCCCTATGTTAGTTTCAAGCTGCCTGGTTGCCAGCCGCCATCTTGGCTGACAGTTAATTTGCATATCTCGCTGATTAGCCAATGGGAAGGGTAGCGGTCGTACGCCAATTACCATGTTTCTCTTTTATTAGATAAGGATTATCAGTACATTTTATTTGTCTTCTCTCCTTAACACCTTTTAGAAGTGTTATTCTTTTCATTCTGTAACAAAGTTTTGCCAGGGCTGACCAGCAGACCCTGAGCCATGGATGAATGATTACTCTGCCACAATGTTTGCTATGAAAGAGAAGTCTAAGGGACTGCCTGGCTAATGGAAGCAGGCAGCCTCGATTGCCTGCCTTGTAAGGCTTTTATTGTAGCAGCAGTTTGAGATAAAGTTTATCTTTTAGATACATCAGTAGGGTAAGTAATATTGGGAGGGTACATGTGCTTGTAGTGTCCTTTAGGCAAGGACATCCAAAGATTAAGCATAAAGATTCCAGTAAACACTTGGGGGTTTGCATGTGCACAGACTTGTTTGGAAAGGTCAAGGAATAATTAGGGACATCGCCTTTGGCACTCCTCTAAGTCAGAATTCCGATAAACAGGGTGGGCAGCCTTCCACACACTTCCCTTTTCTCAGAATGTCTTCCTTACAAACTTTCCAAACAAGTCTTATGTTTCCCCACAAAGTTTTATTTTTTTTATTTTTGGTGTTATTTAGTATTTGCTTTATTTTAAATTTAGTGTAAGGAAAATATGCAAATACATAAAACAGAGAAAATACCAGAGCAATCTACCATATTCAAAACTGGTTTTGAGAATAAGTCATTCTAAAAGTTCCTCAGTCTTCATTGCCTATTACCTCTACACCATGTCCTGAAACATGTGGCATCTCTCCATTTATTAGTCTACAGTCTATCAGTTGGTAGTTCAGCAATTTTCTAACTTATAACAACTTAGTTTAAACAAACCAAAAGCTGAGTCGTCTCAGCTAGAAGCTAGAAGCCCGAGATCAAGGTGTTGGCAGGGCCATCTTCCCTCTGAAGGACCTAGGGAAGGTTCTAATCCATGTTTCTTGCCTAATTTCTGGAAGTTCCTTGGCTGATGGTACCAAATCCTGAGCTTTAGCCAGGGCAAAAGATGCTGAGCAGCAAGGGCATATTATGAGGGAGGAAGATGGGTCTGAGTACTAATCTGATATTGACTTGACATTACACTTTAATTTGAACCCTATTAAATAACTGAAAGTAATATAAAAACAGGACCTTCTTGAAACTGTGACATAGTTCCAAAGCGACATGACTTTTTCATCAGTTTTCAGCTGGTGACTGCTGCAATCATCAAATCCAGATTATCTATAATCCTTTACTTGCATTTTACTTTTTAAAAATTGAAATAATTGATTTTAATGAGTCATTCCAGACTTAGTCATTAGTATATTTTAAATGTCTCCCTGGTGTTTCTTCAGAGATTTAATCAGATCTAGTGCTCTTCAGTACAATTTTCAGGCACTATTCAGAGATTTGGCTTTCAAGATTTATTTTTAAAATAATGGCATTGAATAAACAAGTTACAGAACAGAATTATGAATAGTCGCATTTCTGTATGAAATATATGTACATGGGTACATGTATGGTAGTAGGCAGGGAGACAGGCATGAGCAGAGCAGGACAATATGCCAGGTACAGATATCACAGGGCAGGAAGTCCGGGGCACCTAGCAACAGGCAAAACTGGGAAAACAAGGACCTGGCCCCAGGGTAACTTTTCTTCCCCTAGCATATGTCTGACCATGAGGTTTAGACTCCCTGACTGTTCATATTGCCGGTCAAGCAGTTTGGACACTCCTCTGACATTCCCTCCCTGGCATGTTGCTAGTCACATGGTAGATGCTGTTGGAGGAGGAATAAGGGGCTAAAGAGTGGTTTCATATGACTTCCATATGGGCCCTGACAAGGCCACTCCCTTAAGCATTAATTCCTAAGATAACATCTAGGCCTCGGTTGTGTTTCAGCTCCAGGCCCAGAAAGCAGCAAAACCAGAAAAGCGATGCCATGGCTGACCTTAGTACCTGCTGCATTGGATAATGACCCCATGCCCTGGTGCTGACCAATCAGCACAGACCACCACCCTGAAAGAACACACCTGCAAAGCTGATGATTATTCTACGGAGACCCTCCCTTGGGAGCTCCCCTAAAAAAACCCACCCTTAAAAGTCCTTAGAAAGAAGAACCCAGCCCTGCTCTCTCCCTGGAACATGCCCACCCCCTTGCTCCAGGCACATTTCCCTTGTTTCTCTTTCTCCTAAACTCTAAGAGCCCTACTTTTGCCTCTGGAACTTGTTTCTTGAACCCATTTCTTCTATGGCTCACTTCCTCCCCCTCTGTGATTTTCTATATAACCTTCTCTTATAGTTTGAGTCTTGGCTCTCAAATATTTTTTAGCCAGAACTCAAGTACTGAGGTTGCTAAACTGAGGTCCTGTCTGACTTCATGGATCTAACACCTGGTGACGTATTCATATTGCACACTGCATTTATTTTAACACATGGGTAGAAACAATCTGAAAGAATAGACTCCAAGCTGTTAAGAGTGGTTATATCTGAATGATTGAGATTGCAGAAGACTCATTTTCTAAGAGATATGTTTCCATAATATTAAATCAATAAAGATTAAATTATATTTGATGCCCTTCCCAATCAAACTGGCCAACAATATGTACATATTGATCCAGTCCTACCTACATCACTACACACACACACACACACACACACACACCACACACACACATTAGTATCCCTGCAATAACAATGCAGACAAAAGCTTAGATTATAGGGAAGAATCACAGGCATTGTCTTTCTTGCCTCTTATATGTTAATCCAGCCATACACCTCAGTGCTGCTGGTCCATTATATCTTGTTCCTAACCCTTTAACCCTTTCTTTGTCTTCCTAAGAGCCTTTGGGACTATAACACAACCTCCATCTCACCTCTAATCCTAGGAACTCAGTATTTACAAGTGGTCTATGATGCTTGAACCTTACCTTTGTTTTACCCTTTTGGCACAGAGACTTTGTGGGGAATTCCTTCTGGGTCTAGTCTTGGGAAAGGTTCCCAAATCCTGAGCTATAGCCAGGGCAAAATACGCCTAGCAGCGTGGACGTATTATGAGAGAGGGAGAGAGATCTGAGTGCTAGCAGCCTGGCCAGCATGCAGGAGGGCTGAAATGCTTGCCCTTTGGAGACCACAGACCCAAGATAGAAGATAAGTTTGTTGACAGTTTGAGCTCCCTTCTGCTGATATTCTTCCCAGTCTACATATATATAGAATTGGACCAAATCATGAAGAGAAAAGCCATAGCCCTGACTCTCTGTGGTAGAAGCCAAAGGTCAGTTCACTAATTATCAGGTGAAGGGTGAGGGGACCACAACTCTGAAACATTTATGAGTCAAAGGCTTGACTTCTGATGACAACAATCACCCTTTCCCCCTGGAAAGCATCTATGCACAGTCACACAGAAGTGTGCATAGTCTCAGGAGTTTTAAGAACCCAGCCAGTTTAAGAACTTTTAAATAGTTAAATTTTCTTGGAGAAAGTTAAAACTCAGTGGAAAAGCAGTTCTTAGTGTGGAATTTAGAATATTTAAGAAAAATATGGGGGAAATAAAAGTAGGAAAATTAATCACAAAATAAAAGTCAAGATTAATAGGTTTAGTAAAATAGCAAAATCTCTTTAGACCAGACTTTAAACAGAAAAGTCATCTAATAAAGCTGAATGTTTTCTCAAAAAAAAAAAAAAAAAAAAAAAAACACCACAAAAAACACTAGAGAAACCCCAAGGGTCGGCATGGGGGTGGGAAGCTATCTTATATTAAATGGAGAAGGAGTGGGAAGAAGCTCAGTTGACAATACCCAAATTAAAATTACAAAAAGGAACTTGGCTAGCTTACCCAAGGGAACACAGAGAGATAGCAGGTAAATGGGCTAAAATCAGGAAAATAAAAGCCAGAAATGAGATGCAAATTGCAAGACACCAACAAAGACACTTACAAAGTTGTTTAAATACATAAAGAATGAGAGAAAATTATAGGAAGACTAAAAAATTGCTTTTTAAAAAGTGGCAATAAAAAATCTTTAACAACTTATAACTGTATAGAAATGTAGTTTGCAAAGTTCCTAACAGTCAATAATAACGACAGTGATAGTAATAATCATAATAGTGCCAATATAACATAGACATGAAACATAAACCCTAGACATGAAACTTTGTTTTAATTCATATATTCCACCAACACCAACTTTTGGAGTTTAGCAGACATCTTAAATGAGTAAATCCACATAAAGCACTCATAAAAATTAGCTATTAATATTCTTATTGTTATCAATGTTTCTGCTTGCCCAGCATTCACTCTCCTTGCTGTGGTACAGGAATTCCTTTGCTCCTGTTGGAAATCACTCTCATCCTACTCTCAATTCATAGGCATCAGATATGACTGACCTCTGCTCTTAGTTTCTGGAAGGTCTCCTGAGATTGCAGAAGACTCATTTTCTAAGATATGTTTCCATAATATTTAATAAATAAAGATTAAATTATATTTGGTGCCCTTCCCAATCATAATGGCCAACAATATGTATATATTGATCCCATTCCTACCTACATCACTATACACAGGAGTGGGAAGAAGCTCATTGGCAACACTCAAATTAAAATTACACTCCTCAGCCACAGTAGTAGACTCGAGAATGAGCCCGGGTAGTAGTCTGTGATGCTTGAACCTTACCAATGAGATAGACCAATGAAAACCCTAGGTGGGATATTTGCTGACATGATTTTTTTTTCTAAGACAGGGGGTACTTGGGATCACATAAGCCTGAACCAACCAGGGCCCTCTTGGCCCCTACAAAGCAAGGCAGAACATAACTAAGAATAAAAGCAAACGAAGGAAAAATAATCCAAGGAACAAAATTTGAATCTAGGGACACAGCTAGGATGGAACCACCCATTTCTAGTTCTAGACTTTTTAGTTACCCAATCCACTGATTACTTTTTCTTGCATAAGTTGGTATGAATTACATTTCAAGAGCTTGGATAGACGTGCTCCCATGTGCATGTTGGAGAAATAGTGGGGTCTAAGACAGATTAGGTCTCTGTCCTCATGAATCCTCGAGTCTACTGTGGAAGCCTGGCATGAACAATTCATACAAATGTGTTGAGAGTTATAAGGGAGGAATGCAGGTATCCAATGCTGAAATTAAATAATAGGTGCATCCCACCTGGTCTGAGAGGTCAGGGAAGACTTCCCCAATGAAGAGACACTTATTCTGAAACATGAACTATAATAAAGGAATGGGAATGCATCTGATTTAAGAGATGACTCTAAACACACACACACACACACACACAATTCTTTCTCATATAAAAAATCTTTGAACAAAATTCTCACTCCACATATTATATAAAAGGCAACTTTGAATTGACTAATAGAGCATGCAATACTAGAAATGCACAGTCAGGATACACAGTGCATAGAAATCAAGGTATCTTAAAATGTAAGATATGTTAAATTGTAAAGAATGAGAAATTATATACAAGGCAATGACTAAAGAAATATAGAAGTGCTCATAAATGCACATTGTCAAAGATTAGAGGGTAGAATGATATTCTGCTGAAATGTTGCAAATGCACATTGTCACAGATTATTCTGGAGAAACAAACAGTATTGGCACAATTTAGAGGGTAGAATGATATTCTGCTGAAATGTTGAGGCATTGGATGTTCTGAGGACTGAAAATTATTTTGTGGTCTTATTAAAGTCATGTAAGATTTTAGGCATCAACTTTTTAAATCTAAAACTCAGAGAGAAATATGGACAGATTCCCACCCCATCCATCCATGTCACCACCTGATAGATTAAAAAATGTTAACACCACCCACATGGCTTGGCGGTTGAGCATCGACCTATGAATCAGGAGGTCATGGTTCAATTCCCGGTCATGGCATATGCCTGGGTTGTGGGGTGTGCAGTAGGCAGCCGATCAATGATTCTCTCTCATCATTGATGTTTCTATTTCTCTTTTCCTCTCTGAAATCAATAAAAATATTTTTTAATTAAATTAAATTAAATTAAATCCATGGAGTATGAGTGTAAAATAATGTCTGGGTTCAGAGCAAACATACCAAAAGGGCAGGATCTCTTTCAAAGAAGTCCTTCAGGAGATAAGTAACGTCATCCCAAACATGTGCTGAGCCATACAAGAGGTATTTTTGGAAACTACTTTTTTGAATTGCCTTTAGAGACATAAGCTTGTTCTTTTGACTTCTGTTAATAGTGATAAAAATTGCCCTTTGGATGATTTTTTGAAAACAATAAAAGAGGACTTAGCTCCAAGTCAGGTGAAAAAAAGTGAGTACCAAGCTGTAGAATTTCACTTTGATCTGAAACGTAAACCAGGGAGTTTTGTTCCCCTCTGCTCAAACTGACTCTGGGCAGTTCCAAATAAGAACTAAGGAAAAGTAGTTTTGCACAGAGACAGTATCTTGAGAATAAGTGTGTCTCCTGATAGGTTGACTGCTCACGTACATACTCCGGGCCAACTGACATATAGGTAATTTTTTATTGCCTATTTTGAAAAGTTGAATATATGTAGAATTAAATTTGGGGGGTCCATCCAATAATTATCTGTAAACTTATCATTCCAACATACTTTGGAACATCTAACATGAGCCATGCCCTGTACACAATAGGCACTCAAAGAATAAGCACAATTGCCAACCTCAAAGCAGGGCAAATGCAAATAAGGACTGGACCCGTCCTTGAGTTTACATCCCTATTATGGGGCCTAGAAAAGGATCATCTGGCAATAGGTAGTGTCAACAGGATGAAAATGCAATACTACAGAGATGGGGTGTCTGGGAAATTAAATGTAACTTCTGAAAGATATTTTGAAAAATTAATGGGAACTAAGTATATTCTGAAAAAACAAGTTTTCTAAATGATATTTGAAGTAATATCTTTGAATAAATGTACAGCTTCATTATTATCGCTAAACTACAAACAAATTATCTATAAGAATTATTAAATGTAAGCTATTGTCTTTTTTATATGTTTACTGACACTAGTGGGAAATAAATTTAAAATTTTTTAATTTTACGTTTAAAAAATTGTAAGTCTTCACAATTAAATTAATGATATTCAAATCCCACAGTAGTTCACAATCTAATTTTACCCTTGGGAGAAGCAATATTTTGTCAATTTAAGTAATAAAAATTCAAAGAAACTCACCAGTTGCTAAGTTTTTTAAATTATAAAATATAATCGATGTTAGTATCCTCATTTCCCCTTACTTAGGAAATACTCAAAAGGGCAACCTGAACAAAAAGTTTCCTGAATTATTTTAAATACTCAAATGCTTGAGGGGGTGGGGAGGAAAGCTGGTAATATATACTATAATTTTCCCCAGAAAATATTTGTTTATACAGAAATAAATTAGAAAAAAATACTAAAATGTGGGAGAAGATAAAAGAGGAAGTTAAGATGATCAAATTTTACCATTAGCGGAACTCTACCAATAATACATTCCACACATTTACTCTGGCAAGTATCTTTAATTTCCACTTAGGAGAATTTTAATATCCTCTAACAGAATTCACTTCTGGACAGAAGCCATCTAAAAATGTTTATGTATAACTTTAGTAACTAATGTTGAAGTTTTAGCAACTAAATATGAGTACTAACAAGTGAAAAAAAATTTACTAAGACAAAGGAAAATACCGTTGTTGCATCTATTTTATAAAATGACCTAACTCAAAATTGTGATTACATCAGCAAATCCTTCTACTCAATTCTGAGTTTAAAAATTAGGGGTATTCTATTTTAGGGTGAAAATTCTATAAAAGGGACTGTATTTTTCTGCCCATCTGGTATTAATTTGAGTCAAAAAAGATTTTATGAGACCAAAATTTTCATATTTTCTGGGTTGGCACAATCCCATTGAGACCAGTGATCACAGAGGCATGGACCAAGTTTTCCAAGACTCTAAATATGGCCTTTGGGAAATCCTTCTCCTTCAATTGAGATTTCCACCACTCCATCAGCTCCTCGCCCTTAAATGTATGTAGAAAAAAATATATATTTCTAGAACAAAGACTGTAGGTGAATTTAAGATTCTCTTTTGTTGCTTGATATTTTCTATAAACACTAAAATGATCTTGCACATTTTTTGATTCCCATGTGTTCTCCATGTCTAATCAATTTACAAGTATTAATTCAGCCAACTTAGTGGGCCTATAGAAAACGGCCTTTGACCTAGCTGGATTTGAGGTCTAGTTTCGCAGATAAGAGACACGTGGGAAAGAACAGCAAAATCTACAAATAAGTGCCCGTTTGCAGGGTTCAGACAGCATGTTCTGGGAAATAATGAGACAAGAGAGATGCTCAGGAGCTGTACTGTGCAGTGAAGAAGGAAAGTGGTCTATGTAGACGGTGACAGACAAATGTCACCTGGATGAGACAGCATGTCCCTTGTCTGTCAGTTGCAGAGTGATGGTTAGGCTAGCTGTCTCATTTTGCTAAGCCTCCATGTCCTCAGCTCCATAAAGGGTTATGGTTATCATGAGGATGGCCTGAAGTGATCCTGGCACAATACCTGTATGTAGTTATGAGCTATTATTTATTCAGGAAATAGGACTTCATCACAATTTTGACTGATGGATAGAATTTTAAGGTAAAGGGAGAGAAGATTTCAGAACTGAAAGTGACATGTGAACAAACCCAGAGGCACAAATAATGATGCTGTGTAGAGATAAACACTACTGAAATTTTCAAGCTTTCTACCAACTTACACTAAGATACAGTTTTACAGAACAACTATGTTGTGCATTTGACCACAGGGAAAATGTAGATACCTATTCCTGTTTCTCTGGAGATTCTGTTTCAGTGGGTCTATGAAGAGATCCAGAAATCTATATCTTAAAACACATTCCATGTGACTGTTTTGATCAATTTGGGGGTATAATTTTGATGTTATGCCTAGTATCTAAAGCACTTTAACATTCTAACTATTCTCTGATTTTATGAAAGCACATTTTAACATAAATTGTCAGATGATCATTTACAAAACGTTTTAATAACTCAAGGCTGTGTATTCTAGAGACAGAGTTTAGAGTAGCTAAGAAGTAGGTGGAAAGCACAGAATCTCAGAATTATTGGTAGTGACACTGGATAACATTCTTTCATTTTACATATGAGAAAACTGAGACCCAAAGGAACTAAATGACAAGTTATCATAGTCACTATAATAATAGCTACAGTGTCAGAGGCCTTGGGTGAAAAAAAAAAAAAAAAAGCCTGGTCTTTCATCTTTACATGAGCAGTTTAAGGAATTCAATATCAGTCAGAATGGAACAGAAGTGAATTGGACAATGAGAAAGCTGTGAGCCTTAAGGTTTTTTAAAAACTGGCTCTTATGCAGGTGCACAGGCAAGGTCCTGAAGTCTATGAAAGCCAACAGAAATGGATTTCACTCAGACTCGGTCAAAGGGGTAGCAAAGCAGCTGGGTCTTAGTGGACAGACAAGTAACCTTGCCATGCACCACAAGATGCATAGAAAGTTGCAACCTTCATCACAGTAAGAAAGTGCCCGTGATTTCACCAACCCCTCCCAGATAAAGTCAAAATTGGACAGAATTTTATCTACTGGGCATAGCTAAAACTGAAATGAACAAGTCCATACATGAAATAAAAACAAACTCTCCTATTACTGAACACTTCATCCCATTGCTCAAGTTTGCCTTGGGCATTTGTAGTGTGTCTGTGATTTTGCTTGCACATCTGCCCATCCAAGGTCACTCACCAGTACAAGTGTCTTAATAGATAAAAACTTAACTCTGTCTAAAAATTAATGGGGGGAAGAATATCCTCAGGTGAGTCTGAGAAATAAATAAATAAGTAAATAAATAAATTTGGAGAAATGTATTCCAGGAGTTATTCTTGATATCTGCCTATTTCTCATACCTTATATCTAACTCATCATTGATATTTACCCCCCTAAACCTTTCTAAAACCTATTTCCTCTCACCATTTTTAGAGCAGTAATTTATCCATATCTAGTGAGATACTAAAAGCTTGGGGACATTTGTATATACCAACACCCATGGCAGCTCCTAGATGGTAAAGATAACGAATTACCAACTGTGGAGCCAAGGTTATGTCTTGGCAGTAATTAGGTCTCCATGAGTCAGTTTTTCTTTGGGAAGGAGCAGATGCTACTATGCCCGTAATTCTTGACTCCCATTTTGAGTCTCCCTAGCTCTTTCCAGTCCAGTCTTCTTCAACTTGATATGTATTCCACTCCTCTTCCCCATCTAGGAGAAGGAGAAGGAAGACAAGAAAAAGAAAACATCAAAGAGAAAAAAAAAGGTATATATTTATCTGCCAGTTTTTATCATTGGGGGGAAGGATTAGTTCTCCCTCTTACTACTTTTCCTTTCCTTGGTGCAGTTATCTGTCCTTTATTATACTGACTTAATACTTAGTGTAGTCCTGTTTCCAAGGAATACATTCCTCGAAGCCATTCCTTCCCTTCACAGTTCTCTACCCTGGCTGTGCACCAGAATGAACTGGTGAGCTGTCTACAAACACTTATGTCTAATCCAGTAAGTCTGTATTGGGAGAGGGGTATAGAATTTTTAAAAGTATCCTAGGGCTGAGAATTACTATTTTAGTATGTCAAGGGTCTCTTGAATATTTCATTATAGCCAGAATGGAGGAAAGACTGGCAGAACAAGAAGAAGTAAAAGAAGAGAACAGAAATGACATTAGAGGAAAATAGTGAATGAGAAGAAGAAAAGCTAAGAAGGTTTCACTTAGACTCCTAGAGAGATCCCCACAGGCAAAACCTTCAGCATGAATGAGGCTTGGGGCAGAGCCTTGTTTAAGCCACACAGGACTACAGTCCCACTCTTTTGAACTCTCTTCCACTGTTTTTGAACCTAGAGGGTTTTGAAGAGCAAAGCTTAAATCATATTCCAACTCCAGTGGACAGGGTTGGGGATAGGGGAACAGGCTATTCTAATTTGGGAGTTTGGGGTCTGGAAGCCCAGACAGTCCTGGTCCACCCTGTAGTTCTGGTCTTGGAGTCGGGGTCACAGCCTGACCATGTAGGTCAGGAGGATCTGCTGAGCCTGCAGAGTTATGGGCCTCAGGGCCTGGGCAGGGAAGCAAATGAGGCCATGGCAGCTGTGTCCCTAGTGTGAGCTGTCACTTCAAGCAAGACTCAAGGCTGCAGCTGGCAGTGTCTGTCCTGCAAGTCTCAGCTCTTGCAGGAACCGCTGTCTAGATGAGCTTGGAGCAAAATGGTCAAGTTTCCCAGGAGATCCCTGCAGTGAGTGACTGGTGCAGTAGAAAAACATAAACAGGAATGAACATGAGGTAAATGAAAAAGGCTTGAAAAAAGTATCTTCTAATTAATAGCTTAACTGAATATAAGAATATATAAAGCAAATATGCCTTGCGGTTTGAAGATAAAATATGATTGATGAGTTAAAGTTTGAAGATTATCTTCATTAAGCAACATTTAAAATCTATAAACATAATAAAAATAAAATTATTTTCATTTATAGGAAACAAATGTCTTGACTTTCATTAGTAGATGGCATATGTTGAAATGATTTCCCATTCAAGGTGTTGGATTTCCATTAACCTATTTGCATGATCTTCTCCTGTCCTCTTGTGGCCAAAGGTGGACATTTGA
Organism: Myotis davidii; assembly: GCF_000327345.1. Classification (NCBI taxonomy): domain Eukaryota; kingdom Metazoa; phylum Chordata; class Mammalia; order Chiroptera; family Vespertilionidae; genus Myotis; species Myotis davidii. Next base: position 6,055,524 of record NW_006290306.1, read on the forward strand.
GACCCAGTTACCTGGGGTAGATCTTCTTCATGGCACAAAACAGAGCAGGTGGGGATGGAAGCTAGTGCTCCCTCCCATCTCATTAGAACAATACCCTATCTAGACAGTGCCATGCCTAGAGACCTCAATGATTTGATGGATTTAAAATTAGTCTTTGTCTGGGGAGACAGAAGGCCTTTGAGATGACCTTTATGGTCTAGGAAAGGAAATTTAAGGGGAGAGCACCCCCTGCTGGAAAATGTAATCATCACTAGAATTTAATGTCTGAGCCAAAGGAACAACTAAAATGAGACATTATGCAAATAAGGCATGTTAATATCAGACTTATGCAAAATTGCAGTTTCTTTCAGCAGGTCCTCTGACAGCTTCACCTCTCTCTCCTTTAATAATTGGCCGGGTAAATCATTCATCTTCAGGTAGTTGCTACCTTTCTTTACTCTAACGTAAGTACCATTAAAATGCCTTTGGATACCAATAACCCACTTTGTTTCTTCTTCCATTCTTGGAGGTAATGCCAAATGCCATCATTTGTTATCCTTCATCAATAGATTATCACTTTTCCTCAAATTTATTTTTCAGAGAACTCTAATACATTCAAAAAAAGAACTTCCACCACTACCATGGAAATCTCTAGTCTACATCTAGAACAGTGATGGCAAACCTTTTGAGCTCAGCATGTCAGCATTTTGAAAAACCCTAACTTAACTCTGGTGCTGTGTCACATATAGAAATTTTTTGATATTTGCAACCATAGTAAAACAAAGACTTATATTTTTGATATTTATTTTATATATTTAAATGCCATTTCACAAAGAAAAATCAACCAAAAAAATGAGTTCGCGTATCACCTCTGACACGCGTGTCATAGGATCGCCATCACTGATCTAGAACAACAAAGACTTCCTTATTCAATGAGAGAAAAAATCAAAATACAAATACACTTCTGTTCAGTTCTTGAAATCCTCCAATACCATCTTATGTCTTAGTAGTCCAAATCCTATTGAAAACCTCACCATTGTTTGGGTCATGGCCAGCTTCATCCTTAGGGTCCCCTCCTCTTTGATTAAACCCCTTCGCCAGAGCCAGTGTGTGGTGATGTCCTTGAGTTGCCTTTGGAATCCAATGAAGGTACTCACCCTCTCCTGTTCTTCATGAGCCTCTATCTGTTGTTTATTCCTTTAATATCTACTTCCAACAGATTTAAAAAGAGCCACTGTGGTCCCAGTCTAACCTTCTCATATTATGTAAAATAAACAATATCCGAAAGGAATCAAACTGCACAAAATCTTCCCAGAAAAGTAGCCTTAACTTAGGGGAAGAACATTACTGATGTGAAATTCAAGTCAAAATTAGACTATTTTGGCACAGAACCTTTTCCACACTAACCAGTCCACTCATGTGAAATACACTGTAAGCTGTGTAAAATTCTTCAACTATTTCAGCATGTCCACACTGCCATCTGAAATCTCTTCCTCTCCATTTGGGTATTTGCTGTTTGGATGGTCAGAGACCTTCAAACTACTTCAAGGCACTCTAAGAATATTTTTAAAGTAATAATAATGAGCCAGTATGTTTAGTATGGTTTAATTGTATTCATTTCTAGAATTAATTATCTTAAGTTTGCAATTACCTCTTTTTTTATAATATGGAAAATCTAAGAAACTGCAAAATTAAATGATGTTGCCAGGATGCCACAAATTCACTAGCAGACAGAGACTTATTTACTGTATTCTGCAAATCCTGATCAGTTAGCCAAGTGGGATGCAGCTTTACTCTAAAATAAGCAAGTAGAGAAATGCCTCAACATTCTAGCTTTCAGAATCACTGGACCACATAAGATTTTATCAACGTTATAGAAGGCTGAACTTGAATGGAGATTGAATACATATTCACCTTTGAAAAGTTCAAATATTAAAACAAATTTAACCAATATATATATATATATAAACTAAAATATATATATATTTTATATAAAATATATATATTAGTTGTTCCATTTTGGTGTTTGTTTTTGGCAAGGAAAACTAAATCAAGTAGAAGTTTTCTGCCTTACTCATTTTCACAGGAAAATGTCTCTAGAGGCCAAAGTTGCCAATCAAGAGTATTTAATCACATGGGAAAATCCTAAGGACATTAATTACAAATGGTTTGAATTGAAAGGCAACTTTGAAACAGGAAGTTTTGCTTCTCAAAAAATAAGAGCTTTTTTTATACTCCTTTGGAAATCACTAAATCATAGACTCTCGCTATCAAAGCAAGAGCTGAGACGTACCTTACCATTTGCCCTGTTAAGAAGCTATCAGTAACTAGGTTTTCAAGGATGGATAACAGCTCTGTCATGTGTCTCTTGTGGAATACGTCATGTGGGAGGTGGGCATAGACCCAACTCAGGTTGGAGTGACCCTGCATGCTATTGGTCCCCTTGGTATGATTATTCACCAGCTTACAGACTTTTTGTGTGTGTGTCATTTAGTGCGTTTTCATTATAAAAATCAACTTTTGCTTGGAGCAGTGCCCTTCTACCCAGGGCTGCAGCAAACACTTTGGGGTATTTTATTCCCAACCATCCTGCAAGGGATCCTGGCAAGAGCTGCCAGCTGCCAACCTGTGTTCTGATGAGTTTCCTGTGCTCTATGATTGCCATGCTGATGCTGACAATGTAGGCTGGCCGCTGAGGTAGAAAGGGAGGGAAGTGCTCAGATCTCTACAAATATAGCACAGACACTCTCTGTTTATGAAAACAACAAGACTGAGCGATCAGCTGCATAACATGAGCCTGGCTCTAAAATAACAATGTGTGTTTTTAAAGCATGTTGCCACCAGGCCGAGCTTGGAGATTTAATTAGGCTAATCTGGATGACAGTGAGACATAAATGCATGAACTAGCAATAAGCACTTGCATTTTTGAACTCTCATTTATTTCTATTATGTCATTTCCTCTTGTCACCACTGTGAAGGAGTTCCAAGGGCCTGTCTCCTCCAGATGGTGACATTTCCAAACCAGGGCCATCAGATCACCACCCTGACTCAGAGAATAGCTCATTTCTAAGACTAAATGATCAGTGAGCTAACTCTTTCCAAGGAAGTAGGAAAACGCGCAATTCAGTGTGCCCAGTGCTGTTTTGCAATCTTTCTGGTTTGCCTGCTACGTAAGACAAAGCCATACTGGAATCGAAGTTTCCTCAGTCAAAGGAAAACTAAATAAAATGTGCTACTTAGTTATTTTTCAATGACCTTTCTTCCATAAGAAGATTTTCTATAAACCCAGGATTTTCTTTTAAATCCTAATTACCGAAGGGAAAATCCCCTGGCACACTCATTTCACACTGTATACTGCTAGGCTACAAGTACCTAAAAATTAATTTAAAAGTAGACACACAAAAAAACTTAGGATATGTGTCAAGAAGAAACACAAATGGCCACCAAATATATGAAAAAAGCTTAGTTCTTTCTGTTATCAAAGTAATGCAAATATAAATGAGACATGTTTTCCTTCTGTGAAACGGGCAGAGAGGTTTCTTTTGGCTGACAGCACACAGCCCTGGCATGGGTGTGACCGGCAGGCATTCTCAGGCATCACTCCTGGAAGCACTGAATGGTAGAACCTTTCCAGAAGCAATTTGTCCCACATAACAAGGGCTTCAAAGGGCAAAAATGTAGCTTGGCTCAGGAATTCCACTGCTGCTGACCTGCTGATCTTCCTCACCAGGCCACAAAGAGAAGAGCTGTTCTTACTGTAGAGCTGCAGTCTCAACATTCGAGTCTTTTTCCTTATTAATTAAGAACTTTCACCTTTGGCCCAGCCAGTGTAGCTCAGTGTCAACCTGTGGATCAGGAGGTCATGATTTGCTTCCCGGTCAGGGCACATGCCTGGGTTGTGGGCTAGATCCCCAGTATGGGGCGTGCAAAGGAGCACCCATCAATGATTATCTCTCATCATTGATGTTTCTATCTCTCTCTCTCCCTCTCCCTTCCTCTCTAAAATCAATAAAAACATTTTTTTAAAAGAAAAGAACTTGTACCTTTCCACTTAAAGGAAGATTTTTGTGGCTTTTCTTTGGCATATCCAAATTGCCAGCATCCCTGCTCTTGTGTGTTGGGGCCATTATTAAGTAAAATAAGGGTCATTTGATCATAAGCACTGTGAAACAGCAACGGCCGAACCCACCCCACTGCTTGGCTGTGTCCAGAAAATCTGTATTCCAGAAGTTTGGGGCACAGCATAAGCCAATGAGGTTTTTCTGCCCTCCAGTGTTGTCTGTAGGACCTTCGCACTATGATTGCACAGACAGACCAAGTCTCGGGAGCTATGCAGAATCCAACTAGAGTTGCCAAACAAGTTGGTGTTCAGGGGACTATATCTAACACCGGTGATGATATATCTAGGCAAAGAGAGATCAGGGTCTAATTAGCCCATTTCTAATAGGACTAGAAAGGAATTAGGCTAGATTCGGCACTTCTGGAACATATAAGAAAGTCCTGTAGGTCAGCAAAAAACAAAACAAAGAAACAGAGAGAGGATATGCAATTTTTTTTTTAAAAAAAAGATAAAGGATAGTAATAGAAAATTCCCATAAAAACTAACCCAAATGAAGCCTCACCCCTCTAATTATCAGGGCAAAGCAAACTAAAAAACAACAAACCAGACACTATTTTACAATCCTTGGGTTGTCGATAATTAGAAACTTATAGAACTCTAAGCTCTGGTGAGGATGAAATATTTAAACTATCTAGACATATAGACACAGAATATTTTATAATCAAGTTATCTCCATTGATTGTGGCTACATATTTTAAATATTTCAGAGAAATAGAAAAGAAAAGGAGGAGGAGGAGGAGTAGAAGGAGAAGGAGAAGGAGAGGCCCTAGCTGGTTTGGCTCAGTGGATAGAGCGTGGGCCTGCGGACTGAAAGATCCTGGGTTCAATTCCAGTCTAGGGCACATGCCTGGGTTGCAAGCTCAATCCCCAGTGGGGGGCATGCAGAAGGCAGCCAATCAATGATTCTCTCTCATCATTGATGTTTCTCTCTCTCTCTTCCTCTCTGAAATCAATAAAAATGTATTTTAAAAATAAAAAGGAGAGGGAGGGAGGAAGGGGGGAAAGACAGAGGACAAAAGGAAGGAATAGTCTTGGGGACCTTTGTGAACTGAACACGCCTCTCAGGTTCACTGTCAGTGTGGAATTGTAGGGTGTTAGGGATACCAGCATTCCCCCGGAGATGGAGAGTGGGATGTAGGGTTTTTGAGTATTCAACTGGAAGCATTTTCATGGTTGCCTGGACTTGAAGCCCTGCTGTGCAGCTTAATAGCTGTGTGATCTTGGGCAAGTCATTTCATTTATTTAGGCTTCAGTCTATTCATTAGTAAAATAAAAACAATAACACCTACCTTTGTTGGAAAAACTCAGTCTTTGCACCTATGTTTTTCCTTTATTCTCACACCACTATACGTTCACACTTCTGACACTTATGGTCACCAGATGGGTGGGGGATTTTCCCATACCAACCAATTCTGTGGCACAATTTTACTCAATTCTAACGCTATCTACCTGAAGACGGTGTTAGATCCCACGAGATTGCCCCCCACTTCAGATGCCAATCAAAAATAGTAGGCGCTCTGGGCACCCACAATTTCTGATACACTTGGCTACAAATGGGAGATTCCAATGATTTTCTCCCCTTTGGATTTGACTGTTTGTTAGAGTGACTCACAGAACTTAGGGAAACACCTATATTTACCAGTTTATGAAAGGATATGATAGAGCATACAGATGAATAGCAAGGTGAAGAGCTACACAGTGTGAGGTCTGGGAGGGTCGCCAGCCCAGGAACTTCTGTCCCTATGGAGTTGGGTACACCACCTTCCCAGCACATGGATATGTTTTCCAACCTGGAAGCTCTCTGAACCATGTACTATTGGGATTTTTATGGAGGCCTTTTCATGTAAACATGATCAATTATTAGCTTCACTTCAAACTCCTCTCTTCTCTCTAGAGAAGTTGAAAATTCTAAGTTTCTAACCATGGCTTAGTCTTTCTGGTGACTAGCCCCCATTCGAGAATCCTCCAGGAGCCTACCCAGAGTCACCCCACGAGAACAAAAATTCTCCTAGTGCTCTGATCACTTAGGAATTTACAGGAGTTTTAGGAGCTCTGTGTCAGGAATCAGGGGCAGAGATCAATATATATGTATATGTGTGTGTGTGTGTGTGTGTGTGTGTGTGTGTGTAGATATACATATATACATATCTTATTATTGCAAACTACTTCATAGGGTTTTATAATATTAAATGACAATATATAGGGCTTAGAACAGTGCTTGGCATGATGTAAGCCTTACATAAGTGTTACCTACTATTTTAATTATGTGAAAGAATAGTGGTTATACTAGACATTTCAGGAATGTTCTCTTGGCACTGAATCCAGATCTCCTAAGATATATATCCTGATATCAAGCCTTCCCTTCAGAGAGAGATATAAATTAAGAGCAGCAATAAATGTTTTCTCTGTAAGGAGCCTGCCTCTTCTATTATTTGAGTTTTGTCATGGAGTATTAAATGATTTGTATCGCCCTGGTCCCATCTCAACACAGGCTTGGATACTCACAGAAGTTGGAGATAAGGATCTAAAGAACTGACTACAGGGAAGTTTCTTATCCCAGTCTTTTAATTGCCCCCCACCATGAAGTTAGAGGTTACATAGCGGTTTGAAGACAGATTTCAGTCTGAAATTTCTGACTGTGTCAATCATCCGATCAGCAATTCTTCCTTCTGTAAACCATAGAGCTTTTAAAAAATAATATTAGAAAAATAATGATAATTCCTCTCTTTACTCCATATGGTACTTAATGCTAAGAATTATCTGAATAAGCCTATCATTTGATTTTTGCTTATTACAAATAGAATAACTTCATCTGCCCCCTTACCCCTTCCATGCTTGGGGAGCAGTATTTCCTGTCCAATAAGAGAAAATGGTTATGGGTGTGATAAGGGAAGTTTTAGGGTTGCTAAGAATGATTCCAGTTCTTGATTACGGTGATGGGTACACAACTGTAATTATCTGTCAAAACATGTTGAACTATTTTATTTTTTAAATATATTTCTTTATTGATATCAGAGAAGAAGGGAGAGGGAGAGAGAGATAGAAACATCAATGATGAGAGAAAATCATTGATCGGCTGCCTCCTGCACGCCCCCTGCTGGGGATCGAGCCCACAACCCGGGCATGTGCCCTTGGCCGGAATCAAACCTGGGACCCTTCAGTCCTCAGACCGATGCTCTATCCACTGAGCCAAACTAGCTAGGGCTTATTTTATTTTTTACATTGTATTTTGTTTTTATTTTATTGGGGTGATATTACTCAACATGAACATGTAGGTTTCATGTGTGGATTACTAATTTACAAAATCTGTATATAGGACCATGTACCCACCACCCAAAGTCAAATCTCCATATGAGGTAACAGGAGATTGAACTATATATTTTTAAATGGTTACTTTTATCATGTTTAAAGTATTACATAATAAAGCTAATTTTAAAAAAACCTCACACAAATCTTAGAATGTGGGCATTTAGTTGGATATAAATTATAACTCAATAAAGTTAACATAAAAATAATGAATCACCACCTACCAAGAAAACATGCTGAGTTCTAGAGTCTAGAGCATTTAGGAGAAGTTATCAAATACGGTCAAATATGGCAAAAGAAAAAGAGCAGGAAAAAATACTTTAAAGCCAGCAACCACTCTGACAAAAATAGTGACAGCTGACTAGTAAGGTCTCTGAGAGGCAGGCATGGTTACTCAATAAGGGGCAATGTTGGCCATGGATGAGAAGAATTTAGCACACCTTGCGTGGGGCCCCAATAATGTAAGATATATAATCTTTCTAGTATATGATAAATCTCTGGCCTTGATACTTTCCTCAGTAAATAAAGTTTATATTACTTTTAGGATTCATGTGATATTATTCCCACAATGTGTATGTTGGCATGTGTCTCACTTTCACTTGGTGAGGAACATTGACCCAAGATGAGCCCTGCCAAGGAATGGCTGAGCTTTGGCACAAACCTCTCTTGGTTTCCTTGTTCAGGAGAAAGAAGGAAGCTGCAAACAGAATTCGGGGGATTTCTCACAAGGAAATTTGAAAGGTTTTCTCAACAATGAATCTTAAAGAGAGATTTATTTTAATAACTTGGCTGTTTTCCCCAAAGATATCAAATTAGAGGTGGCCTGTAGAGAGGTGCTGGGCAAACAGGTATATCATGAACTCAATTTTCTCTAAATGTCTGACTCACTCTCAAGATTTGTTGATTTATTGTTTGGTACTTTAAGGGAGTAAAGTCCTTGGGTTCTTAATCTAAAAGACTGAAAATTCTTATAAAGAACTAAGTCAGGAAAATAAAACATAACTAAGGAGAGGGGATAATGAGCATTTTGGCAGGTGTTACACAATGACTTTTCCCGAGCTCATAATGGTGTTGCTCTCTGTCAATATGAATGAACTCAATTCAAAGGGAATTTGCAAAGGTTAAATACCACAAAAATGAATTCAGAGTGCTTATCATAATGGGAATAGATCATTATAAATATATGACATCTTTTTCTCATTGCATTGAAGTTTATGTTTTTCAATGTAGTCAAGTGAATGGAATGAATTTTGACTGGAAGTCCAAGGGAGACTCAAGGATGCTTAGTTTGATGTTATCCTTTCAGACCTACTTTTGACTTGACTGACACCAGGACTGTGGCTCCTAGAACAAAGTCTGCACTTGGGAGGGACCTGGGATAATTAATATCTGAGTGGCTTAGAGCTCTACAATAGGCATAACCTGGAGATTTTTCTGATGAACATTGTCTAGAAGTGGCTTTTTATTTCCTGACTAGTGCCCCAGTGCATGGATTTGTGCACATTGAAAGGAAATTAATTAGAAGGTGGTTGGCAGGGTGGGACTGGGCAAGATGGGCTAGACATGCCCTGGAGCCAACCTCCCGAAGTCCACACTCCGCCCCCCGCCCCTCCCCACCCTTGTTGGCTGCACCTGGGTTGGCGCAGTGGCTTGAAGGGCATCTGCCGAGTGAGCGGTGTCCCTCCGGCAGGTGGGGTCCCCTGTCTGACCTGTGGGGAATAGGCCGAAACCAGCTCTCAACATCCCCTGAGGGGTCCCTGATTGCGAGAGGGTGGTTATTGGGTGATGCACCCAGAATTGGGCTCCCTTCTCTTTGGTTCCAGGGTGCGTCACCCGAGAACCACTGCTGCCAAGTCACCCCAGCTCGGCAGCTCCTGCATTGAGTGTCTGCCCCCTGGTGGTTAGTGCGCGTCATAGCTACTGGTCAGAGTGTCTGCCCACTCGTGGTCATTGCGCGTCATAGCCACCGGTTGGACAGTCGCTTAGCCATATATATATATATATATATATATATACACACACACATGAGCTACCTATACTGCAAAGCATTCATCCCCCAACTGGCTGGTTAAACCCAACCCATGATTCCTCAGACTGCACTGTGGCTACTGAGTACTTGAAACATGGCTAGCACACATTGAAATCTGCTTCTTTTGGAGGATGTAATAGTAAAAACATATAAAATATCTCATTATATTGATATGTTGAAATAATCCTATTTTGGATATAGTGGGTTAAATTAAACCTATTACTAAATTTAACTTCACCTGTTTGTTCTTTTTATTTTTTAATGTCATGTGGAACTGCCATTTGACCCAGTGATCCCACTTCTAGGAATATATCCTAAGAAACCCGAAACACCAATTAGAAAGACTATAATGCACCCCTATATTCATAGCAGCACAATTTACAATAGCTGAGATCTGGAAACAGCTCAAGTGTCCATCAGTAAATGAGTGGATAAAAAAGCTGTGGTACATTTACACCATGGAATACTATGCAGCAGTAAAAAAGAAGGATCTCTTACCCTTTGAGATGGCATGGAGGGATCTGGAGATACGTTAAGTGAAATAAGCCAGTCAGAGAAAGACAAGTGTCCCATAATCTCACTCATATGTGGAATCTAATGAATAAAATAAACTGATGAACTGAAGAGATTCAGAGACGTATAAGCATGCAATAGACTGTTGAATCTCAGAGGGAAGGGGGGGTGGGGAGTGGGTGAGAAGAGATTAACCAAAGAACTTGTATGCATTTGTGCATAACACATGGACACAGACAATAGTGTGGTAAAGGCCTCGGGGAGGGGCTGGGGGAGGCTAGAAAGGGTCAATGGGGCAGGGGGAAGGGAGGAATTCTATAATACTTTCAACAATAAAGTCTTTTTAAAAACTAAACTACTGTATTAATAAGAGAATTGCGCAAATTCTCTGAATACCAAAATCAACTTAAAAAGATCAATTATAATCTATATTTCTGCAATACACCACTTAAAAATGATGTTTTAGAAGATATCATCTACACTAGTATAAAAAGTAAGTTGTACAAGTGCCGGGAGCCGGTCCATCCTTGCTGTTTCAAGGGACCTGGCATATATGGCATA
>NW_006290306.1:6066592-6094965 GCF_000327345.1 Myotis davidii
GAAGACAAAAGATCCTGGACAGAACCTGGCTACAGAACTTGGTTGGAGAACCTAGACAGAACCTGGCTGAAGAACCCGGCTACAGAACCTGGCGACTGAACATGGCTGGAGAACCTAACCCGAACCTGGCTGGAGACCCTAGCGACAGAACCTGGCCACAGAACCTGGCTGGAGATCCTAACCAGAACTTTGCTGGAGATCCTGACCAGAACTTGGCTAGAGAACCTGACTGGGCTGCTGATCAACTGAACGCTGTCTCCGTGTCATTCCTTCTTCACCGACTCTGTCCACACCTTTGGGGACCCCTGGACCTGCTGGGGTTGGACCCCGGCATACAAGGAACATGCTTTGTAGTGAATACCACAAGACAGAATCTTGTGAATAATTCATGTTTTCTATTAATTAAGTAAATTCAAAGTCATCCTTAGGATATCACTTCAATGAATTTACATGCTGATGTTGAAAGGGAGAGACGAGTCCTTGTTTACTGAGGTGAGATTTTGCTGTATGTCTGCTTTTCTCCTAATCATGCTAACCATGGATAAATTTACATTAATGGAGAAGGCCAAGGATAGAAAAACAAACTGTAGACAGTGCATGTACTTCTACACTCTAGGGGTGCAAATATGGGGCTATGAAAATTTCTTGTGGGTTAACTACATAAAAATAACTAAATGAGAGATGAAGAATTGAGGCAAATAAGGATTGCAATAAAATATTCACTAAAACATTCTTAAAACTGTAAATATAATATATTTTAATTAAATAAGGCCTCTTTAAGTTTATTTTTATATTACATTATGTTAGCCTTATTAATATTAGCTATTGAGTAGAGGTAATATTACTCATCACAACACTAATGAAATTTTAAAAAGTGGAAAAAAAAATCTGAATGCTATAAGTAGATTCCCAGTTGAGTAAAATGCAGGTTACTGTGCCATGAGGAGCTGTGTTCCTTACCTGGGAACCAAGTGTCTCATGTGTCCTGTGATCCTGTGTTTGAATCTTAGCTTTGCCACTTAGCAGCTGTGTGAACTTTGCAAATTATTTAACCTCTCTGGGCCTCAGTTGCACGTGTGTAAGAAAGGAGTCAGATTACCTACCACACACAGATGTTGTGAACACTAAACAAGTGAAAACATGTAAGGCCTAGAACACAACCTGGCACATGGTAGGTACATGATATATGTCAGCTCTCACCATCTCACCACCAGAAATGTACACACCCCTAAAGAACCAGGTCTAATCATCTGCGATGTCAGCCAACTCTTCCTCTGAGCTTCAGGGAACATGGCTGGCTGCTTTCTCCCAGGACACTTGGAGGAAAGGCCTGGCAGAGTGCTTGTTCCTTACTCCACAATTGCTCTTCCCAGAGAAAGGATCACAGTACCACCCATCCCTTCTCCCTCTGTGCACCCCACCATCCACTTAAGAAAAGCATCAGGCCAGAGACGAAATGCTTCTTGTCCTTACATTTTCCCATAGAAAAAAAATTGAACCAAACAGCACCACAGGGACAGTTGACCTCGCTGGACCATTTTGTGACTACAAGTAAGCAGGAAGTAGGAAGCAGTCACTTCAACATTGAGTGTAAAACTGAGAGGTTGCATACACTTCTGAAAGCCTCACTCAAATCTCTCCGCTTACTGGGCCCCTTCCCTCCACAGTCTCCATTCGCAGTAGTGAACTTATCACAGCCACATGTGGCAGTTGCGAGGAAAACATTAATATATTAAATATGTCTTGCTGGTGGTCCCTAAAAATAAATCACACACACACACACACACATACACACACACACACAAACACTGCCTAAAATCTGTGATATTAATTATCTCAACTTTAGTGCACAACAGGATAGAACAATGCAGTTTTTAGGAGAACCAAGTGGTGTCCTCTCTATTTAGGTCAAAAGGTGGCAGATGGAGCATTTTGAAAATTAACAGAGACTATTCAGGAGACATCCATACTCTTGTTCCTTTCCTAAATTATGGGATTATAATTAAGGGAAATTTTGTCTTAAGAAGCCAAACTTCATCTCACACCTTGGGACATCTCTCTATTTGCAAACTGCAGATATTCATATGGCTAAATTATGTGTTAAATTATTTTAGCTCCAAATGCACGGAGGCCTTCTTAGGTGTCACTTGTTCCTTGTTTGGAACCAATTTGGCCCTTCACAGTCAGTTCAAGCAGGTGGCTTACTCACTAGTTGTACACCCTTCCTCAGAGCTCCCATCCCATGCTACCTTTCATCCTTTAAGATTGCTGGATCGGGACTTGTAAAGTGAGGTCTACAGAAATATGCTTATGTTTTTGCACATGGAGGATACCTCTGTGGAGTCTGTGGGCCTTTTTAAAGCTTTGTTTATTTAGCGTGATGATATGCAAAGCAATTGAAACAGAGCTCTCCAGTGCGTTCTTTGAATTTAGGAGAGATTTTTCTCTTAGAAGGGAACCGCGGCAATTAATTTGACACCCCTGATCTTGAACTAGGGGAACATTAACAATATCTAGCACTATGCTGCTGGCATGTTCAGAACTCAAGAAATATTCGTTGATGGGCTGGTGGGAAACAATACACTGGACAAGGACAGACACACACGTCTCAAAGCTGCGGGAGGTGGGGCGTTGCTGCTGTGATGTATTATCTTTGCAACTGGAAAGGTCTAAATGGAAACCACTTAATATTAATTCTTAGCAAGCTGTCTAGAGAAATGAGGCAGCTGCACTGCTCAGAGATTTCTAGCTGTGCGTTATTATTTTTTTCCTTTTAGATTTAAGGCAGTCAAAACAAATTCAGCTTCCTATTTTTCTGTTCAATTAAAATCAGAGAGTTAGTGTTTATCTGGAATTTTCCTTTTAAGCTTCACCTGTTCAGGGCTAAATTAAAAGAATAAACATGAACTCAGGATGATGCTTGGCTTGGAGGGAGACGGTTAGATTAGACAGCAGTTCTCAGCTAATGAGCTCACATCCAACTTTACTGAGAAAACGTAAGGAATCAAAAGAAAACTTCTACCAACTCCAACAGACCGTATCTACCCACATCCTCACGCCTCTCTTGCTAATGATGAATAATTAATATCAGAATATAAAAAAATGTTGTGGTGTTGGAAAGCACAAGAAACTTGGTTAGAAAGTTTGTAAGGAGGACATTCTGATAAAAGGGAAGTGTGTGAAATGCCACCTGCCTGTTTATCGGAATTCCGACCTAGCAGAGACTTTGGGAACCGTTGAAGGCAGTGCCCCTAATTATTTCTTGACCTTTCCAAACAAGTCTGTGTATGTGCAGACCCCCGGTGTTTACTGGAATCCTTATGCTTAATCCCTGGATGCCCTTGCCTAGAGGACAATGTAAACATGTGTCCTCCCAAGATTACTCACCCTAGTGATTGTATCTAAAGATAAAAATTCCACTAAAGGCCTAATGAGGCAGGCGATGGAGGCTGCTCTGGCTACTAAAGCCAGGGGCCCCTTAGCCCTCTCTTGCACTGTCAAACTGTGTCTGAGTAATCTGTTCATCCATCCTTCAGGGCCTGCTGCTCAGCCTTGGCATTGTGGTTTATATTTAATGCAATTACTGATGTAGTTGGGTTGAAAACTACCGTCTTGTCTGTTTTCCATTTGTTCCATCTGTTCTCTTTCTCCTCTTTTCCTGTCTGCTTTCAGATTTTTTGCTGGTATGTTAGCTATAACTCTCTGTATTATGTAATGGTTTCTTTAGGTTTCATAATACCCTCTTTAACTTATCCCAATCTACCTGCTCTCTACTTATATGTTATACACCATGCTATTTTGCTAACACTTTTGCTTTAAACAAAAAATTGAAATTATAAAAGTCTTTTTTTACTCAGATAGTTTCCGTTTCCACACCTGTTTGTTTCTTGTGTAGAACTTCAATCCATGTCTTACACTATACACAAAACTAAATTCAAAATGGATCATAGACCCAAATGCAAAACCTAACATTACAAATCTTCAAGAAACATAGGAGAAAATCTTTATGGCCTAGGGTTAGGCAAAGATTTATTAGATATGACCAAGCTCAATTTAAAAAGAAAATAATAAAGTTTATCAAAATTAGGAACTACTGTTCTTTGAAAGACACTATTAATAAAATAAAAAAGTAAGCCACAGTCTGGGAGAAAATATTTGCAAATTTCATACCTGAATATAGAATATATAAAAATATAAATATATGTATATAATATAAATTATATATAAGATATATAAATGTTTATCAAATTTGAATGTAGAATATATAAGAACTCTAATAAATTCTCATAAAAAATTAGCCCAATAAAACAAATGGACATAAGATTTGAATAGACACTTACTAGGGAAGATATATGTATGGCAAATGAGTACATTAAAAGATGCTTAGCAGCACCAGTCATTAGGGATATGCAAATTAAAACCAATGAGATATTACTACATACAAATTAAAAATACTACTCCTTACAAAACAGACTGACCATAACAAATGTTGGCAAAAATATGGAGCAACTGAACACTCATTTACTGCTGCTGTGAATGTAAAATGGTTCAACCATGTTGTAAAATGGTTTGGCAATTCATAAAATTAAACATATACCTGTCATGTGATTCCACTAGTCCAACTCTAGGTATTTTGCAAAAAAGAAAAAAAAAAGAAAAGAAAAAGAACGAAAGATAGCATATCTCTATACAGAAACTTTTACATGAATGTTCATAGCTTTGTTTGCAAAGGGCAAAAACTGGAAACAACACAAATACCCATCAACCAATGGGTGGATAAACAAATTGTGGTATATTCTTGCAAAAAAAATACTACTCACCAATTAAAAACAATAAATTGCTGATGCATGAAACAATGTAAACGAGTCTCAAAATAATAGTGCTGAGTGAAAGAAGACAGACAGGAAAGTTTGTATACTAAGTGATTTCATTTATATAAAATTCTAAGAAATGCAAATTTATATATAACGACAGAAAGAAGATAGGTAAATACATTTTATATAAATGGAATCATTTAGTGGTATGGCAAAAGGCAGTAAGGAGGAATTAGAAAAAAAACTTCATGGGTAATGGTATGTTTATTATCTTGATTGTGAGGATGGTTTCCTATAATAAAACGTGTCAAATTATATCTTTTACATATATGCAGTTGATGGTATGTCAATTACACCTCAATAAATTTGTTAAAATAAAATAGACATAGCTCTCTGCTCTTTGGTAGCTTACATGCAAGTGGGAAAAATAAAAGATAAGTATATTTTTAGTTGAACCACATAAAATTGACATTTTTTTGTAGGCAAAAATGAACAGTATGGTCAGTTTCATTAGGGTTAGGTTTAGGGTTACGATTAGTGACAGTTTTATGGTAGAGGGAAATACAAGGCAGATATTTTTATGTATATTTATATTACATATACATTATGATATAATATGATATAATAAATATTATATGTACTATAAATACATATTTATTATATATAGTATATACATATATATCATACATACATATATCATATATCATAAAAAGTTCTACTGAAAATAACCTTTTGGGGTTTGACCATTTAGAACACTGCTTGAAGCAAAAGAGAATAAAACACAAAATCCTCTGTGATGGGACTATAAAATGGCCATGAGATCTAAAGGATCTGCAAACTTAAATCAACACAGAAGGAGTTCCCAGGAGTTCAAGCCGCTGCTCTCTGGTTGATGTGACAGAAAAAGGCTCATCTCCTGGCCAGAGAACCTGGGCCCTATGAGTGAGGATGGTGGAGCCAGACTGCAAGTTCCCTGGTTGGGAGGTGTGACGGATGAATGAGAAATCCCAACACTGAGAGTGATTTGCAAATATTCTACTGCACTGTCAACCTTGAATCAAATGCTGGGTCCTGCTCTGGAGGAGCAGAGGGGTGGGAGCCCTTGGGAACTGTGTTAAGTACAGAGCTCTGGGCAGGCTGGTGGACTCCTCTGAGTCTGGGGCGTGATCTGCTGATGCCTCTGTTTTTATTGCTTTAATAGCATTATGGTTGAGTTTGTGTGAATCTGCTGGAGCGTGCACAAGGGCTGGAGCCTCCCCTCAGACCCGTCCCACCGCCCAGTCCCTCCTGGGCACAGATGGTGGGTCCCACTCCTTACCACCCTTGCTCCTTGGAGGCCAGAGCACCTGAACCAAAGGGGAGGGGGTGGGGTTAGGCATGTGCCCGGGCTCCTGGGAGGTCCGCCTGGGAGTATCCCTGTGCAGAGAGACCGTGACATTAAATAACAAATAAAAAACACCGTAATTGGTTGAGAGAGAACATGGAGAATGAAATCGTGTTCCTGATTTTTGAACCAGGAGCCTCACATTTCACTTTACACTGCATCAGGGAAATTGTGTCTCCAGCTCTGTCCATTTCTGCCAGGAAAGCATAGCTGTGTGAGTGGAGAAGGAGCAGTGAGGGAGGGTGGTGGAGGCCAGTGGAGCTCCAGCACGGAGTCCAAGTCCATGTGGAAATGGTTCACAGCTTGCCTATCCAACCCTGGCTGTGCATTACTTAAACAACATATTAAAAAGCAATTACAATGTGCCACGTACTGGGCTGGGTACTGGAGCTACTTTACACAGGACGATGAGAATCAGAGTCGCTTAAAAAGTGACATTTGGCCTAAACCCCAAGTGCCATCTGATCTGAAGCCAGCGGGGAAGAACTGGGGACCGGTGATTCAATTAGAAGGAACCAAGCCTCCAGGCGGGTGAAAAAGGCTTAACTAACAGTGGTTTAACTGTGATCTGTGAGCAGAAAATAGTATCACAAAATAATGACCATGCCGCATAATATTTAACTGAAGAAATGTTTCCTCTCTTTGACCTTAAAGTGGGAACTATTTAATCTACTAAATTACAGGCTTGACCAACCTCTAATGGGTATTATCATTTACTCTGTCCGCTGGAGAGCATTGATAAGCTGTTGAACATTAGCTATGACCTCTATTTACTACCATGAGTTGAGATTAAATGCCTCTTTGTTACTTCCAGCTTTCCCTAAAATATCATTTAGAATAAATATATTCATTCCACAAATCTTGCTTAAGCACATCTCATATTCAAAGTCTCTGTAGGAGAAACATTGAGGAATAAAACCTCCAGATTCTTTGGAAGCTAGCAGTGGGCAAAGGGCGCTTAACCTTGAGAATTTAATGAATTCTACGAGAGGTACAAAATCAGTGCCTGCTGGGACAGAATCCAGGAGGAGCTAGCTGGATGGCAATCCTTGTTATCTAAGGCAGTGGTTCTCAACCTTCCTAATGCCGCAACTCTAATACAGTTCTTCATGTTGTGACCCCCAACCACAAAATTATGTTCGTTGCTACTTCATAACTGTAACGTTGCTATTGTTATGAATCGTAATGTAAATATCTGATATGCAGGATGTATTTAGGCGACCCCTTTGAAAGGGTTGTTCGACCCCCAAAGGGGTCGCGACCCACAGGTTGAGAACCGCTTATCTAAGGGTTAGTGGAGGGAGGTTCTGTGAGCTGAGCCAAGAATCTGTATGTCACAGAACCAGTAAATATCAGTCTAAAAAATATTATGGATTCTAAATAACTTACTAGTATCTTGTGTATCATAAGTTTTCCAAATTCTTCCTTAGCACTCTAAAATTAGATTCCAAGTACCAGGTATGCTCATTTATCTTACCAAACTTCTCCATGAATCAATTTGCAAAAAGGACTTGCGAAAAGAAGTCATAGAGACACTGAACCTTTTCTGTTTCCAGGTCTCAGAAAAAAATGTAATTTAAAACTCTCAAGGTTACTAAACCACAATCCTTAGAAAATCTTGTTCTTATACTATGTTTGAAAATTCTGAGGGTTTATATTTCAACACTTTATAGAATTCCTCATTCCATTCTTACATTTCAGAACTAGTAAAAACCGAGGTCCAAAGAGTCAATTGGCTTATGCAAAGTTCTAGCCTTCTCAGAAGGCATGTTGGCATGTAATAAATTAGGCAGGCTTAGAAGCAGTCCTGTTGTTGAGGCTGGCAATAAAGTGAAAGACATAGACACAAAAATGAAGACAGCCCAGCTTCCAGATATGGAAGAAACTCTGCTTAGGTTACTTCTATGGGCACAGCCCCACATAAACTGGGAACCAGTGATAAACAGGGAAAATAATGGCCCCCAAAGTGGTCCACATCCTAACGCCCAGAATGTCCTCAGATGACATGGCAAAGGGGAATTAAAGTTGTAGATGGAATTAAAGATCCTGAATTATCTGAGTTTGGTCAGATAAGTCTTCCCTGAGCCAGAGATCTCAAGGTGAATAGGACTTAATAAGGTCACCAAGGCCAGGAATAACCATCCAGGCAGTAAAAATAGCATAGGCAGAAGTCCTGAGGCCCACAGAACTTGGAGAGTGCAGGGGATAGAGAAGACAGTGCAGCTAAAAGGAAGAATAAAAGTCCACCTTTATCTTGGAAGCAATGGCTAGCCATTGAATGACTGCTTCAGCTCAAGTGGAAGTTAAAATAATTTATTTTCAGGACACGAATTAACTTGGATCAAATACATTTTTAAGGAATATTGCAAAATAATCCATATTGTTTTGTTAGGATTTCTCTTAAATCTTGAATTTTGAATAGACATTGTTTAACAATAAAATTGCTTTCTATAGAAGAATATGTGGTATACAAATCCAACATTTTTTTAAAAAATTGAAAGAATGCATGGCCATTTGGTTAATTGAGTATATCTTTAGAAGAACTGAAAAGTAAGCTGGTCTGGATAGAATTTTAATGAAACTGTGCCCATTGGTATCACTGTGAATAAACAGAAAGCTGTATCATTCTCCAAGTTCCAAGAGGATTGGTAGCTGATGTTTTCTGGAGATTATAATATGCTTCCTAAATTCTTTTCTGATTCGCTGATGTGGTCAAAGGATATCTGTGGCAAAATTCCCTGGTACAAGGAATGGACAAAATGGGCATCTGGGCCCAAATTGTTTTCCTAACCAAACACACACACACACACCTAACAATGATTTAACCAAATAACAGGTCCATTAATGAACGGATTTTATTAAAAGCAATAAAAGTACATGAAAATGACATTGTCCTAGGAAATCCTGTCTATATGCCATCAGTTTCTATGGCAACCAACAAATAGTTAGGCCATGCATCTGATTGTCCAGTGTAATTACTTATGTGTTGGGATGGTTCAATGCTTCTAGATATCAGAAAGAAGACCTTGATGAAATCTCTTTAAAACATGCAATACACACACAGACTATCTAAAACTATTTTCCCTTCATGGGATCTAACTTTATCCTTGTAATGGTTTTGTGTTTTAGCTAAAAAAAAAAAAAAAGGAGCACTTTTCTTTCTTAAGGGTCTCTGATGTTAGCCACTTTTGCAGAAACTCAAAAATATTTTCTTGTGCATGAGTTACTTCAGCTGAATGATTACTTTGGTCTAGAAAACTCTAGATACATATTTACACAGTGAAATTCACCTAAAATGTGAAAAGAAAATGTCAAAATACCTATATGGTAGGTCCCTTAACCCTGGCTGCATATTAACATATTTTGGGAGTTTTTAAAAGTAACCTATGCACATATGGGTTCAGATTGAACCATTTCCAGAGCCCTGTGCTTTATCAGGTAGTGTTCATTTCTTCCCCAACTACATTAAAGCAAAGCTCCTACCAATTTTTAAACAGTCCAATCCTATTAACCTAGACCATCTATTAAGACAGTCCCTTGGAATCATGGTTTTAATAGAAACTTTCAGCAAATTTGATGAATTGTCAAACTCAACTACAGTTCACTCTAATACTGACTTGGTAAGATAGTTTTCTTCCTTGGGGGAAAACAAAAAACTTATGCTAATGCCAATTCTTAGAAATTCACATTTAATTGGCCTGATACTTATTAAAAACACATATAATTTGTTATTAATCACCTATTTATAGGTACAAATAAATGAAAGTATAGAAAAATAACTAAGTTGCCAATTTACAGATTGTTTTTATTCATTTTATTTGTCATCTCAGGAGTATGATATAACTAAGTGCCCAGGCTATGAGTTTATTACCTGAAAATTACAAGCAGAAAGTTATAAGAGCCAGAAATAAGAGCAAAAGAATGATTTCTGGTTTTATAAATATTTAATTTTAATTAAGTAGGATATGTTCAATTTTTTTATTTTACACATTAAAAAACAAACAAACCTGAAGCCCAGATAGTTTAATTGACTTGCAAAGACAACTGATGAAGCCAGAACTAGAACCTCGTTCATCAGGCCTTGTGTCGTATCTGACTTGACTTGACAGTGACCTAGAGGTATATGCATATTGAATGCTGACTTACTTTGATTTGCAAGGAACTGGGATAGAGGAGTTTGGGCTGAAATCATGGTGATTGCTTTGCAAATACCACATTAACATAATAAGCAGATCTTGATTTTGCAAGGGGATGAACTTGAATATTTTATCAAATACTAAAAGTTGATTATTTAGATGAGTTTAAAGCTCACTTCAGTAATTTCCAACAAGCAAGATTTAACAGCCAATGGATCCCTGCATTGCTCTCAGAATCAAAGCAGACACATCATTAATCATTGATCACTGGACATTTCTAGGCTCATTGTAATGAATACTAAGATTCCTGTAAGAATGTGACCTCAAGTGACTTGATTACTGAGAGTACTTGTAGGAAAACATTTAAGTCCAATACTTAGCAAAATGATTCATTGTGTATCTCTGGATATTGATGACTGTTTTACCTTCAATGTAAACAAGTGGGCAACTCTTCACTGATGCCTTTTATGGCACCCAGCACCTTCCAAGGATCAATGGAATCATTGGGAAATGAAGTATGCCGGAGACCAATTCCAGCATGACAGCAGGGCTGAATCTGGGAATGGCTGATGGCATTTCCCCAAACCTGAATAGGATACATTAAAATGACTGCTCAACTGCCAGACAGCTCAGGGCATTTTAATCTACATGTTATTGCCTCCTACTGGCCAAACACCTGAACAGCCGTAGGCTAATTCCCCTATCTGACAATGCTTGTGTATACAGAGGCAGGTGAACAGAGCTACTTCGCAGTGATCACCAAGCAGTGCCTTAGCCCCTCGTTCACAGAAACGTGTATTAGAGCAATCAGCCCGGGCACTGCCCTTTAATAATTTTGAACCTATGATTGCATGGCTGCATAGCTCCTTTAGCTAAGCTCCTCTGACCCCCAATGCCTTCCAAAGTTATGCTTCATCTCGGGACTCCTATTTAATCTACACACAGCCTTCTCCAGATTGCTGAACCCTTCTCAATGCTGGAACAAGGACCCCGGCAGAAGTATTTCTCCCCATCACATTCTGCCGTGGTAGGACTCACTGGTGACCTAGACAGCCTGAGCCACTGATCTGCCACTGAACCAGGGCTAAAGAATCTGGACATTGCTCTCGGGGAGACATTTTGGTGAAGCAGCCGCACATCCCTGCTCTCTGAGTCCCGCGATGCCGCCCAAGGATGACAAGAAGAAGAAAGATGCTGGAAAGTCAGTCTAGAAAGACAAAGACCCCGTGAACAAGTCAGGGGCAAGGCCAAAAAGAAGAAGTGGTCCAAAGGCAAAGTCCAGGACAAGCTCAATAACCTGGTCTTGTTTGACAAAGCCACATATGACAAGCTCTGTAAGGAAGTTCCCAACTGCAAGCTTAAAACCCCACTGTGGTCTCTGAGAGGCTGAAGACTCACAGCTCCTTGGCCAGAGCAGTCCTTCAGGAGCTCCTTAGTAAAGGACTTATTAGTCTCAAAGCACAGAGCTCAAGTGATTGACACCAGAAACACCAAAGGTGGGGATGCCCCCACTGCTGGAGAAGATGCATGAACAACAGATCTCACCGGCTGTATATTTTGAAAAATAAACCTTTATTAAATCAAAAGAAGAAGGAGAAGGAGAAAGAAGAGGAGGAGAAGGAGAAGGAGGAAGAGGAGGAGGAGGAGGGGGGGAGGGGGAGGAGGAGAAGGAGAATCTGAACATTGCTAGAGAAAAAAATTGCACAATAAAGTTTGGAAATGATGAAGAGATTAAATTTTCAATCTGGGGAGCAGAAATGAGGAGGTATAAAGAAAAAGATTATAGGGACTGGTTTTGTGTGTGTGTGCTTTGTTTACTCCTGAGAACTTTGATTCATTGAAATGGCTAAAGGAAACTCTACAATTAAGAAAGAAATTATGAAAAAGCCAATGATCTCAATATGGTTATTTCCCATGCAGAAATCTCTTCAATATACTAAACTGTGAGTGCCTTGTCATGCACCTAAAAATAGTATGATACAATAAAATTGCTTTTCATTTGACTTGTGCATATATTTACACAAGAAAGTCTACACAAATAATATTCATTTTGACTCAGCCGACAGCATGCACTAAAATCCTGTTCCCCAGAATCTCAACTTCTATGTGCATATGAGATGTTGGATTTAGACTAAGCAGAGAAAATTAAACATTTCTTAATTAAAGAACTCAGAGTCAAGCCTAGAAAAATCCCTAATAGTGAGCAGGTTAGCATTTGAGAAATGCAGTACTTTGTGAATTAACTTGTAGGAGTGACCCTATATGATCAAGTCCAGACTCCTCAGCAGGTGTGAGGCCCTTTATGATCCAGTCCCACCCACTGGTCAACCTGTGATCTGGCCCTGCCCCCTGGTCCAACCTTACCGCCAGTCACGGTGACACCATCCCACCTACACTCACCCTCAAGCTTTACTTCTGCTGTATATAGCAAAGGGGTTGTTTCCATAGCTCTATGCCTTTTCCACTTCTATTCTTATCTAAAAATAATAATACTCCTCTCCTTTGATTTGCAGATTTCTTCTTATCTTTCTCCCTGAATAAAAAAATACTTCTGAATTTTTCCCCTTTGAGGGTCGAACGACCCTTTCACAGGGGTTGCCTAAGACCATCGGAAAACACGTATATAATTACATATTGTTTTTGTGATGAATCACCATGCTTTAATTATGTTCAATTTGTAACGATGAAATTGGGGGTCACCATAACATGAGGAACTGTATTAAAGGGTCGCAGCATTAGGAAGTTTGAGAACCACTACTCTAAAGTCTAGCAGCTATATCAAGAATCTATGCATCGTCTATGAGAGTTCATATCTCTCAGCAAATAGGGCAAGATGCAATTAAAGCGATCCACAATGCCAGGAATGGGGCTGAGGAATGATTACGATTATAGATAAGAAGGATGAAGTGGGCATCATTGAGAAGGTGGTTAGGGCATGTATTTGAAGGAGGTGAGGAAGTAAGGAAGAACATATCCTAGTACATCGCAGAGTAAATGTGCCTGCCCCAGAGTGAGCAGGGTGAGGGCAGCCCTGGGAACCACTGTAAGGATAATGGCTGTTCCCCTAAGAAAAATAGCCATCTTTGCACAATTTTGAGCAGAGAAATGTGAGATCAGGTTTGTTCATTAGGGATCACTACCACTGGGTTAGAATTAATGCAGGGGCCAGGAGAGAAGCAGGGTAGAAGATTGTTCTAACAATCCAACTGAGAGCCTTGGAGGCAGAGCAGAGAAGGGGATGGAGTCTGGGAAATTGTGCCTCCAAAAAATTAAAACCAGACTTAAATCTAGATTTTTATTTTCCAAGTAAAAACATCCTTGGGATATGGTCTCAAGAAATTTTCTAGTCTGACCTAGACAAGCAATTTGGAAACTTAGCTGTGAGGCAAGTATATTTGGAACACTACTGTATCTCCTATTTTCCTGTCAACTTCCTTCTCCACAATTATCTTTGTATATTTGCAGTTGTACATTTGACAGGGATGTGCAGGTTAAAAAAGCAAAGGCTATTCCCATCGCACAGGCACCCAGGGATTGATTAATGCATGGATGGGGTAAGGCATATGCTCACATTTTTCAACTCCCACATGTAAATACCAAATGTCATCAGGTAACACTTTACCTCCTCCTACACCTCAGCTTTCCTAAGAAGGGTCAGTCAGTCCTTCCATGCATTTCTTGTAACTTAGATCTGGGCATGGAAGGCCATTCTTCTCAAACACTAGACAGGCAGTTGCTGCTTATGTATCATAGAGGTGAACCAAGGGAGGCATTGGTCATAGTTGTACATGGGTCAATACTGACCTGAGATCCCCATACTCCATGTAAATCCAAGATTTCAATAGTCCATAACACACACAAGCTCAGCAACAAGCCACTCATCCAGGTGAGAGCATAGGACAAGTACGCCAGGCCTTGGAGGTCAAGGAAGTTCAAATGTGACTCGGCCCATTGTTCATGTGACTGTGCCCAAGCCACTGAAACTCCTTGGTGTCTCTCATCTGTATAGTGGGACTAATGTGGAGCTGTGAGGATTATAGGAGAGAAAGAACAGAGACTACTTAGTACAGGGCTAGGGCCAGCTAAGCCCTTGGTTTATGGAAAGAGTTATTCGTTAACTACATGGAACTATTCAGGGAACTTAAATGTTCATTTCTGGGCAAATGTACTTTTTTAAGAAGTCCATTGAATTGGCAAAAGATCAAAGTGTGTGCTCTTTGGCCTTCTGGAAGAACAATTCTATTAGCACTGGAAAGTAACCTCTGAATTCTAGCCAACATTTTAACTTTTCATACAGATCACTGGAGGCCAGCAATAAGTCCTAGACCGATAGTTATCTTTGCAGAGAATTCCAGCCAGCTGAACGGGAGAGAATGTCCCTACGACAAAGTTAACAACTCCTCTTCCTTTCCATTAGAAGGCAAGATTGATGGGAATAAAATTAGTGGCACTTTGATAAAAGAAGCTCAGAACCCTACCCTGTATCATGACAGGGAGAGGATGGCAAATATGGATCTTCCATCTCCACAAAGACATCAAAATGCATGTTAGTGATTGAGAAGCTCAGGCCAAGCATGCAAACTAAGTGAAGAATATTAAATGATATGGCATTTGCCAAATCTATCCTTAATTATCCTGGGGGGGAAATATCAAAGCTACTTCCAAAAGGAAAGTTAATCATGACCTTCATCAGTTACACAAAAGTTTCAGGAGTATTTCATTGGGAATAAAAGTACACATAGATGGTTTCATACATTTCAGATCCTTAGAAATTGTATTTTTGGGATAAACTTCTTGGGAAGGTTGAGTACATAGAACTAGTCTCTAAAGGACAATTCTTTTCCATCATCTCTATCCAATTATTCCCATAAACTTTCTTCTGAAACAAACCCAAACAGTGAATTATTTTAAATCCAGAATAAGAGAGAGGCTTCTGCGGTTAAAAGTATATAGATTAAGCTTGTGGTGTCACATTCCATCGGTATCACTTTCTAAAGTTTTCTAAGTTAAAGATTGCGAGAAGCAGCTGCATTTTGGCATTGAGTAATCATGAATTTACTTTTTGAAATACCTCTAAGTATTTTACTATAAAAGATGAGTAAAATGTGGAAATGTACAATTTTAAAATAATGTGGTAAAGGATGTGGCATCACTGAGCTTGTGCCGATCGTATAATAACAATCAGTGGCTTCAGGACTGGAGATGTGTATTCGTGTATTCATTCCATTTATTAATAAGGAGAAGCCCACAGCCCGTGTGTGGAAAAGTTAACTCTCCAGACTACTGTCTCTAATCTGCTTATAATTTCTGGCAGCTCTCAGGAAAAAAATACCCACTTATTTTTTTCTGTTCTCTCAGTGTTTTCTTTCTCCCTCTCACTCTCTCTCTCTCTCTCTCTCTCTCTCTCTCTCTCTCGTTGCTTACCTCAAAAGCTCTGTTGTCTCTATTATTCTGAACAATCTCCATAAAATTACCCACTAGATTTCCAGGTAGGAGGCGGAACCCATTCTGAGTTCATTTAGAGATTCACAGACTCTGAGGGAAAGAAAAGCATGAACACAATTTTAATTCCCATGCCACTGAAATTACAGATCCCAAATGTAGCAACAAAATGAACTAATGCTAAAAGAAACACTAGACTTTAAAGAGTGGACGCAGTTCCTAACAAGTTCATAATGGCCAAGTTATCAATTTTAGCTAACATTTTAAATTTCCATAGAGAATGATTTGTAAATATTACTCCAGCTTTCTTTATTACCATTGCAGATTTTTAAAACTAATTTCACATAAATTATGATACTAAAGACTGTAAAAGTGTTTTGTATTATTGTGAATTAAACACCACTCTAAGAATGAGACATTGAAACAAGGAATTTGGTAACTTCTCCTCTTTCATTTCTAATTTTGTTTATTTGAGACCTTTCTCTTTTCTCCTTAGTGAGTCTAGCCAGAGGTTTGTCAAATTTATTAATCTTTTCAAAGAACCAGCTCTTGGTTGCATTAATACTTTTTATTTTTTAAAAAAGAACAAATTTGGCATTTTTGTGACCAATATGAACTAAATGACAATTACATAAATTAGGACCACTTATATAATGACATCTTTATTACTGAACTGACTGGATTTATACAGACAATTTATGACATCTGGCCTTAAAAGGATAATGGCAGCATTTTCCCTAAATGCTTTGCATACTGCCAGTCATCAGGACTCTTTCTGGTACTTTGTCATTACCTTCCTATTCTCACACAACGCTCCCTCTGCAATGTTCTCAAATTGCTATAAATGCCTTTTTGCTCCCTGCTTTTTAGATTTCCGCATCACTGATTAAATGAACTAATTCCTCTAAATTGCTCAAAATAGGGCCTGACACAGAATACAAATTTAATAAAAATTACCTCTTACTACTATCATCACTGCTACCATTCAGACCCATTTGCCACCACTTACGATTTTGTAGAAGTATGTTTCAAAAATTTGGAGCATGCTATACTTAGGGCTGTAGTGTCCATGTTTTAGCCTCCTTTCATATTTTACTTTCTTTCCATTAAAAGAAACATCAAAGGAAATAAATTTCCATTATTATTTTAGACATTCAGTCCTCATATATGGAAAAATATGATTTAATTCTTGTATAAAATGTAAGTGTACTTATGTGTCTATATACATTCATTTTATATTAGCAGTGCATAGGAAAAAATCTGATGAAAGAATGGACACCAGATTGTTAACAATGATTACCTTTAAGGTTGGGAATGTCTTTACTTTTTAAGCAACAGAGTTCTGTAAAAACTTTAATGTTTCAGTAGTTTGTATATTTCGTAATCACAAAAACAATGAGAATTTTAAGAGACTTGATTCTCTTTATATTGGTCAATACAATCCAAATTCCCTTTAGACACCAACACTACTGTGTGTGTGTGTCTACAAATAGCACAGAGCCCAAACCCCATGCAAGAACAATGCAGAGATAATTGGGAAGAATTAACAGTGTTGTCCATCTTGCCTGAAGCCTTTACCATCCTAACCCTGTTGTTCTTGAAGTCTTGCTCCCCATTTGCTTCCCCAAGACTCCCAGCGGTCTGGCCTTGAGCGCTTGGTCTCATCATTTAGACCAGCCTGGGCAAACTACAGCCAGCGGGCTCCGGCCCGTTTGAAATGAATAAAACTATTGAAAAAAAAGACAGTACCCTTTAATGTAATGATGTTTACTTTAACCCATTGTGGCCCTTGAGTCAAAAAGTTTGCCCACCCCTGATTTAGACCCAGATCCTGCCTCTCTCCCAATGGACTATGTGTTTGGAAGTGGACCATGATGTTGGACCTTGGATGTTTCTCCATGCACTTGGCTCCCTCCTTTAGCCCTCAGGCATTTATGGGAACATCCCTCACTAGCTTCGGCCTCATGATGGAAACACAAACCCTGAATCAATTTTGCAGAAAAGAGCTTTTCTGGAAATGTGGCTAAATGCTCAGGGAAAAAGCGGGAATAACCTGCAGCATTCATACTTTATTTAAATGTCTGAAGCCTGAAAAATGCCTGACATGAATTGGAAATGCTACCCCTTGACCAAAACCAGCCAAGGCATCATTCAGGTTATAGACATTAAATAATAGAAAGATGGAAGAACAGACAACCATTGCCTGGTATCCAGATAGTCTACAATGCCATTAAAAAGAATTAAAGCTAACTGGAAAAAGAAGAATAATAAAGGTAATGTGAGGGCATTTTCTTAATCTCCCCAAAAAGAGACAATTAGGTGGAGTTGAACCCACCTCAGCAGATTAAACATAGTGATGGGGGATGAGTCATGGGAAGGCTATCCCAAAGTAGCAGGAGTGTCTCCAAAAATGGTCAAATCTGCTTCACTATGTGAAATTTGTCCCTAAAAGCCACAACCCAGACAGGAAGAGAATTTGTTGACAACCTACGCTCCCTCCTGAAATCTGCTTCATAGTAGATAAGCATTGGGCAAGAGGCACAAGACAATCATCAAGAAAAGTTCTATCACTCACACCTTGAAAAATTCAAAGGTCAGGTCACGAATTACCAGCAAGTATTTGTGGTGAAGAGATCTCTGTATTTAACTTTTCTAAACTTGTTCTAGGACACAAAACTTGAATCCAATGATACCGCTTGACAACTACACACGAACATTCAAATTTGCACTCAGCTTCAGAGACTTCACAGACCTCCTGTTGCCTGTGAATTGGAGGTAAGAACCTTTGAAATAGAAGCTAAATCCCTTTGTGGAAAGTTAAAGCTGGGTGAGAAAATATCCTTTCATATTTACCATACAGAAACATGGAATTGTTGATACAGAATTTTAAAACACTTAGAAAAACACAGGAAAAAGATGGCCTTTACTAGTGCCTCATTAGATGGAGGGGTGACTCGTCCTTAGAACAACTCATATCTCATAGCTCTACCTTGAAAAGTTCCTAGCCAATGAAAATAATCACGGTAGTCAAAGTAAAAGCCATTGACTGTGAACATACCACATGCCAGGTCTCAGGCACAAAAACTGTTATTTAACAATTACTGAAAATTGTAGTGGCCATTTTAAGTAAGTTAATACATTGAGCTTAGGAGAAAGCTTGGTATATATATCAAGTACTCCAGTTAGCTATTACAAGCAGGAAGTACTAATGTGCTGGTGGGTTTATATAAAAACTCCCACCAGGACACCTGACACCACCCTTCTCTGAAAAGCCATCAATCCACCCAAAGCATGAGAACCAAATACAGTAGCCACTCCTCACCCCTACCTATGGTTTCACTTTCTGAGGTTTCAGTTACCATGGACAATCTCAGTCTGAATATGTTAAATGGAAAATTCCAGAAATCAACACTTCATAAGTTTTAAATCACACAATATTTTGAGAAATGTGATGAAATCTCGACCCATCCCACCTGGGGCTGAATCATCACTTTGTCCTTTGTATCCACGATGTGTGTACTCCCCACCTATTAGTCACTTAGTACCTGTAGATTATCAGATTAACTGCCCAGGTATCCCAGTGCTTGTGGTCAGTAACCCTTATTTTACCTAATAATGGCCCCAAAGCTCAAAAGTAGTGATGCTGGCAATTTGGATGTGCCAAAGAGAAGCTCTAAAGGGCTCCCTTTAAGTGAGAAGGTGGGTACAATGCAATGAGATATTTTGTGTCTGTGAAAGAGAGAAACTACATTTACACAACTTTCATTACAGTATATTGTTGTAATTACCCCATTCTATTTTATTATTAGTTATTGTTGTTCATCTCTTACTGTGCTTCATTTATAAATTAAACTTTATCCTAGGTATGTATGCACAGGGGAAAAACACCTATGGGGTCAGGTACTATCAATGTTTCAAGCATCCATTTTGGATCTTGGAAGGTCTTCCATGTGGATAATGGGGGCTGGGGGACCTCCTCTATGCTCCTTAAATATTGTGGATAAGACTGACCAGAAACTACATTTAGAATAAACATCTAAAAAATGCTGAAACCTGGGATTGAACCAGGGACCTTTAGATCTTCAGTCTAACACTCTCCCAACTGAGCTATTTCAGCTTACTTAGGTAGCTCCTAAATTATTCCATTACTTAGGTAATGGAATAACAGATGTTTTACAATAACAAAAAAAAAAAGTTCACTATTCAGGTTTGGCTGGAGATAGGTACTTAACAAATATTATAGAAGTCTTTGTTTATAAGCTAGAAGTAATACATAATTTTACTTTTCTCGATTATGTTTTAACTGCCCTACAATCTGTTTTTCCCATTTAAAAATAAATCATGGACATTTTTCACATCGAAAGGAAAAAAAAGGTGACTTTTGTTGGCATTTTGATTCTGATATATGACTAATTTCTAGAAAAATGACAGCATGGTCCACCTAAATATTTAATGAAATATCAATTTTTCATGAAAGCAATGTTCTATGGATCCACAAATGTAGCCAGGATTAGAAACAAGCTGAAGACTAAAGCTCCAAGGAGTTCACTAAGGGGAAATGACAGACACAGAAAATATGAACAAGAAAACTTGAACAAGAAAGATAAAGTAAACTGGAAAGTTTTGTGGTAGCAGAATAGGGCTCCAAACATGTCAATGCCCTAATCTCCAGATGCAGTATGTTAGGCTGCCTGGCCAAGAGAATTAAGGTTGCAGGTTCTTTTATCCTATAAGTTTAAAATCCTATAAACTCAATAAATATGGAAGGTCAGGCTGTAGCTAAATTCCAGTATTGGCTTAAATTAGATATTATATGATTTAAAATAAAGACTGACTCTAACCCCATTTTTCATTGTCAGACACATTTCTCCCTTTTTTTAGGTAGAATCTGTGTAATGAAAGAATTGAGCCACTCATTCCCCTGGGCCTCAGTTTCTTCACCTGTAAAATGGTGACAACACCTGTTATGGGTTGAATCATGCCCCCTGCCTGCCCCCCCACCCCCCGAAATTCAGATGTGGAAGTTCCTCAGAATGTTACTTGAAGAGATTATTAAATTAACATGAGGCTGCTGGCAGTGCCCTCGGCGGTCCCAGATCTGTCTCTTGGCTTCAACAGTGTTTGGACAGAACAGACCCAGGGGCCCCCTTCTTCCAGCCTCCACCACCCTCCTGCGTCCTATCCAGTCACCACTACAGAACCACCTCCAGGCCCAGCCAACACACCATTTTTTTTTCTACCTTAACTCTTTCTTGCCGAACAACCACGAGCTCCCAAATTCGTCAGAATTATTCCCCCGGAGTGGAGGCTGCCGTCAACCGCCTGGCCAGCCTGCCCCTGCGGGCCTCCCACACCCACCTCTCTCTGGGCTTCTATTTCCATCTTACAGACGTGGCTCTCTCCAGGGCGCGGGCCGCTCCTTCTGCGAGTTGGCGGAGAAGCCTGAGGGCGCTGAGCGTCTCTTACAGATGCAAAACCAGCGTGGTGGCCGCATTCTCTTCCAGGACGTGCTGAAGCCTCCCAAGGTGAGTGAGCAAAACTCAGGACGCCAGGGAAGCCGCCTGGTCTTGGAGAGGAGCCTGACCCAGGCCCTTTTGGAGCTGCAGGCCCTGGGTTCTGCCTGGGCAGACCCTCAGCTCCGTGACTTCCGGGAAAACCACTTCCGGGTGAAACTCATCAAGAAGATGGGCGACACCTGACTCACCTCTGCAGGCAGCCCACCCCCAGGCTGAGCTGGGCTGGGCTGCATGGGTATCTCTTGGAAAGGCTCACCCTCAAGCATGACTGCCTGGTGTCTCTGGCTTATACCTGAGCCTCTCCCAGAAACTACTAGCCATTCTTTTAACCACCCTGAAACCCTCTCCCATGAATTGGACCAAATGAAACAATAAAGCTTTTTGCAGGAAAAATAAATAAATAAATAAATAAACAAACAAACAAACAAAATGAGGCTGCTATGGTGGGGCCTTAATCCAATCTAATTGGTGTCCTTATGAGAGGAAGAGACACCAGGTGCTCCTGCACGGAGGGACGTCCATTCAAGGAAAAGGCAGCAAGATGGTGGCCGTCTGCAAGCCAAGGAGAGGCCTGACTCCGGTCCTCCCAGGACGGCCCTAAGAGGAAGCCAGCCCTGCCTGCACCTTGATGGAGGACTTCCAGCCTCCAGAACTGTGAGAAAATACATTTCTGCTGGTTAAGGCTCCCATTCTGTGCTGTTTTGTTATGGCGACACTAGAAAACCAATACACTACCCAACTGACAGGGTAAGTATGTAAGAAATTCAGAGTAAATAAGGAGAGTAAACGAGGTCATAGATGCCAAAAGCAACTAGGTAGAGATCCAGGGGTAATGTTATTGGGTGTAATATAGAGATGACGAACCAAGATAGAATTCTATTTTTTTAAATTACTTTTTAAATATCAAGGATTGACTCTTTATTAATCTCTTTGTTTTGCCGAGTAAATTTTTATAGAAGAAAAGAAGCACACTTCTTCCCCAAATGCAAACCTCCTAGTTAATATTGCAAGTAGTTTGGGGACAACATTTTCCAAAGGGCCAGAGTCATTTGTCTGAAATCATCCAGAAATTGGGGATCTGATAATTGGATAATCACTGCAGTTTTGACTTCTTTCTATAGCAGTTTGGTAGGAAAACATATCTTTTTAAGAATAAAACATTGCTGAGTAGGCACAGAATCATTTCCAAACATTTCTTTGAAACATGAAACCAAAGCATTCTGAGTCAGGAGACCTTCAAGTTGTGAATACCGGACTCTAGCATTCAAGAGGCCCAACCCTTTAAATGAAAACTTAAAAGACAGAAATATTTTTAGCAAGCCTCTGAATACTAAGAAAAACCAGCTTTTACCAAAATAAGTCAGAATTGAAGGTTGAGGGTCTTTAAGACAAATCTCCTGAAATCTGTTGCATTTTCTTAAATAGCTTTGCTCTGACAGGCCTATTTTCTCAGGATAAGCCACGGCGGGTTTATGCTGAATAATAACCACTGTTAGATTTCTCTTTAAATTATCTTTCCTTTCAAATGTACCCAGGGGTTCACTCCTCCTATGTGGTTCTC
Source organism: Myotis davidii (assembly GCF_000327345.1). Classification (NCBI taxonomy): domain Eukaryota; kingdom Metazoa; phylum Chordata; class Mammalia; order Chiroptera; family Vespertilionidae; genus Myotis; species Myotis davidii. The sequence goes on from NW_006290306.1 coordinate 6,089,446, forward strand.
CATTTCCTTTATCCCCAAAGCCAACTGTAGCGTCGGCTGTAGGATGAAAGGATCTTCGGCTTTAACTTCTCAGTTATGACCATTTTCAGTCTGTGGAGTTAATTCATAGCACATCAAGTATTAGAAATTCTCATGTTCAGTTATTAATAAACACTCCTCACAAAGCTCATCTCCATCTGCCTCAAATTCCTGTTCAGGCTCCTCAAGTGCAACAGTCCACTGACTGCAGGGATGGCCTGGGAGACTAGGCCAGTTTGCTCCAGGCTCATCCAGGCAGCGGTCCCTGTGAGAGATGACTTGCAGGAAAGACACCGCCGGCTGCAGTCTTGAACCTTGCTCAGAGTGACGGCTCACACTAGGGATACAGCTGCCATGGCCCCATTTGCTTCCCTGCCCAGGCCCTGAGACCATAACCCTGCAGGCTCAGGAGATCCTCCTGGCCCAGGTAGTCAGGCTGTGACCCCGACTCCAAGACCAGAACTACAGGACAGACCAGGACTGTCTTCAGGGCCTCAGCTTCAAAGTTTGAACCACATGACCATTCCCCAACCTGAGCTGGAATCTGATTCAAAGTTCAGCTACACTTCATGCTGGGAGATTTCAGATTTCTCCAGAATATAATTTACTCCTAGAAAGGAGAAAACATGCTTTTTAAAGGTTGTTATTTACTATTATTGGTTTCTAACCTCCCTGTGGCTTTGCCCTAATAGGTTTGGTCATGGTGAACATGACATAGTTATGACTTTAATATCATGTCCTTCACGCAGTGAAGCAAACTGTCCATTGGCTTTGGATTACATTCTTAACCCCTGTGATCCATTTTAAACCTTACTGCAAACATCTCTGCGCTTCATTCAGTTCCCATTGCTCTGAACTGGACAAAATGTTATCTATATGTTCCCTGCCAGGTCCAACTTCTAGGATTCCCTAGGGCAGTGGTTCTCAACCTTCTGGCCCTTCAAATATAGTTCCTCATGTTGTTACACATCCATAAAATTATTTTCATTGCTACTTCATAACTGTAATGTTGCTACTGTTATGAATCATAATGTAAATATCTGATATGTAGGATGGTCTTAGGCGACCCCTGTGAAAGGGTCATTCGACCACCAAAGGGGTCGCGACCCACAGGTTGAGAACCGCTGCAAGAGATGCCATAGACCCTGGTTTCCAATACATCAAGTCAAGTGTTAAGGAATTCCCCCCCAAATAGCCAGAAACTATGGTTTAAATACCAGCATAGGTTAAAAACTGCTTCAACCTAGAGAGGTTTAATTGATCATGACACTGTTTTAAAAGGATTATAAAACTAAAAACACAATAAGGCGCAACTTCCTCTGATTAAAAGAAAAGGCTGACCATGCGATTCTGCCGGGTTAGGTGCCAGTGACGTGGCAGAACTGTGAAGTGATCTTCTATCCCACTGCTTTGTTTTGTTTTGGTTTGATTTGGTTTCTCTTGCTGTAGACTTTCTTTACTGAATTTTGTGGTTTGAAGTTACCTCCCACTTGCACAATTCATGTGATCACAGCACCCAGCTTACTTCATGAGCCTCCCAAAAAAGAATGCCGCCCACTTTTCTGCAAAGATAGAGCACCTCCGATTTGACCCTTTGTAACTGTCAGGTGACCTTTGCCAGTTAGAAGGTGATATTTAAGGAAATGACCCCTCTTCCCCCTGCCCCCACCTGACAGGTAAATTTTATTATCAAATTTAATCCCTGGGAAATCACGGGAGGGACAAAATTGTGAGCATTGGTTGACAAAGTCTGAAAATGAGCTTTCAACACTCAGATCCCTTCATAGCTAACAAAATTCTCATTTTCCAACATAGAGTCTCCGACAGTTCCAGAAGCACGCCTTGACCTTTCTTCAGCATTTGAAATAAGAAACTGCTTCTTAAGCCTTCTCTTTTTTCTTACTTTTGCAATCTATTAAAGTATACACCTACATGTAGCCTTTAAGAGGCCCCCTTACAAGATATGTGATCACTCTTCAAGGAAATAAAGATACTTTCTATCCTCTCATTCTCTTATTTTCTTTCTCCACATTCTTCTCTTCAATAGAATGATCCAATTATCTAAGAACCTCTCTTCTTCTTATTTAAAGCCACATTCAAAGCAATCAACCATACAAGTCTTTTATGTGCAAGAGCAAAACAGTCTCAAGTGTAGAAAATACACTTGAGTGATTCCTAGAACCACATCATGGTTTCAATAGCCCAAAGTCCTTACATCTACTAGCTAAGAGGAACATTGTGTGGGCTGGTGTCCAGAGTCGTTCCTTCCTCTCTGGTGCTTGCTTCTTCTCTCGGGGCCTTTCAGGCACCCCTGATTGCATCTACTCTCACCTTCCCTCTTGAGCTTCCTGCTGTGGAATCCATCATCTCTTTCTGATGTCCATACCCCCCAACTGAAAAATACCTGCTAAGGCTGGGACCCTACATGACTGTGATGAACTGTCAAAATTATTTGGTATTGCTCAACCTCAGTAAGTTACCTCAAAGTAATAGATCTTAAGAAAATGTTGGTAATGGTAGAAAATTCAAGTTCATGTCAAATTTTTAGGACCAAGAATTTCCTCTGCATTCTCATGTACAACCTTCCCTTACTTCAAATCTTTTGTTAGCGTATCATTGTTGTCTGGGCTTTTCAGCATTATCACCATGACACTGGAAACCTATCTCACTGTTTCTGGGTATTTGCTATTATGTGCAGCGAGAGAATTTCAAACAACTTCAAGGTAATCTAGGGTATATAAAAAAAAATTACCCAAGGTCATTTAATATGATATGATTTTTATAATTCAAACACAATGATTTTATAATTTAAAAACACAATGTAATGTTTTTAAATTCTCTGCAACCTCTTGTTTAATATAGAGATCTAGAAATTGAAGAATTAAGTGATTTTTTTTTTTGGTCAGGATGGAACAAAAAGTCAACATTAGAGCAGAAAAGTACAGTCCTATTCTGTAAATTTTCATCTAGTAATCAGCTGGGACCCAGCTCTGCTTGTCTAAAGAGACAAGAGAATAAAGGTTCAATCTGGTCTTTGTAGACGTTGAAGAGAATAGGATATAGCAAAGCTACAGAAAACTGGAAATCATGTGATGTTTAATACTGTTCACCACTGAAAGGTTTAAATGTTATAGAAAATTCCACCTGAAGTGCAATCTGAGATTACTTTTGTCAGCAGTGTCTATATGATTAGAAGTGTTATGCCTTTCCCAGTATAATGTGAATGATGGGTGTTTATTCACATACAGCCAAAAACCTCGAGACAGTAATTATATATAATTCACCATAAAATAGTTAATTATTGCATGTTATAGAAAAGAGAAGAATTGAAAGTCAACTCTATAATTAGAGAAATATCCCTATCAAAAATGAGCTTTCCTTTTATTTCTTTGGAAATTATAGGCTATGATTTACTTTACCATTCAAGTCACAATTGAGACAACCCATTTTAAAGCCAACCCAGTGAGGTACATAACTATCAACTGTGTGTAACCTGGGCATCTCTCATGGCGCTGGATCACCTATGGGGTTAGGGGTAGACATGGCTCAAGCTGGATCACCCTGTGGGTGATTCATCCACTTACAGAAATATTTTTCTATATTAAATGTACAGTTGCCATAAAATATCAATTTTTGTTGGACTGGTGCACTGCTGCCCATGACTGCAGCAAATAGTTCGGGGTATTTTATTCTCAACCGCACTACAAGGGATTCTGCATAAGAACCGCCAAATACCACCGCATACTGTTGGTGAGCCCCATTGTCTCTGCCATGATGGTTTAGAAATTGGCAAGATCGGTGAAGGCTTGCCTATTGCTGAGATAGTGGAGGGTCCAAGTACTCAGGTCCCTGCAATGAAAGCACAAACACACTTTGCTTATGATACCAGTTAAAGCAGAATGACATGCTCCTTAGTTCACACTTGACTATGAGGCCAAAATGCAAACATTGAACGCACGCTGAGATTTTTCACCCCCTTTTTCGCTTTGGATATTTTAATGAAGATGGCCATTCTGGTTAATAGTGACAGACGAGTGCAAGCAGCAGAAAGCAGGAGGGCCTACCATTCCTCAAAGTTCATGCTGGCCATGTCCCTGCCATCCTGGGCACTGGGTAGGAGCTCCAGATCCTCTCTCATCACAAGATGGTCTTTCCTCCTGTGCTGTGAGCACTGTACCAGGGCAATCGACTATCAGCCTGACTCCAAGGGTAGCTCCTATTTGAAAAAGATAAGCCGGCATTGCCTCGCTGTTTTCTAAGACTTTATAAAACCCATGGTTAATCACCTGGAGGGTAGTTTCTAGCCTTTGTGGTTTGCCTGCTGCATTCGCATAAAGTCAATATGAGTTTGGATTTCCTAAGTCAGAAGGGAGCCAAATAACAATTTTCCATTGAGCTGTTTCCAGTGGGGTTTTCTATAAGCCTAAAGAAGTCTGTTGTTTGAGGTGAGATTGTTTTTAATCCTCAACAATAAAGAAAATGATTCACATACCCTCCCCACTTGTTAGACATACTAATTTCAAGCAGCATAATGCCCAAGTGGCTGAATGCAGACATCAAAATAAAAAAGGGGGGAGGGATCTAAAGACATAAAATGACAATTCACAAATAAGAAACACAGATATCCAATGAACATATTAAAAAGAATTTCATCTTACAATAGTCATAGAAATAGAAATATTGTGATGATTTATTTTCTTTATTAATCTCAAATATTTTGTTTCAATGAAAGTGAATGTTGGCAAGAATTAGATGAGACAGACACTCTTGTGTATACTGGAAAGAATAAAGTAGAAAACGTTTCTGTTTTACAGAAGATAAAGGAACTTTGACCCAGTAATTTTATTAGTAGAAGTTTGTGATGGAGATTGCTAAGACAGCCCCAAATATCCATTCTCCTCGTCTTCTCTTAGAAAAAAAAAAAATTCAGCTAGGCTCATGGAATTAAGACTACATTTCTCAGCCACAACAATGTTGTTAGAGAAAAAATAGAATATAAAACTTAAACACAGTTTAATTATAGAAAAAAAAACAAACAAATGTAAGACAAGATTTTAGCAACAATTCATATCAATAGGTCAGATTGTGAGTAACATTTCTTTCTTTTATTATTTTACTAGAGGCCCGGTGCACAAAAATTTGTGCACTGGCCGGGGTGGGGGGGGTCCCTCAGCCCAGCTTGCCCTCTATCACATACTGGGAGCCCTAGGGGATGTCCTACTACCTGCTCCCTGCTCCCCTTGGGGAGTGGGCCTAAGCCACAGTCTGGCCTCCCTTTGTGGGAGTCAACCAGGCTGAGCAGGGGAAGGCCGCAGCCCCATCACCGCACTGTTGCAGCCCCTGCCAGTCATGGCAGCCACCAAGATGTTTTCATCAACATGGACTCCAGTCCCTTTACCATGAAAAAATGACAACTTGAAAAAGAAGATGGCGGCGATATAGGCAGACGCGTCCCAGGTCGTGTCCCGGAGCAAATGGAGTGAGCAGCTGAAACTAATAGCA
>NW_006290306.1:6095304-6098149 GCF_000327345.1 Myotis davidii
GGGCTCAGGCCGAGGCTTTAGACCTGGACCGGGGAACCCCCAGCTCACCGCCACCGATCACTGGCTGACTCCGCCCTGGTTCCCTGCCAAAGCCACCATCAACGATCGATGGCTGGCTCCTCCCTGGCCCAGGCCTAACACCTCAGGCCAAGGGTTTAGGCCTGGGCTGAGGCACCCCCAGCTCCCTGCAGGCGCCTTGGCCATCAACCATTGATCACTGGCTCATGATTGCTGGCTGGCTCCTCCCTGGCCCAAGCTCCCCGCCGCTGCCTCTGCCATCAATGATCGCTGGCTGGCTCCACCCCGGCCCTGGCCTAAAGCCTCAAGCCGAGGCTTTAGGCCTAGACCTGGGCACCACCAGCTCCCCGCCACCGATCGCTGGCTGGCTCCGCCCCGGTTCCCCGCCAAAGCCGCCATCAAGGATCGCTGGCTGGCTCCGCCCCAGTCCAAGCCTAAAGCCTCTGGCTGAGGTGTTAGGCCTGGGCCGGACCCTCCCCATGCTCCCCACCATCAATGATCTCTGGCTGGCTCCTTCCTGACCCAGGCCTAACGCTTCAGGCTGAGGGTTTAGGCCTGGACTGAGGCACCCCCAGCTCCCCACCACCTATCGCTGGCTGGCTCTGCCCCAGTTCACCACTGCAACTGCCATCAAGGATCCCTGGCTGGCTGGACTCTGGCAGAGGCTTTAGGCTTGGGCCAGAGCACCCCCAGCTCCCTGCCACTGCTGCCATCAAGCATAGCTGGCTGGCTCCGCCTGGTTCCCTGCCGCTGCTGCCATCAATGATCGCTGGATGGCTCTGCCCAGGCCCCAGCCTAAAGCCTCAGTCTGAGGCTTGGGGCTGGCATATGCAAATTAGCCACCATCTTGGCTGTCGACTAATTTGCATATCTTGCTGATTAGCCAATGAAAAGGGTAGCAGTCGTACGCCAATTACCATGTTTCTCTTTTATTAGTGTAGACTAGAGGCCTGGTGCACAACATTCGTGCATTAGGGGTTGGGGGGGTGCCCTCAGCCTGTGCCCTTTAGCAGTCAGGGAGCCCTTGGGGGATGTCCGACTGACAGTTCCCCATGGGGAGCTGGCCTAAGCTGCAGTCAGACATCCCTAATATTGCTGCAGAGGAGGGAGAGGCTCCCGCCAACACCACTGCGCTCGCCAGACTTCAGCCCAGCTTGTGGCTGATCCATGCTCCCCCTATGGGAGCATAATGACCACCAAGGGGTAGCTCCTGTGTTCAGCGTCTGCCACCTGGTGGTCAGTACACATCATAGCGACCAGTCATAGAGCCATTGGGTCGATTTGCATATTACCCTTTTATTATATAGGATATTTTCTCCCAAAATGCCAATTTCTGCTTCCTAATTCTGTTTGGGAAACTCTCACAAGCCAAATCCTCAGACTCCCCTCCTAGTCCCAATTCCAGGACCTTATTTTCCCTTTCTCCAATTTTTTTTGTTTGTGGGCATCAATCTAATCTCTTTTCCCCACTGGCATAGCCTTCTCCTCCTTGGTGATCAGGGGGCAGAGCGGTGATAGGGGAGAAAGGAACCTGGCATATCAAGGATTTTCTATAGCAAATGGGGAAGGAAGAAATGCTGTAAACACTTAGGGCCGATATGTTATGTTCCAGCAAATAAAGAGCAACTCCACCCCAAAACAATTGATTGGATCCCTTTGATATGTTTCAGGTTAATTAAGAGCTTGAGTCAATCATTGTTTCTGACATCATAAATACAAGCTATAAATCTAGTCAATTACAAGTACTTCCATTTTTGAAAAGTATTTCAAGACAGTACAAAAAAACCCATCTTGGAACTTTTTATGGAATATCAAAATTCCAACAACGCCCACACACAAATCACAGTTTCTAATGAAGAAAGATACAGCGAGTGAAATTATTGGTTTGCCACCACATCATAAAAAAATTAGTGACTTATAATTCCAAAATCATATTTTTGGAAGCTAGGAAGAGACCTGTGCTATTAACTTAAAGTTATTAATAGTTCTTCACTGTTAAACGATACCAAGAATTATGACTCATTTAATAAAGATATCATTTCGCTGACATTAATAGCATTCTCAGGGTTGTAAAAAGTAATGCATATGTCTTGTTAAATGAGAATAAAAGACTTTGCACCAAGTTTTTGATCCTTTTAAAACTTTTAGAAGCACTTTATAATTCACTTTGACCTCATCTAGTTATATTAGTTATAAGAAAGTTTGAGAATCACACTTTTCCACTACACAATACACAACAATGCCAGGTGGAAAGAACAATATACTGAAGAGCCAGGTCCCCTCGTCCTGCCCTGATGTTGCCTCCGAAGCCAGAACTCGACATTGCACTTAACAACAAACTGTTTTTAATAAAATGGTCACTACTGCCTCCGAGTGGTGGATTGTTTTCAGAGTTCAAATTGCATTCATTTCAAGTCCTCTAGTGCAGCTGGAGAGAATTTTGAGGTGGACAGGGTACATATCACTTCAAGTTTAACTATAGTTCGAGAACATGAAGAGTCTGTTTTATGTAGAGGAAGAGAGTACAAAAACTCAACCACACGCAGTGGCCAGCTCTGTCCAGAGAATCTGTGCTCCATGAGGAAGCCGAGGGCTCCCAGGTTCTGGGCGTGCTTTATCCAGGCAGCACTCTATGACACTCATGTTTCGCCGCAACACTCTCACCTCCCTCATCAGAAACCCTGGCCACCAGATATACGGAACTCATCAGTCATAAAATGCCCCTGGAAAGACACAATAAATACTACGCTGCTGTAAAAAGGAAGGAACTCCTACCATTTGCAACAGCAAGGATGGACCTGGAGAGCATTATGCTAAGCACATTTTA
>NW_006290306.1:6098210-6119088 GCF_000327345.1 Myotis davidii
TAAAAAAAGACAAAAAAATCATGAATGCTGAACCAAGTGAGTTCTCTCACCTTAGGACTGAAAATGATACTTGGAAAGAGCTTTTTCCTCTTTGGAGTGTCATTGTGTGACTTTGACTTTGTGACTGCAGAGCCTGACCAGTCCTTCAGGGATGTGCAGAATGCAATGGGAGGTGTCTACAAGCTTATAAGAGTTTTGGTTCTGCTAGATAAGAAGGCTATGAAAAGAATTTAGAGTAGAATCGTACAGTAAATAGTTGAATCCAACCAAATATTGACAGCATCCGGGCAGGAGCTGATAGTCTCAAAGCTGATTTCAGAATTAAATAATATGTAATTTGAAGAAGGTTGTAAGGCCACCCCATTTGACAGGCATGGACTCAAGGTCCCTAATGGCTTAATGCCCATTAAAGAGAGCTCTGCCTGTGCCTCTGGATGGTGAGAGGAATCCCCTCCCAGCCTGTTACTCCAGATCTTCTGTCCTGACCAAGACTTACGGTTGTATACAACCTCATTAAATATGGAAATAAAAACAAGCAGTGTTCAATGGATACTTTAAGCACTGGTAATGCTTAAGAGAATTTGAGTACTTAACAGATTAATCTAATCATTGAAATGTAAAAGGGCATTTGAGTAATTAATATAGACTTGTGCGTGTATATTTTTTATTTTTCAATTACAGCTGACATACAATAGTATTTGTTTTAGGTGTAAACATTAGACGCTTATAAAACTTACAAAGTGATCATCCCAATAAGTCTAGTACCCATCAGACTAGGCTTGAGTTTTTAAGATGGAAGGAAGAAGAGAAGTTGACTAAGAGGAGGAGGAAATTGGGGGAAATCTGTAATACTCTCAACAATTAAAAAGAAAGAAGATTTGACTAAGGTTGTAAAGGGTATGAGATTATTTAAGAGAATTTATGGTTCTCCATATGAACTGTTTTAATGTATTTGATTTATCAGAATGCCCAAGTACTAGGGGAGGTTTGTGTGTTAATTAGACATTTGAAGGACTTCAAAGAAAGCTGATTGTATTAATTTACAAATGCAGTGTGAATGTTAAAGGGAATTTTATTAGATTATAAAAGCAACTTTAAAAGTGACTGTTGAAATTTGCTAGGTTTATATATAGACTAGAGGTCTGGTGCACAAAAATGTGTCCCTCAGCCCAGCCTGTGCCCTCTCACAGTCCGGGAGTCCTCAGGGGATCTTCAGGGAGTGGGCCTAAGTCACAGTCTGGCTTCCCTCTGTAGGAGGTGACTTGTGTGCCAATCAGGGGACAGTGCTGGTCTGCAAGCGGCCGGCCCCAACCCCCAGATTGACCCCTCTGCCACCGCTGGTCACCACTGCCCTCCCCCCATCACCATCCCCTCCCTCTGCCCACTGGCACATGCCTTGGCTGGCAGCACCCTCTGCCAATTGGTCGTTCTGCCATTCAGTCGATTTGCATATTATGCTTTTATTACACAGGATGATAAAATTTGTAATTTAAATTTTAAGGATAGGGAAAAATTAGCTTTCTAAATCTGTTACTTATTAAAGTTACTAATGTCATCAGAAAGGAATTTATAACTTATTAAACTTACAAGTCAAATTTTGACTTATTAAAGTCAACTTTTAATTTTGCACAAGCTGATGAGACGCTGGGTAATCTTGTTTGAGCACAAACTCTTCCTCAATGACATCAAAACATCCCCTTGGACATGGAGGTCACCAGCACCAAAGATCCATTAGCCTGGAGAGCCCAGGGCCCATCTTTGCTGCCGTGGAGAGAAATTCTGCCCAGAAGCAAGACCAGTTCAGAAGGCAGAAGAACCAAGGAATGACAGATGCCTCTTTTTAACCGTGATTTCCCATTATGCCTGGAATCTGACCTCCCTGAACTTTTGTAAGCCAATATAGTCAGTCCCCTTTGCTTAGATTAATTTGAGTTGAGTTTCTCTCACTTGCAACTAAAAGCATCCTGATTCAAGAGTTCAGAGCTCGGAGCACCTTCCCTCTCTGATTTTTTTCTTCCTTCAAGCTTTGAATTGACAGACGATGTTAAGACAACAAGTGTTTATCCTTACATGTCAGTTTATTTAGACATAGATAAATTGTTGGTAGTCCATTTTTGCATGACTAGAAAAGAACCTGGCAAGTTAGAGCACTTTTAGTGTATCAGTGAAACTCCTACAAATGAGATGGAGGGAAAGACAGGGTGCCCAACAGGAAAATGGACAAAGTATATTAACATGCAATTGACTGAATGAACCAGAATCCTCACTAGAATCAGAAAATGCAAATTGAAACCACCCTAAGATACCATTTTCACCCATCAGATTGTCCAAAATCAGATTTTTTATAAAATCATTTGTTGGTGGGGATGCAGAAAACAGGGCCCTTTTGCACTGTAGTGGGACCAGAGCGTGGTGTTCATCTGGAGAGCAATCTGGCAGGACTTTGTGAGACTGAGCACACTGATACCCTCAGACACAGCTTTTGTACTCCTGAGTATATATCCCAGGAAAGTGCCCTCACAGATGTCTAGGGGGCCATGTGGGTTGAGTACAGCTTTGGGGTTTCTGGGAATGGGAGACCAGAAGATGTTCATCAAAATGGACATCACCACACATACAATCCAACACTCTCCAGAAGGAAGGAGACGGGAAAGAAGGAACTAACCACATTCGGCAACGTGGCTTGGAAAAAGAAACTAAGAAACAGAATTGATTTAGAGCACAATACCCTTGAAGTACGTTTTCTAAAACAGAAAACAATAATATGTTTCTCATTGGACACATTTATAAAGAATTCATTTGGAAAGATACATAGTAAATACACCAGACATAGGGAGAGGAATGAGATTGGGGACCAGGAGTGAAAGGAGAGGAAAATAAAAAGAGAATAAAAGAGGGGCTACAGTATAAAATGATGGTGTTTCTATGCCATGAAATTGGGGCATGGTCAGCTCAGTTCCCTGCATCTAAAAGATCTTCATGATCACAATTTAGAATTGATAAAGGAACAAACCGAAAACCAATAGAAATAACTTCATATTTCCCCCAAAGGAAATTTGGGCATATAAACTCAGCGGCATGGCCAGCCAGCACTACACTTTACCGTGGATGCTAACTGTGAAATAAAAGGGTAGCTTATGCAATAATATTCTGTGGCCATGACAGAGGGGAAACTAGAACTCGAAATTACATAGAAACCATGATGAAACTACATAAAAGGGAGAAAATGTGTGAGAGCACAGGGGAATAGAAACAGTTGTGTAAGGAGGGGAACTTGTGAGTAAAAAAAAATTTCCTATAATAAAAAGTCATTAAAATATTTCTGAAAATTAAGACATTAACAAAATATACAAATATGCATTAAAAACAAGAAACACATCACAGCTGGCCTTCTTGGCAGTCAAATATTGGTTTTGGCTTGCCTGCGTATAGCTGGGTTTCTCCCACGTGTTCCCCCCTACCACCCCAGCTCTCTTCCCCTCCTCCCCTCCCCCGCCACAGCAACTCCTTCAAGGACTGAAGGCCCAGATGCTGAAAAAGACATGAGATGAGATGGGAAGAAATTTGACAAAATGCTGACATCTGTTCCAGCTAGGTGCATTCCTTGGGTATCCACAATGTTTTCCATACTCTTTTGCATATTTGGAATATTTTATCATTAAAAGTAAAAGTAAGTCAATGTGACAGGACATAAAATGCCTCGCTGAGGACCTGGCCGGAGGAGGCATGCGGAAAACTCTGGTTTCTTTCTCCATGGATGGATCTCAGGGACCCTCCACGAGGCCTCGGGCTTATGCCATCCCTCCCCTGTCACCGCCTGTCACCACTGGCCCTGCTCACAGCGTTTTACCTGTTGCCAAGTTCACGCATTACCACTGCTAAAATAGCCTAGCTTTTCTTGGAACCATTGGGCATGTTTGTCCTTCTCAGTGGAATGTGGAGCAGACCATATCGCTCTGGGGCAAGGGTAGCAAGGGCAGGGGCGGCAGCCTCTAGGAGCTCAGTCCTGATTGTCAGTGCCAGTTCCACCACTTTCTACAGCAGGGGTCCTCAAACTATGGCCGTGGGCCACATGCAAATACAAATATTGTATTTGTTCCCATTTTGTTTTTTTACTTCAAAATAAGATATGTGCAGTGTGCATAGGAATTTGTTCATAGTTTTATTTTTAAACTATAGTCCGGCCCTCCAACGGTCTGAGGGACAGTGAACTGGCCCCCTGTTTAAAAAGTTTGAGGACCCCTGCTCTACAGCAGCCACCACTGACCGTCCTGCACGCAGGCTCCCAGGCACCGGCACTTGTTCTTGGTGTCAACCATTTCAGACGTCTCTGGACACCACTTGGTGACTCTGGGGACATTCTAGGAAAAAGGGTCTCTAAATACGAAAGAGGGAAAAATCTGGAACCTTCCCACGAGCAAGATCCAAATGTGCCTGATGACGGCCTCTCACTTGGTCCTGCCTGGGAGGACCCCCTGAGTCTGTGGTTCCCAGGCATGAGGGTGGGTGAAGGGTGAGAGCAGGAAATGGAGAGAAGCTTCTCTGTCACCCTCTTCTCAACAGTTTCCTTGACTTTTTCCCCTAGCCTATGAATGATCCTGCCTCACTTTTCTTATCTCCTCCTTGTAGGTACCCCAAGACCCCAACATAAAACAACAAGGTGCAAATGAAGGCCTCTTTAGCCTAAGATTGCAATAGGCGTGAACATCCGCCTGAACCCAGGGCGTTTGAACCATGGGTCTCTGTGGCACCCTTAGGGTTCCCTTGGCTTTACTGATATCCCTTGCTGACCTCTCCTCCTATTCCTCATTTTCCTCCTTCCCCTCATTCTTCATTATCTATTTGATTGTCAATCACAATTCCATTCTGAGTTTCCACAAATTTCCAGAGCTTCCCTGAAAGCTAGAGACAGTCAGCAAGTTCTCCACCGCTGGAAGAACTTCCAATTGAGTTGGGAGAAGAAGAACCGCATAAAAAGCTGTAAAGCAATGACTGTGATAGGAAGCAGGTGTGTGTACTAACCCGCAGTGATGCCTCAGTCTCGGGACATTCAGAGCCGCCCTGGACAGTCCCGGAGAGACTTGCCCACTCAGCACCCCCTGATCAGGCAAGAACTCAGTCCAGGGCTGTAGGAGGATTGAGCCGCTGTGAGAAGGGTCAAAGGTCAAGGTGGTAGGAGGCTGTTCATGGCTCAAGGAGTCTATTTCCTTGCACACTCAATGGCTAGCATTTTTTACAGGACTGGAAACTAAAAGGAATGGTGTAATTAAAGAAAAAAAATAAGAGTGTATGATTTTAGGGAGGGCCTTAGACATGCTCTCTTGGCACTGGCCCAGAAATCAATCATTGTATCCAAGAAATCAATCTGGCTCTGACAGGGGAACTCGCAGGATGAGCAGGAACATGGATGTCTTGTCCTAATGAACCTGTTATCCAAGTGTCATCCCGGAGCAGCTAGCGGGCTCCTATGGTCCTATTTTCACACAGGTTCTGATGCACCTATTAAAACAGGAAGTAGTAGTTTTAACCGTGCTCTCAAGATATACTTTCTTGGTTGAGTGCCCTATTTTTCCCCCAGAAGATTAAGATGATATAGCTGTTTAAGATGTTTCAAGCTAACACTTCAGACACCCTCACTTGATCAGGCAACTCTTCATGCTAAATACCAGGTAGCTTATATGTGTTGGGATCCTGATTTTCTTCTTTACTTATCTAACGTTGTACTGAGAATATCTGAATAAGGCCTAGGTTCTTATTTTTAACTGATAAAAACAAACACTTGTTATTTGTCCCCTTCCATGCACATACTTCTGTGCTGAGCAAAGAATGTCCCGTTGGGTGTTAGATAACAGCGTTAAAGGTTGTGGGTGCTGGAGATGAAGGAGCAAGAGAGAGATGAGAGGGTCCAAATTAGGAAGGAAAAGAAAAGACCAGGAAGAAACTACCTCTTGTTAAAATACTATCACAGCTGCCAACAGACAGCCTTCAAGAGGCAAATCACAGAAGTAACTGATGAGAAAGAAAAGTAAAGAGGAGGCGAATGGCATTAAATCCATGATCTTCCAATTTCATCAGGAGTCAGGGAGGGGGGATAGCTTATGAAGCTTTTTTAAAAAAAAGGTTTAGTTTAGCTCTAGCCAGTTTGGCTCAGTGGATAGAGCACCGGCCTGCGGACTGAATAGTCCTGGGTTTGATTCCAGTCAAGGGCAACCAATTAATGTTTCTCTCTCTCTGTCTCTCCCCCATCCCATCCACTTTCTCTAAAAATTAATGGAAAAAAATATCCTTGAGTGAGGATTAACAAAATAAAACAAAAAAGGTGAATCAATGTGAAGTTCTTGCTGTCAGTAATATTTTGCTTATTTTATTTTCCAATGGTTGGAAATGTTCTTTATGGAAAGGGTTTACAAAATGTGTAACTTGATTTTGTAATAATCATTTCATCCAAAAAAAAAAATGAGCTAAGTCAAACTAGGAGGGAGTTCCAATCGTCTGGCAATTCAAGGTGGAGAAATTTTTAATATTTACTTTGAAGGGGTATGAGGAGTAACTCTCCATGCTAAATACCAGGATGCAGTTTGGAGTCCCTAGGATTTCACCTGCTACCTTCAGTATTTGGCCCCAAAGCTGCTAGATTCAGCCCTTCTGAGAACAGATGTGAACTAGAGACACAGGTTCCTTCCTTGCTTCTAGTGGTTTGAGGGTATCTCTTACCCACTTTGGGTCAATGCGGATTTTTTTCAATTTTAGTATAAATTCTTCTAAGTACATCTGAAGGAACAAAACAAGGATATGACAGGATAGCTCAGAAGCAAATGAGGGAAGCTAATCCATATTTAAATGAAGGACCTTATTCCACATTCAACACTCATAATAAAAACACTTGCATCGCTGATCACCAGGTGGCGATAGCACCCTACTCATCTGGTAGAGATGAATCCAGCTCTCTGGGACTTCAGGAATACTCATTACAATGGTGAGAGTGTGTATGGAAGATGTGCGACTCCTTTTCCCTGTGCAGGTCGATTTTTTCAGTGAAACTGAATTAATTGGATGAGTATTTACTGGATGCTACTCTTGAGGGAAGACCCAGGGTTCTTGGTTTTGATATAGACTTTCCAGGATTACCGCAACACATAGGCCAGGCTTCCAGAATGTGACAGAATTTTGAGTGGCTCCCTCACATCGTCTGGGGTTGTATTGGATGGGGGGCTCCAATTAGAAATGGTTTTTGAATATTCCCAGATAAAGATAATCTAAAGTTGGTTTCTTTGTGATAGAAATGACAGGGATCTTTAGGGCTAGTCTCATTCTCTCCCACTCTTGCCAATAACAATGACAACTCCATCCACCTCCCACCATAGTTCTGCCTCCATGTAGTCCCCACCCTGACCCCTCAGAAGTTATATCCTCCCTGACTCGCCAGTGGCTCCAACTTGTTCCCTCTGGGTGGTAGTGCCATACTTATATTTCTTACCATCGACCACGTCTCTCCCTGGGGTGGTTCATTCTGTTCATAGCCTGCTCATCATCTGGAGACCCTTGTTGAAGCCCAGCCTTAATACCATTTTTCTTTAAAAAATGCATTTTCATGTAAGGCAGTTAACTTGAGCCCATTTGAACAAACACCAGAATAAAGTATCATTCAAAGTATGTATACCAGTGTGTGTGTATATATATATATATATATATGTATATATATATATATACACACAATATTTTGGGTGTAGGCATTTTTAATTCATCCAAAACATATTCTTTTATTCTTCTCTCCACTCAGAAGAACATAGAGTCCACTCTTCACCCATCTTCTCACCAAATTCATTCTCTCTATCGCTGCTACATTCTTTGAATGGCTCCATCACCTCCATTTAAAAGTATTGGGCCTCTTTGTGGTTTTTGGGAGCCAGACTGTCTAGGCTGGTGATTCTAATTTAGAAGTTTACTGGCAGAATGCCCTTGGGCAAGTCACCTAACCTAACTGAAACAGCCCCAACTCAGAAAGTTGTGTGGGATTGATGGAGTTCACACATGCGCAGCACGTGGCCCAGGGCCAGGCACAAAACACGTAAGTGCTCAGGGTGCCTTTCATGTGCAAACCAACCAATCCAGAGCCCATACCCCAAACACTTCCTTTATCTGGCTCCCATGGGGCTCTCACAGGGGGCCACTATTCCCCTGTCCTAATCACTACAGAACCAAGCACCAGGCAACTGGAGACAACTCCTGGATGCAGAGCCTGCTGGAATCATTCCAACTAGCCAATCCTAAACCTGCTTACCCTGCCATACCTGTTCCTTTCCACAGAAACCACAACAAAGGCTCCTGCCCACATTTCCCCTCGCTCCCAATGCCTCCTGACCGACCCTGGCGCTTTCCCATGTGGCCCTGCCTTGAGTGGCCCTGCATTGTTCCTCACAACTCGCAATTATGCTTCTGGGAAATTGTTCCAACAAACACGGGTCCACATGTGTTCAAACGGTGAAGGCAGCCCTGGGAATGTGCACAGCCTCGCTACCACCTGCTGGGGCCCTGCTTGCACTATGAAAGCGAAATGAACTTCCCCGCTTATCTCAACACTGGGTGCCTATGTGCATGACTGTTGTGCAAAAGCAATACAGGACCCAAATGTGTGGATGGTTTGCTTGTCTCATTAAATAAGACTCCCGGGCATGCCAATCATTACCTCACTTCCTGTTTCTTGCGTCCTGACAAGAGTAAAGAGGATGCCATTTACGCTGGTAGAATGGAAATGCCCCCGACCTCAGCCCCATCGGTGGGCTGCAGTTCATGTGCTGAGTTGTCACTTGTGTTTTTATAGTTGTTTCCTTCTCCTTTTAACCATGGATACATGGGAAGATGAAAAAGCACATATAGGGCATCTCCACTTACATGTCTGGAGGTCAGAATAATGTTGTGAGCATCTCCATGGCTGTCAGGGGCCTTTAACAAGCACCAAACCAAGTTAATGAGCAAACAATCATGTATATCATTACACACAATCAAACCAGGTTTACATATGTTTATTCATTAATACTACCTACTTGTTAATATTCTATGTGAAGTCACAGTAATAAGGTTTAAAACAGAGTATTTGTTTAGCGATTTTACTAGTACATTTTCTTAAAAAATGAATTTTGAGAACTCTTATATTACTGAATCACATCACATAATCAGCATGTATTTATTATGCCTTGCCATCACAAAATGCACATATGCACACACAGACACACACTAGTTAGTTTAGTGGGAGTTGAGGGTATCCAATGTGAGTGGACACACGCTCCCCCTGAAGATATCATCTCTCTGTGTCTCTGTGAAGAAAGTTGAGAATCATGGTGTATTAGTTAGCTATGGCTGCTGTAACAAGTTACCACAAACTTAGTGACTTAAGCCACCTTAATTTATAATCATATAATCCTGGAGGCCAGAAGTCCAAAATGCGTCTCTGACAGG
Organism: Myotis davidii; assembly: GCF_000327345.1. Lineage (NCBI taxonomy): Eukaryota > Metazoa > Chordata > Mammalia > Chiroptera > Vespertilionidae > Myotis > Myotis davidii. Next base: position 6,107,667 of record NW_006290306.1, read on the forward strand.
GCCGAAATCAAGGTGTCACAAGGCAAGCCACTGGCATTTTTTGGCTTCTGACTCCTTCCTGGAATCACATCACCTTTCTTCTCCCTGTTTCCATCTCACATCACCTTTTGTGGTCAAATCTCCCTCCCCGCCCCTCCTCCTCGTGAGGACACCTGTGAGTACTTTGTGGCCCACCAGATAGTCCAGAACAATGTCCCATCCCACAACCCTCAGTCACCTCTGTAGTGTCCCTTTCTGCTCGTCAGGCAACATTCACAGATTCCAGAGATCAGGAATGGATATGTTTGGGGCCATTGCTCAGCCGACCACATATGTGGGCTAATGAAGAGTCAGGAATTCGGAGTTGGACGGCCTAGGCCCCACTTACTAGTTATAGAAGTTACTTCCACTCCGTTTGCCTCGGCTTTCTCATTTGTTAAGTTAGGGTAATAATAGTACCTCCCTTGTGTTGTTATTATGAAGATTAAATGAGTGCACATGTGTAAAAATCTTAGAACTTGAATTGTACATGAAAAAAATCTTGAATTGTGAACATACCTCACACATATTGAAGTCTCATGATTATTGTTATCCTATGAAAGTCATGTGGTCGGCAAACTGCAGCTCGCAAGCCACATGCGACTCTTTGGCCCCTTGAGTGTGGCCACGAAGTTTCAATCGCACTGTACATGCGTACCCACAAGTGGCATTTTGTGGAAGAGCCACACTCAAGGGGCCGCAGTTTGCCGACCACTGCCCTAGGGAGATAGACAGACAGACAGATACACACACACACACACACACACACATACCAGTCTCACTTTTTTTTTCTTCAAAGGCCTTACCTTGGCTCCAGGCCCAAAGCCAGAGGGCTCTGGTTCTGAGCCCCTGTTGGCTGAGGCACCATGTCTGAGCTGCTCAGGGTCCTACACTTGTCCCCTGGGCATCTCATCCTCAGAGAGTCGGGGAATCCGGTTCAGCCCTTGTCACACTAAGCAAGAGGTTCTGTTGCCATGGCCATAGGCAACCGAGAGTGAGATCTTGGACCTGCTCCTGTCCCCACTCATGCTCCTGCGATTGGCTTTCTCCCAGCAGGCTCACTTTTTCCTTTGCCCTGGCCACCCCAGTCTGCATAATAAAATCTCCCGCCCAGACACAGCACTCCTTCCTCCCTCCAGCTTCTCTTACAGACAGACTGAACCCAGAACCGCACCAACAGTCCCCCCGGCTCCCCAGTCGCTCGCTCTGCCTGTGGCCATAACCTGGCTGCATCTTTGGGCAACTGTGACCCGGGGTAGTTAAGCGGACACTACAGAGCTATCGACTTAAAGACGCAGAGCTTTTGCCTTCGTGTAAAAACTGAGGCTCTGGCACTGCTCTCTTAATAAATCTTAAAATCTCTCTCCTCCTCGCCCCTCCCCTTCACTCCACTTGGAATAAGGAACTGGTGACAGTGCCTTGTGACAGCCCAGAGGATGCTAGTTGATTTCACTAGGTACCTTTCTACTTTCACCCAGTTCTGTAGGCTTTCCATAAGAGTAACCTGTAACACCCACACAGGCACAGAAATTCATCATCTTAATTTTAGTCCAATGTAGGACAGAAATTATGCCAGTCTGTAGTGTGACTCAATGGGATCCAGCATATCCAATTCCAGAGGTGGTAGAAAGCATTTCTCTGACTTAATAAAGACTGCCCAAAATAAACTAATAATAATAATAATAATCTATAATAATAAAGGCATAATATGCTAATTAGACCGGACAGCCGAACGACCTTCCAGAAGAAGCTGGGGCTGCAAGGGCCGAGCCCCTTGCATGAATTTCATGCATCGGGCCTCTAGTAATAATAATAATAATAATGAAGGAAGGAAGGGAAGGAGGGGGGGATGGAGGGAGGGAGGAAGGAAGGAAGCCCAGGACACAATTACATTTTTGCTAAATTGTGCTCACAACAAAAGGGGAAAAATTTCTTTATGATGTGGATTTCCATTGCCTCATTGGAATATCTCCTTTTTACATGCAAACTGTAAATACTGCAAAGTCAAGTCACACATTAAATTACTCAGCCTCACCGAGACTTTCATGGGTGTGACTGAAAGCAAACTCTGGCCGGCACCGCTGTGGTGAAAACTGGCCAGTAACCACTCAAGGAGGTGCTTCCCTCTCTAATTATGTATCTCGCGATCTGCTCCCAGGCTGGTTTTCATTCCTGAGGAATCCTGTGCTGGGTTTTGTAGGGCAGCATCTACAGTGAGGCGGTTATGTTTTCATGCTTTTGCACTTGGGGAACATTTTTGTGGTGTCTGTGGGCCCTTTTAAAGCTTGCTCATTTAGCACAGCCATGTGAAGAGTAATTGAACCCTGGTTCTCTGGTGTACACTGACGACTAGCTTCAACAATGTGAGAACTCTCCTCTCATGAGAAAGCTGCAAGAATTGATTTCAATCCCTCTGGTCCTGAGCCAGGCAAACAGCTCCTCAGTGTCCAGCCCTGTGCTGATGGTGGTCAGGGCTCAAGAAAGACTTGTGCAGAGGCCATTCAAAACCCTCCACGCCTACATGGGTGACCCTAGAAGCTGTGGGGCATCATCTGCCATTTAATTATCTCTGAAGCTGAGAAGTGTCTCAATAGAAATTACTTCATTAATACTTCTTCCCAGGAGGTGTTTTGGACTGATGAGGTGGCTGTTCAGATGGCAGAGCATGTTAATTACTATTTTTAAAGTTAGATTTAAGGTCGTCAAAAACAGGCTTTAGCCTGCTATTTATCAGCCTATTGGAACCAGGTTATCTAGTGCCCATTGGAAGCCTCTTTCATGCCTCAACTGTCCAAGGCCAACTTAAGAAAATAAAAATTGAAGAAAGTGAATTAAACAACAACAAAAACCCAAAGCTTAAAGGTTCTGAGCACACGTTGTCCAAGAATTGCTATCTTAACCTGTAAGTTGAGATGAGAAAAATATTGGGAAGAGGGGGTAAAGCTAAAATCATTTACAGCTGAACAAGCAATAAAAATAAAACTAAAGTTATGCAATGTGTATTTGTACATGTCTTTTCTACCATTAATTCCTTGGGCAGCATCTAGCACAATACTGTGGCACATAAATTTTGTTTCTCTGAATTAAAGGATGGAAACGATCACTCAGCATGAAGGAAAACAGGCATCAGGGGGAGTGTGTATTAAATGATAGGTAGAGAGCCGTGGCTGGTTTGGCTCGGTGGATGGAGTGTCAGCCTGCGGATTGGAGGGTCCCAGGTTCAATTCCGGTCAAGGGCATGTACCTTGGTTGTGGGCACATCCCCAGTAGGGGTTGTGCAGGAGGCAGCTGATTGATGTCTCTCTCTCATTGATGTTTCTACCTCTCTATCCCTCTCCCTTTCTTTCTGTGGAAAATCAATAAAATATATTTTTTAAAAATAATAATAAAATAAAATAAATGATAGGTAGAGAAACATGTTGCCCAACACTAATACAATGGTTAGGAACAGTAACAAACATATGGAAAAATGCTAATGAGATACAATCCAAGGAGATCAACTCTTTCATTCAATCAACTAACACTGACTGAGCACCTACTCTGGTTCTGGTGCTGTTTTAGGGTTTATGGATACAGTTATGAAGATGACAGGTAGATACTAACTCTGACAGAATTTATATTTGTGTGTGTGTGTGTGTGAGAGAGAGAGAGAGAGAGAGAGAGAGAGAGAGAGAGAGAAGTAGGGTGGGTGAATGGAGAGTGTCAGACAATACAAATATAACTAAACTAAACCAGAAAAAAAGTCACATAATTATAAGGACTCTGTAAGTGGGTTGAATAGTAAAAAAAAAAAAAAAAGTTCAGATCTTAGCCCCTAGAACAAGTGACTAGGATCTTATTTGGTAAAACAATCTTTGGAGATGTAATTAAGTTAATAATCTTGAAATGAGATCATCCTGGATTATCCAAGTGAGCTCTAAATCCAATAGCAAGTGTCCCTAGAAGACACAAAAAGCGACGTAAAGTTGAGAAGGTGAGATGAATTCGGAGGCAGAGCTTAGAGTTTTGCAGCCAGGGCCTGGAAAAGCTGGAAGAGGCACGAGTGATTCCCCACTTGGGCCTCCAGAAGGAGGTTGGTACCACCATCACCTTAATGTTGGACTTGTGGCCTCTAGTACTGTCAGAGATTATGGTCTTTCTATTGTTTTAGGCTATGGCGTTTGTGGTCATTTCTTACAACAGCTCGAGGAAACTAATACAAACTCTAAAGTAAATAAAGCAGACTGACGGAGGCCAGATGCTGGAAGGTGTCATGTTTTCAAAAGCATATTTTTTGCAAGGAAGAGGTGACAGGAGCAGCACCCAAGGTCTCCCTCAGAGGGGCAATGCAGAGGGTGCTCTTCTTTTGTTACAGCAGAAGTTTGGGCCCAGAGTGGATACCTATTTTTGTTGCCTGCCAAACATCTCTCCTCATTTCTTCTGATTAATAAAAAAAAAAAAAAAAGCCTCTTTCCTATGCAGGACCTACATGTTACTCAAGTGGGGCTGACTCCCTCCCTGTGACCCCCACCATCCAGCTCTCATTCACACAGATACACAAAGAGCCACAGCTTCACCAATCAGAGAACCCCATCACCCGTACACAGTGATTGGTTCATGTGATTCAGCACAAACCAATCAGAGGCCTCCCTGAGAATTTTCTTCTAGGATCTCTGAGAAAAGACTTCCTCTGTCCACTAGGGGGCTCTGCTAGTGGGATGTGATGCTGGGGCTGTGGTCTCCTGACCACTTCTGTTAATTAAAGTGACTCAGTAGCTTTTCTTCTTTCCCCTTTTCGTATAAATTAATTCCCAGTCTCTCTTGCTTATAAATGAAAGGACTCTAACTACTATGAGGCCCTGTCCAGCTAACCTAGGCCAGACCACATAGCCCATAGGATTCTTTTTGTCTAGCCTGTACAAAAGTCTGGAAGCTGACCTGCTTTTCAAAAAGCACCTCCCCTCCCACAGTGGGTCCCATCTTACTTCCTTCTTAGATTCATAACTGGGAGAGAGCAGGTCTTCTTACTGTCACAGCTATGAGGGAGAAGAAAGAAGCGACCAGAAAGAAAAGAGTCAAAAGAATCAAAGAAAGACAAGAGAATTTTAAAGAGACACTGAGTCCCCAAACAAACAGCTTTTAACATCTTTGTATATCCCTTTGAAAATTCAATTCCCTAATACAGTGCCCAATTTTGTTCTTGGCTTTAACCTCTATCAGTGTTTCATTCCGTGTCAGTCTCAGTGATTTGGTGTGAGAGCAGAACTGATCCTAGCTGACTCCAGCTGGGAATGAATTTATCAGAAGGCTGGAGAACTGGTCTCAGAAAACGCATAAGAACAAAAAAAGGGGAAGAGGTGTGAACTGACAGAATTACAGCCAAAATCAGGCCCTGGACCAGTGTGGACTAGGGCTCCATGGCCAAAGGCTGACATCACTCTTTCTGGGACCAGGGTGCTGCTACCCCAAGGAAGGCTTCCTACCCCCGAGGAAGTATCAAAACTCCAGGAAGGATACACTTTTTGGCTGAGTCTGTTTCTGTGTCTGTGTCTCATGCCCAAGGCAGGAGAGGTGCAGATGGAATGTGTTTCAGGTGGGCTCTGCCTCCCACTGAAACGCCTATGGGGAAATTCCCTGAACACACATTAATTTTAAAATACCCCCTTTTCCTCTCTCAGGATGAAGCAGAACAAACACAGTTTGGAGATTACCCCAGTGACTCAATTGTGTCACAATAGTGCCCACTGATGTCCGACTGGTTCAGGGAGAAAAACAAAGGAAGTATTTACACACCTCATTAAAAAGTCCTGTTGAAATTCAGTCACACTTAGTTTTGCGACTTAGACCAAAGCAGAGAAAATTCCAAGATGTGAATACTATCCCATGAGAGGGATATAAAAAGGACCGTGACTTATAATGGATGTTAACTTGAATCAACCATGATCCATGCCTGCGGGAATTCAAACACCCTTGTGATGAGAGCAGCAGCATCATTTCTGCTGTGACCGTCTCCTGCGGCTTCATCTCTTGAAGACAAAATTGGATCCTTTGATGTGAGGCTCACTGGCTGAGGCTCTGGGAGCCTGGACAAGTTCCTGGACATAAAGGAAAGAGATGCCAGGATCTGGTGGCCAGGACATGCTTGTGGAGTGGATGAGGGAGGCCAAGCCTTGGAGTGAGGTTCCGAGAGAACAGCAGCAGGGACGAGGAGAGAGAAGTGCAGCAATACACTAAAAGGATAGACGAGATGAGGAGGGAACTGTTGCAGGCTGAGATAGGTCTGCAGTCAACAGGCGATGGAGGAAAACTGCACACCTGGGAAATGGGGGAAAGGCTAATGAAACGAGGGGCTGACAGAAGGCGACTGGCACTTAGGACAGACAGGAATGATAGGGTTCATCTCTGTTATGGAATGAATGTGTCTTCCCAGATTCATATGTTGAAGCCTTAACTAACCCCCAGGGTGATGGTCTTCAGAGGTGGGGGCTTTAGAAGGCAATTAGGTCATGAAGGTGGGGCCCTTGTGAATGGGATTAGTGCCCTTATAAGAGATACACTATATTTTTATTGTATCATTGATTTTACTAAAACCTATTTCAAAAAATCCTTTGTCGCCATGACATTTTAAAAGTGTGGGTCTGAAGGACCATGTACTAATACCATTTTGCATATTCATAATGCTTTGCAATATCCAAATGCTTTCATATACATAATCTTGATTCTTCTAACAACCTTTCCTTACTATAGATAAGGAAACAGGGGATCAAAGAGGCTGACAGTTCAAGGTCTCATAAATAGTAAATTTTAAAGCTTGAAACCAAAATCTGGGCCTCTCCCATCTCACCCACTGGTATTTTCAACTGTTGTAAATTGGATTCCTATGTTGAACAGAATAAAGCAGGTGATATTTGAAGAGTGTTTTATTTTACAAGTCAATTTTATAAGGTACTCATTCAAATTTTGCAATATTCTCATGATTTCCATGCACTTATATTCTTACCCATGTATTATGTTAAAGAAATTTAGGCAACCTGTTAAAGGTGGGAATGAAATGTCAGAACGCCCCCCTGCTGGGCTTTTCAAAGAAGCTCAACAGTTCAACTTAAATAAGACTTTCATTTTTTAAATGTTATTATAGAAAACCATACCAAAGTTAAGTTCTTCACCCACTTTTTAAGATCTATCTTTAATCTGAGGGGGAGAAAAAAATGAGAATGAGAATATATTGATGTTGTAACAACCCCCCAAAATCAATTTAGAAGTCATGTCTTTGTCCATTAGCAACTGTCATTCGTTTGGACCCAGGGCTGGGCAGACCACCCCGAACTCAGCCCAGTCTTGCTGCCATAAGAATTGTCCTTCGGTCTGAGCACACCCTTCGCCCCAGTTGGGAGGACTAAGCAGCCAGGTCTCCCAAAGACCCAGCCAATCAGCATTTGAAGTCTTATGTGACATCTGTCTTGGAGAAGGAAGTTCATAAAATAGAATAACTTTATCAAGCTGTGGTACATATTCTACAATGGAATATCATTAGGCCATAAAAAAGGATGACATCTTACCATTTACAACAACATGGTTAGACCTGGAGAGTGTTATGCTACGTGAAATAAATCAGCCAGAGAAAGACAAATGCCCTGTGATTTCACTTATATGTGGAATCAAAAGAACAATATAAACAAATAAAACAGAAACAGACTCCTAGATGCAGAGAACAGACTGGGGATTGCCAGAGGTGAGAGGGTTTTGGGAACTGGGTGAAAAGGTGAAGATATTAAAAAGTGCCAATTGGTAATTAAAAAATAGTAACAGGGATATGAAGTAAAACATAGGGAATGTAGTCAATAATATTGCAATAACTATGTATGGTGCCAGGCGGGTACTGGAAATATTGGGGGAACACTTTGTAAAGTATATGATTGTCTAACCACTATGTTGTATACCTGAAATTAATACAAAATAATATTAACTATAAACTGTAATTGAAAAATAAAATACATATATATAATAAAAAAGAATAACTTTATAACTTAACTAAAACACACAGACCTCAGACTTTTAAAAATATGGTATAGACCCAACCGAAAAAAGAAATGCAGCATATGAGCAATTGAGAATTTGTCTATTATGATTATAATTGCAATGCATAATCTGCTCAGTCTCCATCTGCAGGTTGTGAATGCTTTCCACAGCCTTGTGCAGCAACTGTGAGAATGAATTATGGAAAAAGTTCTTAGAGGAATAAATTTGGACTTCAACATATTCTTGACTTGACAGGATGGATTTATCAAACTGGTGGAACCATAATCACTTTTGATTTGATGGCCACAGAATGTATGTATACCATATATCAATGTCTGACTCAAACTTAGGTGCCTAGTAAATATTTGTTGAATGAATGAATATTGCAAAGGAATTTAGGAATTCAAACATGGCCAGATGAACCCAAGTCCTGCTCCAATAACCCAACCAATGCTCTGTGGCGATCTCGAATCACCCAATCATGTGACATTCCTCTCTGGTTAGTAGCGAGAGCCTCTGGTCCCACCGGAGTAGTGCAGAAACAAGTGAGAAATGGAGGAGCCGGAAACCCTAGCTTTCATTTTTAACCTGATTTTTTTTTTTTTGGCTTCCAGTGCTTCTGCTCATTAAACAGAAAAACAATGAATTATTCCTAATTTTCAAAACACTTTGCATGTTAACTCATTCCAGATGCAAACAACTTAAATCACTAGAGGGTATGTGGTGAACAGGGCCTAGTTATAAAAGGAGGTCACATAAAAATTAAAACACTAAAGAATAAATAGCCCATGCTGTCCAGGGGGATGAGCTATGCAACCCCAATAAAAATTAAAACAAAATTACATACACTAATCAACATTGCAAAACACATTCAACTCATTTCCATACAATGCAAGTATCCTGATAGGTGCTGGGTTAGTGTGTCTATGACCATGACCGTGCCTGCAAACAACCGCTTACAACACCATTAGACTTTGAACAAATAGAAGCAATACAGACCTGTGCATGGCTAGCATACAGGTCCTCTCAGATGAACAAGAAAGAGTGCTCCATTTCTGGAACATTGTATTTGATCTTGTATCTTAGAAAACCACATTGCTTTATACTATATAAAGAATTCTTCTTCTCCTTCTTTTTCTTCACCCTGAACTGGCAGATGAAGACATTTCGAGGTTATCTTCCTTGCATCAAGGCCCCTTTGGCCAGCAAGTGACAAAGGATGGATGCTTTCCTTCAAGTTTTTGTTGTTTTTGGAGGCAGCTGCCCCTAAGGAGGAGGCTGATGGTGGCTGGCTGGTCTGCAGATCCCTCGGAAACCTGCTCAGAAACGATTTCCTGGGTTCAGAGTTGACCACAGTGCGTCCTGTGTCGACATTGGTCTCTGCCTCCAGCTTCTCAAAGGCATTTTCCCAACCAAAGACCTTCATTCTGGCCCCAGCTTCAAGGTGGGAAGAACACAGAGGCAGTTGGGCATCTGTAGCTGGGCTGCTGACCTGGGATAAGCAGCCAGGGCTTCTCCACAAGGTGCCAGGAGAGCTGTCTGATGCTGGGCTCCCACTGGGCTCGGGAAATTCCAGAGAAGCCGCTTTGAACCTCCGGCCCCGGCTCCTTCGCCTTCTCAGCTCTAGGGTCCTCCTTGTGGAGACCGGGGTCACCCTGGATCCCTGGGGAAGCATGTCAGCCTCGGGGTTGCCATTCAGAAAGGAAAGCTCGCTGTTCCTAACACCAAGTCCTGGATTCGATTGGATCTACCGGACAGAGTAAAGATGAACAAATGTAACCAATGTTATCTGGTCACTACATGCTAAGAATAGACTGTTCTAGTCACCCTCTGCCAGGCCACGCCCATAACCGACATTCAGTAAGTTGGGTGAATTGAATAGAACCAATAAACACAATCCTTCAAATGCTATGCTGCCATCTTTGACATCATATCTACCTTGGTATTTGATCCAATGAAGTCTTTTCTTCTGGGAATGGAAACAGGCCTGGTTATTTCCATATTCAGAAATCGCTCAGGGTTGGTATTAGACTTCCCAACTTGGTGGAGGAAATCCATCCTCATTTGGGTAAATACCAGCAAGTACAATTGCTGGATCTTATGGTAAGAGTGTGTTTACTTCTGTACAAAAGTGACAAACTATATTCTAAAGTGATTGTGCTATTTTGTATTCCCACCAGCAGTGAATGATAGTTTCAATTACTCCTCATCCTCACCAGCATTTGGTGTTGATGGTTTATTTTAAGGGTTCATTTTCTAATTGATTATCTTTAAGTGCATGGTATGAAACATTAACAGATGTTAACTTCTGAGACCAAATTTTCAACAGCAAGACAATGAATGTGCCTGTGATATTTGAAGGAAAACTACTCAGTTATCTCATTTTTTCCTTTTTTATTTTTCAGAAGTAAAAATGGGAAAATCTGTAAGTTTTTTTCTTGGGGATTTTATGTAATTTTTTTTAACAACCATGAACAAAAAGAGAAGCCTGCATTAGTTCCCCTAACCCCCTAAGCAATTTCAGAACAGGACAAAATTGGTCTTGAAGCTACAACCAGCACAAAGACATCTCAGGGTGTTCAGGAAGTGCCTGCCTGAGCCAGATTGGAAGTCACTGTGTCCTGCTGAGCCAGCCCAGTGCCTCCCTCTTCTCAGCTCTGCTCATGCATCCCATGGCCCCTCTAATGGGTCTTATCATCTTAAAATGCTCCACCTCTGAAAGACTCAATTTAAACCTAGCACTCTCAGGCCATCTCTGACCTTCAGCTCAGTTCTCCAACTACCTCTGCTCTTGAATATCAATACCTCCTTCTCTTTCTCTTCTAAATTTTCTGCTTCCTGTCCATCCATCCTTTCTCAGTGTCCATTAAAGGAGGCTCTCCCTCTGTTAGCTTGTTAGTTCTTCAATGCTGACCTGGGCCCTCTTCTCTTCTCACTCTACACACTCCCCCATGGCAATCCCATTGACACCCATGTCTTCATGATTATCTAAATGACAAAGGCTCCCAAAAGTATAACTACAGCTCAGATCTGTCTCTTAAGCTTCATACCTATCTATCCAAGGCCACAGCTCCTCAAACTCCACATTTCAAAATTGATGTCGCCTCCCTCCTCACACTAAATCTGTTTCATTTACTTTTTCTTGTCTCAGATGATGACATTAGCCCATGTTACCCAGGGAAGAGCTTCATCTTCCCTTTTCTATCCCCAATGTCACCATTCCCATGGACTCTACCTTCCAAAGATCTCTCGGATCCTCTCCATGCCCACTGCCATTAACCCTAAGGCTGTCATCATCTCTCATCTGAATCACTGCAACAGCCATCTGAAGGGATTCCCCATGGATACTCTTACCTCCCTCTAATCCAAGCAGGTCAAATTCACGACCAGGGGGCTGCACCCCTCA
>NW_006290306.1:6120463-6126242 GCF_000327345.1 Myotis davidii
AAGCCAAACTATTGAGAGTGAGAGAGTGGGAATGGGGGGGAGAGAGAGAGAGAGAGAGAGAGAGAGAGAGAGAGAGAGAGAGAGTCTCACTAGGTGTGGGGTAGATGAGGGACAGGGATGGAGAATGGAAAGAAAATGAGCAAGACAAAGAGAGAGGAACAGAGTCCGAGTGAGTGCAGTTGAGAGACTTAGAAATGAGAAAGCAGACTTCAAGAAATGCTATAGAAGAAGAAAATGAACTACTTCATGAAAGACTATGTTCCTTTATTTTAATGGCTAAAAAGGACATAAGGATGAGCTTAGCTCCATGTCTGTTGATAAAATGAAAAGAAATGCATGCTTGTTTACAGCAATCCAGCTTCTGGAATATACATACTTTCTGAAGAGACAAACTTGTTTCCTGAGAACAAGCAGTCGATCAGCAAGTGGTTCAGAAGCAGCTGTCTGTCCACAGAGCCTGAACTTGCTTATCTGCCCCATGAGGGGGATTTTACAAGATCAGTGACTCTCAACACCACTACACGCTACACATTAGAATCATCCGAGGAGCTTTTTAAGAAATGCCCAGGCCTGGGTGCCCCTGGACATTCTGATCTTACTGTCCTGGGAATTCTTTTTAATATATTTACTGATTTTTTACAGAGAGGAAGGGAGGGGGATAGAGAGTTAGAAACATCGATGAGAAACATCGATCAGCTGCCTCCTGCACACCCCCTACTGGGGATATGCCCGCAGCCAAGGTACATGCCCTTGACCGGAATGGAACCTGGGACCCTTCAGTCCACAGGCCAACGCTCTATCCACTGAGCCAAACCCGTTAGGGCATGTCCTGGGAATTTTTTAAAGCTCCCCAGGGGTTCTGAGACACAACCTAGCCTGAGAACCCCACATTCAATCATCTCTCAGGCCCACCTTCAATGTAAAATCACACCATCCCATGTGTGTCTACCAGGTCACAGAGGCCAAACAGAGATACCTGAAGCAGAATCTTGTTGCCATCGTAGTCCTGCGTTTGCCACCTGGTGCGGCTGATGGGGACACACGGATGGGGGAGGAGAGGCACTAACTGGCCAATCTCTTGGACCTTGAACTGCAGCACCGACGACTCTTTGGGGTCCACCGACATTCCAAGGGGCAGCTGCTTCAGGGACAGCTGCAGGGCGAAGCTCTCGGTGGCGTAGAGCACAAAGAAACAGAAGTTGCTCTTCTGCGGGGTGGCTTCCCTCTGCAGGATCATCTCGTAGAGGCTGATGGCGTCTTCGTAGTTATCAAAGGTGCAGTAGAGCGTCACTCGCAGGACCTCGGTGCCGCAGTGCACCTGCCTCACGCCCCAGACGGGCATGTGGCTGTCCAGAGTGTAGAACTCCTGGCGGGCGAGACTGTAAGGACACGGGCTGCCCTGCAGGCTCAGGCCGGGGTAGCACTGCCAGGGCCACTGCCGCAGCGAGTGGAGAACTCGAAGCAGCCGCTCCTCTCCGCGGCTGTGGTGCAGGAAGAGCAGAACAGACATCCCTGGGAACCGGGACCGCTTGGGGTGGCCCTTGTCATAGTTTTTCACGGCACTGACCCGCTCTGACACCATAAAGAGACGGACCTCTGGGCAAAGGCAGCCCAGGAGCTGATCCAGAGCTTGCTGCAGGAGCGCACCCTGCCCAGAGCTGGCCAGCAGGTGGACAGTCATGGCCGGGGGCTCTTGGGTCTTGTCCATCCTGGATTGCGGGAGGATGACAACGCGTGGAGGATGTCCCAGCTTCTGAAATGAACGAACGGAAGGCTGTTCTCAGCCGGGAAGCCTTCAGCTATGTCAGCACAAAGCTCTTCCCTGTGGTCCTGGCTGCTGGTGCTTCCACGGGAGAGAAGCTGCACAAACCCGGGCACCGCAGCCTCCACGCCACCCGCCACCCGGCAGCAGGGAGGGTGATGTCATCCAGCTCGTGCGTCACTACCCGCCTGTGTCGGGCTTTTTCGGCCACTCCCAGGCTTTCTATTTGACCTAAAAGCCTGCTGTCCTGAGAAACACCCGCCTGGGTGGTTCTTACAGACACTCAGTAAAGGAAATGGCCCAGCAGAAAGGAACCTGAGTCCCTCTGTTAGACTGATATCAATCTGTTTAGTTGAAAAGACATCCATTTTATGGGCCCACAATGGGCTCTGATTTCCTCCCCACAGCTATCTCTCGTGTTTACAGTAGCCTGCCAGGCCACCTGAATACAATGACCGCTTTCAGACAATTCTCCAAACTTGTCCCCTTGCCAGGATTTCCCCCCCATTGTTGTGTGTGTGTGTGTGTGTGTGTGTGTGTGTGTGTGTGTTTTAACAATTGATGCTAAGGCATTGAAGACAAGATGTTTTATCTAAATACTTTTGACTGTTCACTGAATAATTTGCTCACAGCACAGTCTGAGGGTAGGTACTTAGTCTCTCTTAGTCACGCCAATTCCTTAGAAAGCATGGGAGCTTTCCAATGTCAATCATAGCACAGCAATTGTTCATATTTATTGAGGATCTGCTAGGCACCAGTCATAAACTGTCCTAAGACTACATACAATGATTTAACCCTCCTGTTATCTCTAAATTACTGATGAAGAAAGTGAGACACAAAGAAATTTAAATAACTTGCCCAAGGTCTCACAGCTAAGAATTGACTGAGGGAAGATTTGACCTGAGGAACTGAGAGGTCCCCTCTGAACCAGAGAGGAGGGTCCTTTCTGGACCCTGGAAGTCCTGGCCTGAATTTTCTTCCTGATGCTAAGGAAAGGATAACAGGGCCAGTTCTGGTTGAGGTCAGGCAGATCCCAGATACTCCATGGCTGTTGAATCTTCAAATGACTAATCTTCAATAAGAATATCAAGATTTAAACACAACAGCCACCCTAATGTTCTCTCAATTTCCCCTTGGAAATCATTTCCTATTCTGAAAGCTGTGCTCTGAAAAGGTATGGGCAAGCACATTTTTCTAAACATAATTCCTAGTGTAAGCAATGCATTAATGCCTATAAGGGAACATAGAGTGACTTAATGTTTTCTAAATTAAAAAGCACTTTTGTGATGAAAAGTATAACTTTCATTTTATGTATGTAAATTCATTTAATAGTATTATAACCAAACTTAACATCAAATATTGTTGTCCGTGGAAAGGAATTATTCTATTCAGATTTCCTTTCTAAATCTAACCTATACTTCTAATCATTTGTTTTGTAAGTCCTACCCTTTTGCATAGGAAAAATCATTACAGGTTTTTGTTAAGGCATTACTGTTTTCAAACATTTTGTGTGTGTGTGTTTTTAACATCTTAATTTATGTTGCACGTTGGCGTCTGAAGGCAATACCTTTCTCATCCCTCATGGAGATGACTGTACTGGGGCCCCGTCAGCTTCAGACGTGGTTATGGAAACAGCTTTTACAATTCTGGAAACTACTCTAAAGATTCGAGGAGAAAAATTACACCCCTGAGACAAAGATATTAATTCACAACCTCTTGTACAAAGCAAGTGTTTAAGCCCGTATACAGGAAAATCTTCTACTTCTTGATGTTGTTTTAATCTTCCATCCAGTTTTTCCCCATGAGGTTGTCATTCCTATCGGAATTAAAAAAATATTATTAATCTGATGGCAGGCAAAGTGCCAAGAAATAGGGAGGAGAGGACAGGGAGAAAGGGGGTACCACCAGTCTCCCTTCTGGCTGGCTGACTCTGCAGTGATTTCTCCAGGAACAATCTGATATATGGACCCTTGGGATAACTGCCTCCACCCCTTCCACCCACACCACGCCCAGATTCTCAGCTCCGCCTCAGATTCCATAGCGGGAGCTCGTTGGTTCTACAAGCCGCTTCTGTTGGAGGCACGGACATCTGAGGGCAAGTTATCATCTTTGACTCCCGGCACCTGGACAGCTGACACTCAATTTTCTACCTTCTTTTTCTTAAACTCGGCTATGATGCTCAGGTACCTGTGAGTCGCCAGCTCCTGGACCGCAGGTGGTTGGTCAACTCCTTGGGCAAAGTGGAGGAGCTGGTGACAGATGGTACACGGAAATCTAAGCAATCAGCTAGTTTTGAGGGTTTGTGGGAACCCGTGGACGTCCATGGGGATTTGTCTCTGCTGCCAACTTCACAAATACAATGGGAGGCATTAGAACCCTGGGTCCCACTGCCACCCCGAGACAAGTTGGAGTTTCTTTCTTTATAAAATGGGCTTATTTGCCTCAGATGTTGAGAGCGAGGCACTGTGTCAGGAGCTGAGAATAGATCATCACCATGTCCCACTTCAGAGGACCACCTGAACTGATGGCATCAGTGCTGTGATAGAGGTCGCTGCAGGATGCCATGAAGGTTCCTAGGAAGAGTCACTGACCTGGGTGAGAGGGTCAAGGAAGCCTCCAGAGGAGGAGATGCTATGTGACCTCCTGAAAAGTGAGGAGGAAGGAGGCAGCCAGGTGAGGGGCTTGGGATGGGGAAGAAGGAGGGACTCCAGGGAAAGAAACCTGATGCAGACAAGCCACAGCTGAAGAAAAGCGTAGGGCCGGTGACCCCCCCTTGCACCACAAGATGGCTGGAGGGTGGAGACAATGAAGATGGAAGGTGGTAAGATGTAGGAAAGGCAGCCAGGCCTCCTAAGTCACCCTAAAGGGAACAAAACCACAGAAGAGTTGGCTTAAAAAGGGAAGTAATCCTTTGAGGAAACACAAACACAGTGATATAGGGAATGTCAGTCAATGCTAGCTGGTTGGATGTGAGCAGAAACTGCAGTGATGGATCTGGGAGGCCTCACCGGGTGGTAATTATAGGAGCCTGGTGAGGCTGCTATCAGTCACCAAATAGAGAACACTGGAGAGAGAGAACAGCCGGGAGTGAGGATGAGGGGTGCAGTTGGGCTGTAGAGTACAGATGCCTGTGGGACATCTGACTGGAGATGTCTAGTAGCCACTTAACCTGGAACTTAGAGGGGAGCGTCAGACTGGAGAACTTGGGCTGGGGTGTCACGAGTCTCCAGGTAACCATGGGCATGCATGTGATGAGCCAGGCAGAGACTACATGAGGAGGACAGAACAGGTAAGAGGATGGGACTCTGCGGTGCCCAGTTTAAAGAACAAGCGATGTGTAAGTGGCATCCAGGGAGAATCAGAGCGTGCCTGTGCCATCCTGACCCTGTGTCGGCGTTGTGTAGTAGATTACAAGGATTTCAGGAAGTGGCCTTGGCTGCGCAGGCATCTTCACTCAATTTTAGAACAACAGGTGTGACTCACTCTACCTCCTCAGTAAAGCAAACAGCAGAAGCACCGAAGGAACCTCAGGGCCAATCAAACCTCTGTTTTCCTCTTCCTTGTTTCCAAAGCAACCTTCACTCTGCTTCCTTGATACTCAGTTGCTCGCCAGGGGCTAGGTATTATAGAACTTAAGGCCATAACTAGAGAAAAAGCATTGAGATGGGATCATTTCATACTTAATTTTCAACTCCTGACAGCAGCCTACAACCCTGTATCTGCAGAGTAGGCCCTGGACAGGCCTGTAGCAAAAAAGGAATCTTGGCATCTCTTAAGGGATAACAATCCCAGGAGGCTAAGGGACTTTCCCACTGTCACAGAGCTGGTTAGTGGCAGAGCCTGGATTTCTGGTTTTAAACCACGTTTCCCCACCGCTCTGAAGAGAAGCAGCTCTCTTAAGGTGAGAACCGTTCAAGCTCAGGACACACAGCCAGCACATAAAAAGGAGAAAGGGAGACCCAGGAGTGGGCATTACACATGCCCTAGATACCTCTGGTTAATGTGTTTCCCCATCTT
>NW_006290306.1:6126292-6146251 GCF_000327345.1 Myotis davidii
ACTCTTGAGTCAAAGCTCCTGGCTTCTCAGGGGGGTTCTGGCAGACACAGCATCAGGCAAACAATGGAAGCTATGCGCCCCCATCCTCTCTGGGCTCCTCCCAGGGCAGAGGCGTGAGGAAGTGGCCACTGCAAGCTCCTCCTCCATGCTGCTGTGGCTCTTAGCTGAAAGCTTCTCTCCTGGTCCCCCAGAGGATACCTCCTGCCCAACCCCAGACAATGCTATCAGGTTCCTATTAATGGGCCATCTGTTTCCCCCTTTTCCAGGACAATACCGTCCAGGAGCAGCTTGTGAGCTGATACCCTGCATTGTCACAGGTGCCACAGAAAGGCCTGTTTCCTCCGCTCATTGTTGTGGTCTTCTGCCGTGACCATCATTTCCCAGGCACTGACCAGTCACAGATCTCCCCTGAGCCACCTCGGTAACTGTGAAAGGAGTTTAGTTCCATCATCTTCACTGAAGATAAAAGAGGAGCAAGGGTAATAACTGGCCTGACTCTTGCCATGGATCAAATGAGCTAAAATACTCCAGAAGCCTTCCAAGCTCTCAAGCGCTCTACTAGCATAATCATCTCAACATGAAAGATTTTACATCTAATATTGTTTTAACAACACTAGATTAAAAAAACTAGTGTACATGATTTTAATAGGATACCGTGTAGCTATAACAGCAATGAAAGAACATTAGAGAAGTAGATCAACACTCTCTAACAAGGTTGAAGATGTGCGTGCCCTACACTTCAGCATTTCCCCTCCCAGGTACATTCTCTGGAGAAATTTTCTCACACACACACAAAATAAGGCAGATTCAAGAATCTTTTATAGTTGTGTTATGGAAAGAACAGAAGAAAAGTGGGGGTGGAGGGAGTAGAGAGGGAACCACCTAAATGCACATTGTCAGAAGAATGGATAATTAATTATATCTTCTTGCAGACTATGCTACATCAACAAAAGTAAATGAACCTGAACTACCCATTTCAGTTTGAATGAATCTCATTTAAGCATAAAGTTGAATGGGAAAAAAAACAAGTTGCAGAAAATGCACAGAATCATGCCATTTTTATAAAATTTGGGAGTATACGAAGTCTTTCCTTTGGTTATGGGTATAGACCTAAAGAGTCAAAGAATCAATAAATGCAAGGGAATGCGAAATGCCCAACTCAAGAGTTACCTCTGCTCTGGGGAGGGGGTCTGGTCAATGTATTCATTATCTTTACTTAATAAGCTGGGCAGTGGGTACATGAGTGCTCACTGTATTGTTTTTAGACCTTTATGAAGTATTTCATAATCATTTTAATGAGGGAGATCATAGCTCCAGTATGGTGTTAAACAAAACAAAGGCATATGATTCCATTTTTCTGTAAGAACTATATCTCTGCATGTGCGCATGACTGGCAACATAGGAAAAATCCTGGGAGGACATAACCCAAGCTTTTATCAATAGTGTGTCAAAAGTAGCACCTCTGGGAGATGGGCTTGTAAGGTATAGGAGCAATTTCATTTCTGATTCCATATATTTCTGCACTATTATTACAAATATCATATATTATTTTTATAATTAAATAACAAAGAATACATGAGCCAATTCAAATAATACATGAACTACAGCCTTCCAATCCATTCTTTCAACTGATGTTTATTAAACACCTACTATGTATTTCAGGCACTGGGCTGGATGTTGCAGATACCATGACTAAGAAAATATAATATTGCCCTGTTCTCGTGGAGCTCATGTCAGGATGGGTGACATGGACAGTAATCAAATGATCACCCAATGAAATGTAAAATGGCACCTATGTTAAAAGTTTCAGACAGGTGGTACATAGGGTTTGACCTACTCAGGGGGTGAGACAAGCCTTCTCAGCAGAAGGAAGCTGTGATCTTTGAAAATGAGCAGAAGTTATGTGGAAAGTGATAAATATTCTAAGAAGAAGAACCTGTGATGCAAAGACCCTGTGGCAGGCAAGAGCATGGTGGCAGGAAAGACTGGCTTATGAAACTAGTGGTACTAGGCTAAGAAATTCTACAAAAACAGCAGGTTTGGCTGACAGGTGTTTGATATATGGGTTCTGGAAAAATGTCATACAATGCAGAATGCTCCTAGCAACCCAGAGAAGAAACCAATCCAGTCACTGGTCATGTGATAATAATTGCTGATACTTATTGAGCACATACTTTTGTGGCAGGCACTGTTCTAAACATTGATGTATATTAACTAACTAATCTTCGTGGTAACCTTATGAGGTAGGTACTATGATTATGCCCATTTTACAGATGAGAAACAGATGGAGAAAACTGGAAGCATAGAAACTAGTCACATGACATCTATGACATGTAAAGCCACAATAACCTTTCACTATTTGGAAAATGTGTTTTTTGTTAGTTAGAATACAAAACTATATATTCTCGTATTTATATATAACTAGAGGCCTGATGCAGGAAATTCATGCAAGGACTTTGGCCCTGGCCCCCACTCGCCACTGCAGCTGGAGGTCTTTGCTGCCTCTGCCACAGCCCCCGTCCACTGCATATTTGTCCAGAAGGAAGGACATCTGGAAGGATATCTGGTCTAATTAGAATATTATGCTTTTATTATATATAATTGTATATGAGTATATTATTATTATAATGTATGAATATATAAACTTAGATTGTATATATTTACTAAATATTAAAATAATTTAATAAATTAAATTATATCAAATCTATACTTCTGAAATATTCTATATAATGAAATATTAAAATATACTTGTATACAATTATATTTACAATAATTTACATTTATATTTTACAGAAAATCTGGGATTCACTGAACTGAGGAAAACAGCTGTGCGCTCCTGGGAAGCTGAGGTCACATGTATACACACTCCCATGATGCCACTGGCACAATGCCTGGTACCTGGTGGCTAAATATGACCAATTTTCTACTGGATACATGCACATGCTTTCTATTCCCCTGGCATAAAAATGTTACCTATTTTGTCCACAATCTGGTTTGTAGACCAACACAATTAATAAGCAGTCACAATCTTTTCTCACTAAAAGTTTAAAAAATGACCCAAAAGTAAATTAATGAAATAACAAACAACCAAAACAAAAACCCTGCCCGGGTTTGCAAAAGGGCCCATAGATGTAAACTCTCACCACGGTTTCAGCAAGCACCTTTCCAACATCAGGCCTTACATTCATGAAGTGGCACATCTTCAAGCCTGTAAGGACCTGGGACCATAAACAAGCTTTAAATACTTTACTAACATACAACGTGCACATTTAAAAACAATCCAGAAATGGGCAAATAATATAATGCCACGTCTCAAATTCTGCAAAGACGAAGTCCCCTCAAAAAGTCTGGCCTTAATTACCACATAGGTTACCAATAGAGATGGATATTCTCATACCAAGAAACACCGCTTCCCATGCCAACATTTAAATCATTAAAGCTCGCTCAGCATAAAGCTGACAAGCAATCAGACCGAAACCAACATGCCTGGGCTGGTGGGCTCTGCAGAGCCGGGCCCCGCTCTGCGCCGTCAGCTGTTCTCTATTCCTAATGGGCCTCAAGTCCCACTGGGCATTTACATCCCAGCTGCTGTAAAAGGCAGACCAAGTTGACCAGACTAAAAATAGAAGATAGAAATATGCACATTAATAAGCACCCTGTTTTTAAAACACGAGACCGGAATTTGGGTTTATTGGACTTCATAAAATAACTTTTTTTATGAGACACCAGTTGAGGTTGCAGTTTCTATGGCTACCTAGTATAAATATTTAGTAGCTGAATTTTTCTCCAAATATGAATTCTTCTGAAAAGTCTTTTAAATTTGACTATGGTATCTATTCTGTAGGATAACATGAGAAAAAGGAGGACTGCTCCTGAATCACATCTAAGAATAAACAATAATATTGCTCAAATTTGCAATGTAAAAAGTTGAATTCCAACATCAGAAGAACATTGGTCTGAGGAAGAAGACCAGGTTAGAATTATGCACAAGGTTAAGTATTTTGTCTCATTTCCAAAACAGCTGGCTCTATCCTTGATCACTGTGGGGATTAGTGAGAAAATGAGTCTGCATGTACCTTGTACAAGGTACATGCTCAATAATGCATTTTTTAGTGCACTGTGCATTCATTCTCTGCTCTTCTATTCAGTATTAGTATATATGCTTGCTCCGTATGTTTTTTATCCAACCAGTTCCACACAACCCTATAATAGGCACACATTTTAACAGAACTGGATGTGGACACACTGGTCTTAATTAAAAAGGGAGTAGTTTCTATTTGTGGGAAACCTATAGCATATAAACCTAGACACGAAATTACCCGTTTAGCAAAGTCATACTTAAAAGGTGAAGAACAAGGACCTCTTGACTCATGGTTCCCAAACCATTACAGAGACTCCCAACACACACAAAGGCAAATGCCTGTTGGACGAGGTTACTTATGGGATGAGACAAGAGTCAAAATGAGAAAATTGGAGTTGCTATGAACGTGATTAAGTCATTGAGCTCAATAGCTAGATGGGACCTTATACATCTAGTCCAATCTCATGGCTCTTTAGATAGAGAATATGAGACTAAGGAAGATGGGTGGGTTGCCTCATGTCTGACAGATGCACTTTGGCCCACAGGTTCAAGGAAAGATAACCTCTAAGCCAGCGGTTCTCAACCTGTGGGTCGCGACCCCTTTGGGGGTCGAACGACCCTTTCACAGGGGTCGCCTAAGACCATCGGGAAACACCTATATAATTACATATTGTTTTTGTGATTAATCACTATGCTTTAATTATGTTCAATTTGTAACAATGAAAATACATCCTGCATATCAGATATTTACATTACGATTCATAACAGTAGCAAAATTACAGTTATGAAGTAGCAACGAAAATAATTTTATGGTTGGGGGTCACCACAACATGAGGAACTTTATTAAAGGGCCGCGGCATTAGGAAGGTTGAGAACCACTGCTAAGCTATATTAGTTAATCAGTGGGAACCATTTTCTAAATGCTTCCTGTAGGAGTCACATTTTAAGTGACAATGTTCTTTTCATAATGAATAAAGAACCCTTTCCCCTCAACTCTAATACATCTGCACTATAAGATTTAGGCTACTGGTTACTGGAGGGATTACTAGTGCAAAACGTCATCCTACCACAGGCTTTCCTTTTGTATGAGAAAAGGGTGGAGATAAAGGTCAGATGCAACAGTGAAAGGGAAATTCAGTAAACATCTTTCCACTTAACATAGTCTCCTTACCAGGGAGATGCTTTATAGAGCTGGTAGGGGATTACATACTTTCCAAAAGGAATGATTGCTGTCTGGCTGAAAATTGTCTTGAGAATCAAGGGCAGGTAGAAGGAAATCACAATGGACATTCACAGTAACTGGGCACCAAATCAGTGAAACGCAGCCACGGAACTGAGTCGCAGGGATGCTGCCGTAGAACTACTACATGTACAATCACAGGCAAGTAAAGGCAAGGTTTGGTTTGTTTGTTTTTTTGCTTTCTTTGCTCTTGAGGTTAAATATCAGTAAACTCCAGATTAAAAGTATCAATCATGGGATGAAGATACCTGATTTTATTAACTTGGCAAGACAATTTGGCCCATTGTGGTTGCCTTCCTGGTTAGCAATTAACAAAATGACATTAATTGTTATAAAATAATGGATATTTCTTCATCAAGTCAATGAGGTTGGGGGAGAGGACAGAGACTGTTCTAGATTAAAATAAATTTAAGAGACATAACCAAATGTACTGTGCTGACCTTGACTGATCCAATTAAACCAATTATAAATGACTTTTAGGGACAATTGAGGAAATTTGGAAAATATGATGAGTATTACATATAACTAAGGATAATTATTAATATTGTTAAGTGTGATAACGGTACTGTGGTTAGGTAGGAAAATGTCCTTAATTAAAGATGTGTTGTCCTTGTTTATGGGAGAAATGTCATGATATTATAGTAACTTTAAAATATTTAAATAAAAGTAATAGATGATATACATTAGCTAATTAGTTTCTACTATACTTTTCAGCCACTCAAAGCAAAGAGACCTAAAGATTTCTTTAGGGGATAGACTAGCCATTCTGTATGACATCCCTTGATTAATCATGCTCATCTATTTCCAGCTATAACCGTAGGAACTATATTTTATATTCCTTAAAGGAAGTGGAACACTTTGCATTTAGGTATTAGTTAGGATCCTTTGAAAGTAAATATTACTAACATTCTAAAGACATAATTTTATAGCAATATTTTTAATCTTACAAATGCTTTTAACAGCACTTGGTTTTGACTGCATGACAGTCAGGACCACAGAGTTCTAAGCTGTTACAATACACATGATGGAAAACAGGGTGGAGAAAAACAGATGAAGTGAAGTTCTTCTGTTAAATTAGAAGATATACTTTTAAAGTGCTAGAGAAATGATCAGAGAAAGTCTTTTTTAGCCCCTTCACCCCACTTAGAGGTTTGGCCGGCTCTGGGCGGGATGGGAGGTGAGGGACAGTCTGATGTGGTTTGAAAGGGCAGGCTTCATTGTTCTTCACTTCACCCGTGAATATTTCCTGAGTGGTTGTGATGTACTGAGAACCAGGCCCAGGAGGCGTGTTGAAACTGGCACAGCCGGGGCTTCCTGCAGGATCCCAGGTCGCCTTGCACTCCCTCCCTCCTGTGAGCACTGCCAATGCCTCTCAAGTGTTAGCTTTGGCAGTTGATGCCTACTTTTGCAAAGTAAAGCCAGGAATAGATAATGAAGCATATTTTCTGTTGTGTATTAACTAAGAAGAAAGTCATATATTTAAGGGTGACAGTGATGACTACTCATCGCCAGGAGGGGAACCACGGGTGGCAATAAGTTTGTGCTGAACATCTTCTCCCATTGACACAGTTTCTCTCAGGATAGATGGCCTCAAGTTTGAAATAGCTGGTGAAAGTGAGAATTCTCTGTTGTTATCAATGGGATTGTTTTTCTGATCTTCAGGGGATCGTGCCCTCATTAGCACCACATTCTTACCAAAAGAGCTAACATCGCTGCACCCTGCTGTACCATCTCTATTAATTTTAGGTTTGCTTTTACAGAGAAAGACTCAGAAACTGCTTTAAAAGATAAATAGCCTAGCCATGGTATCAACAAACATGCTTAAAAAAACTCTTAGAAATAATTGTCCATTTGCCTAGTAATTAGTTAACACCCTAGCATAACTTCAAAGGGGAGCGTGACACATGCACAGTGATTCATATCTGCTCAAGCAAGCTAGGCTCCGGAACAACAGGAAATACAGAGCTAAAGGAATTCAACTTCACTGGAACTGCTGCTTTGAAGATAGGCATAGTCATGCCAAGCTTTGTTGTTCTGGAGTTCCTGGAACATATTGGATTCTGTGATCTACAGAATATAATTCTACATTACCAGCATGCACACACACACACATATGCATGCATACAAATACCTTGTTGATTTGTTATTTAAATTTTTTAATGTTTTTTTTTTATTTCAGAGAAAAAGGAAGAGGGAGAGAGAGATAGAAACATCAATGATGAGAGAATGTCATTGATCGGCTGCTTCCTGCACGCCCCCTCCTAGGGATTAAGCCCAAAACCTGATGCCCTTGATCAGAATCAAACCTGGGACCCTTCAGTCTGCAGGCCGATGCTCTATCCACTGAGCCAAATGAGCTAGGGCTTGTTGACTTGTTATTAATCAACATAACCAAAACTGTGAAAAAATCCTCACTGTGTTCAGTCAACACAGTTTTGAATCTAAATATTTGAGAAGCATATGGAAGAACCCAAAATATTTATTTCATTCAGAGCAGTCGTGTCCTACCTCATAAAGAATAAAAATAACTATTTTCCAGAAAACTTGTCAGTCTATTGTCATTGCAATCATTCATGCTCCTTCAGCTCCGAAAAAATTTGATCGTCAATGTCAAATGCTCTCTTCCAACGACGCTTACCCAGTAGCCCAAATCTGGCAGGATGTGTGGCTGTGAATGAGTTGGCGGGATTCAAAAGCCTGCAATCCTGCTCTCAGTCTGGACACACTAGATTTTCTGGGTCTTTTGACACTGCTTCCTTTTAGCTCTTTTAATCATGCCCTAAATTCCTCAGGTACCTTGGGACTAGCTGAAATAGAGGTATCTACTCAAAAATCATAACTTTTCACTGATGCACAGGTATGCTCTGGGAATTTAAATTAACCCACTTCCTCTTCTTTTCTCTCCAACTTAAAGCCAGGAAACCAGACTTGAATGCTAATATTTCTCCCTAGAATAATGAGGAAGCAAATGAGCAGGATGCTTGGGCTAATACTGCCTTTGGGCCTCAGCGCGTTGAGATGATTTTTTTTACAAGACCACCCTGGAGGGAGGCCCTTCTGGTACGTTAGTAATACATCTCTTGGAAGAGATCCAAATAGGCCTGTGTTATACCAATTTCCATAAAGTAAAATGCCAAAGGGTCTTGGAAATAGAGGAACAGGATGGCAATGCAGCTTTTCTGGATAACAATTGAGCCATAGATTATCAAGACCTTGAAAAACGTGAATACCTTTTCACTCAGTAATTCTGCTTCTGAATAGCTATTCTAAGTAAATGTTATTAGAAACTCTGGCAAATGTGTGTGTACAGAGAGATTCATTACTTTGCAAATTTGTGAAAGTGGATAAAATAGCCAACATTTTGAGTAAAATACAAATAAATGGAAGTGCATCTATATAATAGAGCATTGTGGAATAAATCATGGTCCTAGTATTTGAAAAGCTTCTTTCAAATAATACCTACTGATGTAAAACTGCTCACGTTAATGTTAAGTTTTTAAAGCCAGGGTCTAATATTTCATATATAGTATGTTTCTAACCTTGGCAAAGAAATATTCATAAAAAGAACAGTGAGAAAATATAAGTGTGAACAGTGTGATCTCTGGATCATGCGATAACTGGTATTTCTTTTCACTTTAATCTTTCTGTATTTTCCAAATTATCTAATTAGAACCTTAATTAGGAGAAAACAATGAATATTATGTTTTTAAACAAGTAATTTTAATACAATACCTACTTCTTTTATCCTACACAAAAATATTAGTAAAATGAGTCAAAATAAATTTAAACATTATTGGGGTTAGGGGTGGGGGAGAGAGATTTAAAATGTTAGACCTTCCAGTAGTTCCTGCAGTTGGTTTTAAAATAACTTGTAAAATCTCAAAGTTGATAAAACTTGAAATGGAATTGTGCATATCCATTATATACATTTATATTTTGAAAACACACACAACAACATTTACGAAACCAGATACTCTTTGTTAATTCATATTTTAACAAGTCCTTGTATGAAACTTTTTCTTGAAGCTCCTTTTGACACTGACATCCCCATTTTCTGGGATCCGAAAGCATGTTTCTTTGCTCTTTTTATCAGTGAATATTTACTGAACACCAGATACAGGCCAAGCACTACAAGGATACAGTAGTATATAAAATAGACATGACCTGTTCATGTTCTCTCACGAGGCTGTATGTTCCAATGAATATTAGGAAAACACTCATTGCAAACAATACATTTACTAGATCACAAACAGTTCTATTAAAGGAAAAGAGCCAAGTGGTGGTCCAATAAGGTGTTAGGTTCCGAAAAGGCTTCCCTGAATGATGAGGAAGAACCACTATGGGGATAACATTCTAGGCAGATGAGACAGCATGTGCAAATGTCCTGGTTTTAAGATCTGCCAGGAATCCAGTGTAGCCGAGGAAGAGTAACTGACAGGAAAATGACATGGGTGTAGTTGGAAAGAGGGTTGACAAAAATCATAGCAGGCAATGATTTCTGCAGCCAGACTGTGATTAGAGTTGGATTTGCTGCACTGGAAAACAATGATTCTCTTTATTCTTAAGCAAGTTTTTTAAACTTGATTCTTAACTAATTATAAACTCACAGGAAGTTGCAGAAATACTACTTAGATTCTCCTGTCCCTTTTACCCAACTTCCAACAATGGTAGCATCTTATAGAAAGGTACTACAATATCAGTATCAGGAGACTGACATTGGTGCAACGCAGGTAACTAGACCACAGACCTTATTCAGCTTTACTGACTTTTACACACATTCATTCATCGGTATGCATGTGTCATTCTATTCAACTTTACCCTATGTATAGATGCCAGTAAAGGCTTTTAAATGAATGATATAATCTGATTTATGGTTTTGACACCAACTGCTATAACAAGAATGGGTTGGGGTTAGAGATGGTAAAAAATTAAGTGAAATTATTTTTTGGGGGAAAAAAGAAATTATTTGGGAGGTAGAAGACCAGCAAGGCTTGGAGTAAATTGGATGTAGCGGATGAAGGCAGGGGACGAATGAAGATACTCCAGGTTTCTGGCTTGAACAGCCAAGTGGACAGTGATGCCATTTACCTGGTCAAGGAGCAGGCTGGGTCAGGGCGGCTTTGAACCTGTGAGTTTGGGATGCAAGCATGGGTGGAAGACACACATTTCAGAGTACCATCAATCATTCATTCAGTGACTATATATTGGGCACCTATTATGTGTTCTAGGTGGTCAGGATATAGATGTCAATAAAACAAAGATAAATTCTTGTCCACCTCCCCCCCCTCCCCCCTGCCCCCGGCCTCATTCTAGTGAGGTACTCAGAAAATAAACAAAAAATACATCTTATGAAGGAATTCAGAAATTAAATCGGAATGCCAGGTAGAAATATACAGTCATGATGGTGCTAAAGGCCAGCCAAAGCATATCCCACGCTGTGTGGGAACCAGTCGAATTAGCCAGGATCATGACTTGCTACAATAGTCCTTGATAAATACTCTCTAATGGTTTAGTTTTCTGACTTTACTTGACAGGTAACATTAGAGCCACCAAGTGTGTTATTTACATCTCAGATTAAATACTCTGTCCTATCCTATTTACATTTATTTATCCTCCATCAACACCAGTTTTGCGTGTTCTTACTATAAAAGACATAAACTGAAATAGTGACAACAGTGGAGTGAAAGGAGAAGCCAAAATCCTTGAAGAACATATTCCAAGTGAAAACACTGACCTAGGAATTGGTGTTGAGCTTCCTTATGGCCAGAGCAAAACTCAAGGAGACCAGAATTGTAGTTTACCATCCCAGATCCAATTTGGGGTACAGGTTCCATGTATCATCTGATTGGAGCAGGCCGGCAAGGAAATAACTGATGGTCAGCAAATGAAAAAGATTCTCCACAAATCCCACCAAAAAAACCGAAGTCTCATCCCATGTTAATTTTAATTTTCACAAATGAATGGATGGAATTGCTGCCGGTAGAAATGGGGTTTTCCACGGAGTGGCAAGAAAAGCACTGGGGACCCACACATGGGAGGATGAGGTGCAGTGGTAAGATTTTTTGAGGCTGGAGAAAACACAAAAGCCTGTCCGCAGGTCTCTGGTGTCTCATTCACAACCAGGTGGCTCAGCTCCGTCCCGCTGGGGAAGAAGTCCAGCCTTTGTCTTCACCAAGCCCAGCAGGACCCAGGGTCCAGCATTCTGTGCCATTGGCCCAGCATCAGCAGGGCATCCAAAGCTTTCGTGGTTCCGTTCAGTCCCTGCCAAAGCTTAGTCCAGCTCAGTGTCTGTTCTTGGCTGTGCTCAGGCCCATGGCTGCTATGGAGAGAGGACACCCGCGCATGGGCCAATGAAAGGGTGAATGCTTGCTACCGAGAGGGGCCTTTGTTAAACTCTGATTATATTGCCTCAGACTTGGGAAAAGGCCAGCTTTCTTTCCAACTAACCAATCTCTCTCCTAATCCTTTGTGGGCTTGTGCTGGGCCCTCCCCCTATCCAGTCTCTTTCTTAGGCTCTCTGGGGTTTCATGCCCTCATCCAATCTGATCCTTCACC
This sequence comes from Myotis davidii, assembly GCF_000327345.1. NCBI lineage: Eukaryota > Metazoa > Chordata > Mammalia > Chiroptera > Vespertilionidae > Myotis > Myotis davidii. The sequence continues at coordinate 6,138,169 of NW_006290306.1, forward strand.
CAGGCTAGACTCCTTACCTCTATGGTTGTCATCTTGGCTCCTACTGCGCATGCGCCTGGCAAAGGCATCCCCCTGCTGTTTTTATTTCTCCCTGGGTATCCTGCCTCAGGACAGGTGGTTGATTCTTCCTGCCCACACTGGGGATTAGGTCCCTCAGTGGAAGATGTGGCTGCCCCTTGGGAGCCTATGAATGCTGTGGCTTCCAAGTAAATGAGGCTTAATGTCCAACTCAGCTCCCTAGTTAATTAGGTTTGATGTCTAATTCCATTTGCTGCCTTCCTTTATTTATACCTACACTAACAGAATTTCAGAGCCACTCAGAATTCAAAAAGACCTCTTTTCAGACGCTCCTGGGCAGCAGGTAGCAGGCAGGTATAATAAAACTGCACAGGGGGCATAAAAAAAAGAGGCTGTTACCCAAAGATGGCCAATGTCATTGTCTTGAGGGTCCATGGGAAATCTGGAAAAACAGCCAGTATCTCCACACTCTTATTCTTCAGCACATTCACCAAACTGTCCTGTTCTCTCTCGGCCAGCAGTCTAGCATCGTCATATTGTCAGGGTCTGAGGAGGGATGAGGCACTGACAAGAAACATGATGTGTGGGTACTTTGTTTAGGACCTCGGCCAAGCTCTGACTATCCCATCTCATGTCCAGCCTGTCCGTTCATATTCTCTCTCTCTCTCTCTCTCTCTCTCTCCCGGGAGAAGACAGGCCTTTCTAAATGGTCTCCAGGTCATGACTCAGTCACCTTGTCAACATGCACATGACAGCTGGAACAATCTGACAAATACATTTTTACCAAGTAACAGAAAGCACCATGAGGTGCAGGCTGCGGTTCTGTGACAGGGAGCCCTGTTGATCTGCCAAGTGTGGGTTTGTTTCACTGTCCATCCTCTGAGTCCGAAAACTGAGGGAAGAAGACTTAAGTGGTGTATGGTGCCCAAAGGGGCCACAAATATGCCCTGGGCTGGGTTTCCTGGGATGGTCCTAGTGTCCCATATTCTAGTTCTATGGCTTCCTTGTCTCCAGGCCCAGCCTGGCCTTGCTGCTCAGCTACTCTCAATCCAGCTCCCTTGACCTGACCGTGCCAGAAGCTTCCATTTGTTCCTCTGACCTTCCACCCTTCTCCATCCCAAGACTGACCACCCACCTTATGTCATCTTGTTGTTTGGCTAATGAGGGGGTCTGAACACTGCAGGACGGTGACGGCAGGATATTATTCCTCGTGCTCCCTCTCTCCCAGGGCCATCGAGGCTGGCCACCTCTGAAGGTCACAGAGGTGGGTCCACTGCTATTCATCATCCGTGTCCAACACCGATGATCAGTTGTGGTCTTGCCATGATCCCCTCCTGCCCAGGGCTCCTCTGCTAACTCCTCAAACTAATGCTCAGCCCTAAGCTCCCTTAGCAGCGATGCAGTGGGATGCACAGGAATTTTTACTCTGTAAACCATACTTGGTTGGACAAATAACATCACTGCTTTGGTAGGGGTTTCTTTTGAAAAGACAAACCAAATAACTCTTCTTTAAACTTAAATCGTATCCAGTCAAAGACAAATATCACCCAGTCCTAAAACTACTTTTATAAAGTTAACTATATTTTATATTTAACTATGAAGTTAAATATGCAAATCTTACATTTCAAAGGGCATCAGGAGCTTGATGCGGAAATGTGTGAGCGATAGTATGTGTAACAGAAATGGCAGTTCAGAAAAGAATGTGTCTGGACAGACATGTCTATTTATTATAATAATAGTCTAATAAAAGTTCATAGCCCCTATTGTTCAGGCCTTCCTTTTAGGAAGAAGTGGGGTTCCGTGCTGATGCTGACCAATCCCAAACTAATTACTGATTTCCTCTTGCAGAGTCAGATAAAACAAGAGCAAATGCCCCACTCTTAAATGGCAAAACAGTTTCCCTTCATTTGGTTAGAAGTACTTAGTTTATAGTAAAATCTCCAAGTATGTAGTATTTTTTTGAAGAGAGGAGCTGCCTGTAACTTTATCATAAAATAAAAGAAAGTTATAGCAAAACCCTCAAACTTTCTCAACAAAGTCACTCTCTGGGGCCTCTGTATTTTGCTCAGGCACTTGGCCCGGCTAAAACAATGTCCAGAAAGCTGACACTGATCCTGGAGCTTTTCACGATCCAAAATTCAGATGCGTTTCACATACTGCAATTACAAAAGCAGGAAATTCAATAAATGCGTTTTCTAAGATTTCCCAAAGGGAGCAGAAATGACTAGAGCTAAATATTCAGCTAACCAGAAAAACACAAGCTCCGGCGCCTGCTGGTGAGCGTTCTGATGGTCAGGCTTTCGTGTTGCTCAGATGATCTATATTCGACAAAAACGAGGAAGGAGTAATCTTGTACAATGTCCTGCTTGGATGATAGTTCATCAACTGAATCCAGGTAGAAAAAAGGTAACTAGTTGGATCGAGGCATATTTTAAAGGATGAGAGATAAGAGGAAAAATAATACTTGTTGCTTTAAGAATCGCCAGTTCATGTGAGACAGGTGGGGGGAGAGGATAATCTAAAGGTTTTCAAGGTGAATTTTGTGACATTCTCCACTGCCCTTGACCACCAACAGCTGAACTGCTTAACAGCAGGAAGGCGTATATGTCCTTTACCATGTGAACCCTGAGGGGAAAAGAAAAGAGAGTTACCTACTATGAAGGGTGACCACCAAGAGCTGAACTGCTTTACAGCAGGAAGGTGTATATGTCCTTACCATGTGAACCCTGTGGGGAAAAGAAAAGAGAGTTACCTACTATGAAGGCCTTCTGGTGGCTAATGGGGCTAAGGAAAAAAAAAAAAAGACCAGAGCCTCGAAACCATTCTGTACACAGGCCTCTCACCCAAACTGCTCTTCGGAGAGAGGCCTGCACTGAACTGCCTGCCTGCGCTGTGTTTCGGCCATCTGAGCCAGCCCTTACAAAGGTTTCCTGGAATCCTATTTCAGCCAATAGGACTGAGGTTTCCCTATTTAATCAGCGCTGCACAGCTCTGACCAGTTAGAGAGGCTCTATTCTGACCTATCAGAACAGTGCCTTTGGGCCAATCAAGCTTGGTGTCCTCATTTGCATGAGAAAAGACCAATCAGAAACCAGGGGCGGGTACTTCTGTCCACATAAGCCAGCTCCCGGCTGGTTCAGAGAGTGCACTTTCCATGGAAGACTGAAGACTGCCTTCCCCTGGCTAGAACTAAAACCCAAGATGTCTGCAGACCCTTGCCAAGCAGAGCGGAGCGGAGCAGAGCTACGTAGCTGAAGAGAGGGCTGGCCCGGAGGCAGCCTCACAGCCGGTGTGCTGCTTCACTATTGAGTTGTTTGCACCGAATAAAGTTTCCATCTTCACTGCACCCCCAATTGGGGATGCCTGTTGGCGTTGAATTGGAGCCCGTGACCATCAGTTGACAACCACTGAAGTCTTTGTCTGAACCATTATCAGTAATCTTTGAAAAGAAAATAGTGAATTTTATAACAGTAAAGAGCTTAAGCTCAGGTCACCACCCTCCGGGAACAGCTTTCAGCTAAATAGAAAACACTTCTAATAAATACAAAAGTCCAGTGCTGACTAGGCTGTTACCAGAAACTTAAGGTAGTTTCAAACATGGACTTGAGTGTGTCTCAATTAAAAAGGTGGCTCTGCCATCCTCACTGAGCTCACAGTCCCTGGTAGATGGTCTGCAAGAATGACCGCCAACACGCCTCCCTGCGTGCACATGGGGCTCCATCCCCGCCCTCCCTGAATCTGGGCCGGCCCTGTGACTTGCTTTGCCCTAGAGAAAATGACCAAGTTGATGCCATGTGACTTCAGACCTTTCCCTTATGAGACTTTGCAGCTTTCCTGTTTGTTCTTTTGGAAGCCAACAACCACATAAAGAAGGGAAGGTCATCCTACCTAAGGATGAGAGACCATGAAGAGACAGAGAGGGTGGCCACCCAGAGGGGAACCCAAGCCCGCAGCCAACAACTAGATGAAGACCCCAGACATGTGAGTGAGACCATCTTGGATTTTCCAGCCCCTATTAAGTAGCCCCAATAAAAAGAGAGAGACCCAGCTGGTCTCAGCATGTCCCGGCCATCTTAGCCGTGACCCCTGACCTCTAGAGCAGAGAGGTGCTGACCTGCTGAGCCCTACCCAAATCTGACCCACCAGATCTGAGCAAATAAAATGATGGTGCAGTCCACTAAGTTTTGAGATGGTTTGTTACATAAAAATAGATGATCCTTCTGCAAAATGTGGCTAGTTACATGCAGATTGTTTACCTCACCACACTGAGGAGTGGTGAATACGTACGTATGTGGTTCTTCAGTCGGAGAAGTGCCTAGCGCTGTGCCTGTTCCTGCCAGGGAATGAACACCCCCATCAAAGTGAGCTGTTGTTGCTATTGTTGCTTTCAAAGAGAGCTGACTGACTTGCCAGTACTGTTGTAAAGGGAGATTGTTTTTGAAAAAGAGGTTGTTTCTCAAACCCTCTGAGGCTCTTTTCCTATCCACACATTCAGCAGGTAACCTGAGCACCTTCCCCAGACCTCGGGCTCCTGATCTGAGCTCCCTCGCTCTCCCAGGAGAGAACAGTCTATGTCCTGGGGAAGTCCCAGTCCCTCCCATGGAGGTGCCTCCTGCAAACCCCGCTTTGAGAAGCAGCCCCAAACGGTTCTTAAAGCCCAAAGCAGCCCCAGACAGTTCTTGCAGCGCAGTCTCCTGGGATGAATTCCTCCCTGCAACTTTTGAGGAGCAAAACTCTGCTCCTGGTCTCAGGGAGACTAAGTTGGACCGGTTGGGTATTCTTTCTAGGGAGGTGTGAATGGGGAAATCGGAGACCCACAGTGGATGTCAAAGATACCCCAGAAGGGAGACAGAGCCTTGGTAAGCAGCTGCAACTGGGAACGGAGCAGAAAGACAAGGCACCATAAGGGGAAATGATAAAGGATCCCTGCAGGAACCTGCTTCCAGGATTCTGGTCTCTATAAGGGCTGCTGATTTCTGTGGAAGGAAACTAAGGCCCTAATTTTCCTAACATCTTTATAATAAAAACTCATTTTTTGCAATCAAAACAATCTAAATAAAACAAGAGGATTGGGAGAGGTCATGCTTTAGCAGCTGTTATTTCTTTAATCTAGAGTGAGCTACTCCAAATACGTAAGCACTCTAAAATTAGTATGTTTGGCCCACACAGGAGCATCCAGACAAATACTCAGGTGTCCGGAAGGAGGTGGCCGCCACCTACACTGCAAATTCTGGAGCTGCCACTGAAGAAGACACGCTGAGTTCCTTTTGAACTTGTCATTCTTTTCCCCTTTTGCTCCTCGAATGGTGAGAAAATTCCTGCCCAGGGCTTTAAGGTTCTTTCAAAGCAGCCCATTCCTCCCCACCCCTGCCCTCTGATTCCTGAGCTGATTCTGTTGCCAGTGGAAATGGGGCTCTTCCACGGAGTTGCAAGAAAAGCATCTCAGGGACCCAAGTACAGGAGGGTGGGGTGTAGTGGTAGGATTTATTGGAGTAAAAATAAAGGTCTGTCCCCAGGGGTCCGGTGTCTCATTCACAACCAGGTGACCCAGCTCCCTCCCGCTGTGGAAGGAGTCCAGCCTTGTCCTCCACAAGCCCAGAAGGGCCTGGGTCCAAAAATCCTGTGCCTTTGGCCCGGCATGGGCAGGGAACCGGAGGCTTTCGTGGTCCAGTTCAGTCTGTGCCAAAGCTTGGTCCAGCTCGGTCTCTGTCCTTTTGGCAGAGGTTCAGCTATGGCTCTCCCCTGGGGTGTCTGAAGCTGTAACTTCCAGACTTAAGTCTGATTAAGAGTAACTTCTAGACTCAATTAGGCTTAGTCAGTCTAGCTCCCTTCCCTTCCGCCAACTCCTAGCTGCCTACGCTAACCATTCCTATCCCCAGCACAAATTCCTCACCCTCCCACCTCCACACCAGCACTGCGACCCACCAGCCCCCTCGCTATAGAACTAACTCTACTGTTGACCACAGCATACCTACCTCTTTCCACTTTTACATCTCCTGTAAACTTTTGTCCCTACACCCCGCCTGCTGCACCCCCCACCAGCACCACGCCCTCCCATGTACCAAGTCCTTTCAGATTTACTCCAAACATCATTGTCAAGTTCACTGGGTTTTATGTGGAATCAGGATGCTGTATAAAGTTAGTCAAGGCAAGCCTTTACAAGCCTTTGCCTAAGAGGATTTAGTTATAAAATCCTTAAAGGGCTTTATAATGTAAATTCAGCCTTTGTCATGTAAATCCAATTGTAAGGCCCTTGTGCACAGAATGAGATCAATATTAATGTACTTACTACTTCATTATTTTCCCTTCTCCCCAACACCCCCTGGAATGTAAAGATCCCCAGGGGCAGGGAGAATAGCTTCTATTTTTCCCCTCACATTTCAAAGCACCTTTGCACCCTGGGAAGGCTAGATACTGACCTTGAGAATGACAAGAAAAATTGGGAAACACCCAATATCGAAACGGGTGCTGTGGCTCTGTGAAGTCCTGACTAGGCGTTCCTTTCTGATCATTTTGTTTAATTGATCATAAATTTGGTTACAGAGTTTTAGCAGCTTTTTTATGCTACAATCTGTAAACTTTTCAAGTATTTTTTTTTTAAAAAAGAATGTTTTTATTGATTTCAGAGAAAGGTAGAGACAGAAACATCAATGATGAGAGAGAATCATTGATTGGCTGCCTCCTGCACACCCCCACTGGGGATGGAGCTCGCAGCCCGGGCATGTGCCCTGACCGGGAATCAAACCGTAACCTCCTGGTTCATAGGTTGATGCTCAACGACTGGGCCACACTGGCAGAGCTATATGACTCATTATTTAAGCCATCAACATTTCCCATCTTTGGATTGAAAACACTACCCAATCCATTAAAGTAGTAACTCTTGAATTGGGTTTACCCATAATTGCCTTTTTTCACTCCTCAGTTCAACCCGATGCTTTGCTTTCTGCCCATATTTTTCTTTTTGTTGTGCCCCAATATTCCCCAGCTTAAAGCTGTGACAATGACTCTGCATTGCTGCTTGTTGGAGGCCTGCTCTATTTGGCATTTCTAGCTCCTTAACGGCTCTTTTGAACTCTGCTAATGAATGAAGCTCTTTCTCACTCCTACAGTTTACTTCCTACTCCTCAAAGTTAGTGAGGTTGTCTGGTGGCAGGACCCTCTAACTTGAGCCATTATTCTCTAAGGTATAAATCTGTCAAGCAAATGGCAAAGTCACCATTTGAAATTTTCTTTTCATCGGGTCAACATTACAGAAGTACCTGTAGTAAGTGTGGCCTTTACACAGCAACACCTGACCAACCCAAGTCCTAGCCCTAAAAGGGGGAGGAGGAACGTCCCCCTGGATACTGCCCTTCCTGCCCAGTCTGTCCCAGCGCAGGTAGTTCTCCGCCCCACAGGCCTCTCATTCAGGATCTGGTGGTCCTCACCCAGCCACCCACCCACCCAGCCTCTAACTTATCCTCCAACGATTGTGCTGGTGTCACCACTCACCTTTTAGAACAGAGGAAAGAAGGGGAAAACTTTTCAGTTCCGGGAGAAAACACTCATAACCGTTAGGGTGAAAATAAGGATGGGCCAAAGAGTGGATTTCCACAAACTCCCACCAAAGGAGATGGTGGAGCCTGGGTGATCATGAGGCCCAGTTTGAGAACCACTTAGGGAACCTGGTCGCTAAGCCTGCTACTGGATCTTTGCATGATGGGCGTGGGGAAGGGGTCAGAGAGGGGTTAAGGCAGGACTGTGTGTGTGTGTGTGTGTGTGTGTAAAGTGCCAAGTGACCCCTGTGTGCTGTGTACGATGGGGGAGGGCCGGGATTGCAAGATTTGAGCTCAGGGGAGATGGATCTCAGAAGAATTCAAAATGGGAAGCCAGAGAGAGTCAGGGCGTCAGGATTCAGGACCCAGAATAACTTGGACAACGAGACAAAGCCAGAGCCAGTGCGAGAGAAGGAAAGAAAAAGAAACTGACTCCCCTCTACCCGCTCCAATCCCGCTCGCCGGGATCCGAGACGCAGCCGGGCCAAACCCCCACCACTATCCCGGGCATCCGCATCCCCTCGCCCAGA
>NW_006290306.1:6146360-6156515 GCF_000327345.1 Myotis davidii
GTCACCTCCCCAGGCTGCCGCCCTCGCCCCGAGCCACACCTACAATCGGGGCCACTCCCGGGGAGCTGCCTGGGGACGCGGAGCAGGAAGGATGAAACCCGCTTTGCCTCTGGGTGGAGGTGAGTGTTCTCATTCGGCCGGCGTTTCTCCTTTTCAAAATGATTCTTTTCTGAATGAACACGTGTAGCACCTCTCCCCCATCTCACGCCACTCCTCTCCTGTAGATGCGCCGGGCCTTTCAGGCTCTCTCTCTCTCTCTCTCTCTCTCTCTCTCTCTCTCTCTCTCTCTCCTCTCTCTCTCTCTTCCCCCATCCCCTCTCTGTCTCTCTCGCGTGCACACACACACACACACCACCTCCACCGGCTTTGAGTGTGAGAAGTGCTTATAGAAGCATCCATTTCCCCTCTGGTGCCAAACCTTGAACTATCCTGCAGCTCACAGCATCCACCTCCCCTCTGAAAAGCAAAACCCACTGCAACGTGCAGGGGCTCCAGATCTCGCTGCTCTTGTTTTCCATTCGGCCCTTGGTCCCAGCCATCCACAGCCGCAGGGCCCTGGGCTCGCCTGCGTCAGCGCGCACAGCACATCTCTTCGCGGCGCGGCAGGACCCAGCCCCGGCTGCAAACCCGACCAGCCAGGCTGGTCTCTTCTGTCTCCCGACGCCTCCCCCTGTCCCCTCAGGGTCTGTCCCAGCGGATGGCGCCACACCCGGCTCCTGCCGCCCTTCCCTCCCACCCATCCCCACTCCCACCAGGCACAGCGTGGCCACCAGCATTCTCGTTGTTTCCCCCAAGCACTTGGGGCAGACTAGGGTTCTCCTAAACAAAAATCGCTTCCGAATGTGTTTAAACCATGAAAGTTTATTTCAAAAGTCTGTTTTTGAAGTTCAGGTTGTCAGCCCTTCCTCCCATTTGCTTTCGCAGGTTTGACCAGAGATATCCCCTTATCCTTGGACTATGCCCCCACCCCCACCCGGGAAGTCTTTCCGGAGGAGAGGGGTGTCAATGAGAGCCTGAAAGCTGTCATCCTGAGGTGACCTCAAGTCAAATGTGCACCACATCCGAGAGCGCTAATTTGTGGGTCACTTGTTTCCTGAGGATAAGTCTTGGGTATCTCACCATATAAAAGGAAGCGCCGGGGCAGCGGGGTTGTTAATTTTCTCGGTGACATCAAGTGGTGAAGGAAGGACCACTCAGTTTGTCTTTCAAAGCGCTGAGACCTTCAGCGGTTCTCAACCTGTGGGTCGCGACCCCTTTGGCGGTCCAACGACCCATTCACAGGGGTCGCCTAAGACCATCCTGCATATCAGATATTTACATTGCGATTCATAACAGTAGCAACATTACAGTTATGAAATAGCAACGAAAATAATTTTATGGTTGGGTCACAACATGAGGAACTGTATTTAAAGGGCCAGAAGGTTGAGAACCACTATAAAACTGTCCGAGGGACAGAGATGGCAAAGGAGAACTGGAAGGCACTGGGCGAAGTTGTTTCCAGAAGCCCCTGTTAGGCATCCCCAGCAATCCCTCCACACAGGTGGCTGGACCTGGGCGCTAGAGAGAAGTATCCCCCTTGACTTTCAAAGCCAGGAGCCCTGCACCTGAACAGAAAGGGACTCTGGACCACTTTCACCGCTGAGCCCCAAGAACCAAATCAGATGTTCCCTTACACTTCCCACACTCAACACGTTCAAAAGGAAGACATTTCTACCAAGGAGCGTCTGATTTCTAAGGTGCTGAGAACACCAGGTCCGTCCATGCTCCCTTACTAGGCAGCTGCAAACAGCATTTCCAAAGTGCATCCCGTAGGAATCAGTAGAAGATAGGTACATAAAGGGTTCCATGGCCAAACAGATAGGGATTTGATAAATATGGACTTGAAAAAAAGTGAACACTTCACTGTAACACTCTATGTGCGTATGTGCTATGCATGTAGTTCTTCACCTTCCAAAAGGGGGAACTTGGTTGTGGTAGCCAGCCCCCAAAGGCCCCCATTGGCCCTTGCCTCCTGCTCTTGGGTGCCCTGGAGCACAGAACTGCTGTGAAAACAGCAGGGTGTGGCTTAGGAGGCCAAGTCAAAAAGGCATGCAAGTTTCCACTTGGGTCTCTTCAATATATATGTAGATATATAATTCTGAATTCAATTTACTTGTATTTTTTTTATATTTTATTGATTTTTTACAGAGAGGGAGAGGGATAGAGAGCCAGAAACATCGATGAGAGAGAAACATCGATCAGCCACCTCCAGCACATCTCCCACTGGGGATGTGCCCGAAACAAAGGTACATGCCCTTAACCGGAATCGAATCTGGGACCTTTCAGTCCGCAGGCTGACGCTCTATCCACTGAGCCAAACCGGTTTCGGCTATATTTTAATTAAAATTTTTTACATCTGAATCATACGTGACATTTGTCTATAACTTTTTTTCCTTATACTGTGCTCGTCTTGCTTGGTACCAAGGTTATATCAGCCTCATAATAGTAGCTGGGTAATGAACTTCTCTCCTTTTGTTTTTCTCTGAAACAGTTGAAGATAGAATGAATGCTCCGTGAAAGTTTGCTGAAGCCCTGAACTCCACACATTGTAAAATCATCTTGTTTGGGGTTTCTCAGAAAAGGTGGAGAGAATGCCAGAACCTTTTGAGTATTAATGTAATTTCTGCCATAGCTATTGGTTTGTTCAAGTTTTTAATGTTCATATGTGGTTTTTAAAATCTCCACTAAAGCTATAATATATCTTTCTTTATTCCTACTTTTGTTTGTGTGTGTGGACATGTGTTTTTTCTTTCTTTTATTTTTTTTCCCCAGTTCAGTCAAAAAACTAGTTTATTTCATTGACGCTTACTGTTTCTTTCTTTCATACTTTATTACTTTCTCCTCCTATTCTTTTTTAAAATTTTTTAAAAAATTAATTTCAGAGAGGAGGGGAGAGGGAGAGATAGAAACATCAATGATAAGAAAGAATCATTGATCAGCTGCCTCCTGCATGCCGCCTACTGGGGATCGAGCCCACAACCCATGCATGTGCCCTTGACTGGAATCGAGCCTGGGACCCTTCAGTCCGCAGGCCGACGCTCTATCCACTGAGCCAAACTAGCCAGGGCTCTTCCTAGTCTTTAAAATCCCTTCCTTCTACTCTTTTTATATTCACTCTGTTCTCTTGCTAACTTGAGTCGAGTGCTTTATTCATCTGTTTTCAAAATTTCTTTTTCAAAACAACATTTATGCCTACAAGATGTGTTTCTAATAATTGCTTTTGCTGCATCCCACAAATTTTGATATGTAATAAGTTTATTATTCTGGTCTTAAATGATGCAATTTCATTGTGATCTCTTTTTAAGTTAATTACAAATTATTAAAGGGAGCATTATGGTTTCCAAATGTGTGTGCCTGTTATTTGTTAATTAGTACTTTCATATTTATTTTGCTATTTTTAATAGCCAGAGAATGAATGTGGTTTGTGTTATGTATTTTTTAAATTTTATAGACCCTATTACTTATTATGTTGTTCATTCTTCAAGATCTTTTTGAAAATAATCCATTACATCAAATTTGTTGATTTTATTTTTTATTTCTATATTCTTATATATTTTTAAAAATTATGTAACCAATCAGTATCCCTGTAGAGATGTGCTAAAATCCCCTTATATTATTGTTCATTTGTGCATTTTTCTTATGTAATATTTGCTTTGTAAATTTCATGGCTACTTTTAGGTACATCTATTCATGAATATTATATTTTTCTTTTATTACTAAGTTCTTTTCTTCTTTATCTATAAAATGTTTTTACCATAATTACATTTTGTATGAAATTGATTTTGCTATTCTTAGAATAATTATTTGTATAATTTGTGTGGGACAAGTTTGACCATCCCTTTTGATTTAGTCTAACAGGGTGGTTTTATTTTATGTATATCTTCTGTAAGAAGACTCTGCCTAGATTTTAAAAGTTCGATTTAATCATATAACCTCTTATTTTTATAGTGAATATTTAATTTTTGATTATTTATCAATTAAAAAATGTTTACTCTTTTTGTTTTGATTTTCTGTTAACTTCCATTTGTCTTTGTTTCTCTGCTTCCTCCTTTCCTGCATTCTCTTGAACTAGGACAGCTTTCTGTACTTTCCCCCTTTATGACTAAAAAACTATTGATAGTGTCATTTTTTGACTGCTTAGCTTTAGTTTTTAACATACATATTAGACTATACATTTTTCTAAACATTCGAAAATGCTTAATAATTTTTTGTTCTGAAAAACACTAGCGAAAAAAAAAAGCCTTTAACACACTAACTGCCCATTGAATTTTCTCTTCAAGTTATTATCTATGGTTTTAGTTTTGCACTTCTTGAGACCAAACAAACATTGAGAATTGTTTTTACAGTTAATGGGTACACATCATTTGCTCACACTTGATCAATTTCCCTGCTCCTTGCCCCGTCCTCCCCCAAGCCCCCGCCCCCCCAAACACACACACATACATTTTTTGTAGTCCATTCCTTTTCTCTAGGCTCCTTTTCATTCCTAGTGAAGGACATTCTTTAATGATCATTTTAGTGAGGGTCTTTGTGTGGTTTTAGCTCTGTTCATAGCATTGCATTTCTGCTCATTTCTAGTCCATGAAATAATTTATTTCATCTTTGATTCAGATCCCTTTTTAATGGTTTTCCCTTTTTATGGCTTATCATTTTTTGCTATGGGTTTGCAGCCAGGAGGGGGTGAGTTAAAAGATTAGCTAATGGTGCCTTACCCGTTTTGGCTCAGTGGATAGAGCATCTACCTGTGGACTGAAGGGTCCCAGATTTGATTCTGGTCAAGGGCACATGCCCAGGTTGCAGACTCAATCCCCAGTAGAGGGCATGCAGGAGGCAGCCAATCAATGATTCTCTCCCATCACTGATGTTTCTCTCTCTCTCTCCCTCTTCCTTCCTCTCTGCAATCAGTAAAAATATATTAAAAAAGAAAAAAAGATTAGCTAATGGAGTCATCTTGACTAGAAAGTGGAGTTAATAGTTGCTGAGTTCCTGGTCCTTGGAGGAAAGGATCAAAGCTGTACAAAGCAAGCAAGTATGGCAACTTGCCTGAAAGGGGGAAAAATTAATCATGGGCATATACAAGTTGCAAAAGGCATTTTTCTTTTCTAAGCTTTCTTAATTTTTTTTCTTGGCTCCACTTATATTGCTATCAGAGTGGTAATGCTTGGTGTGCTGACCCCTGGTGGATTCAGCAAGTGCCTATTTATTACAATTTTGGAGTTGAAATAGATCTTATTCCATGAGTCACAGACTCAAATGCCTTCAGGGGCCAGGCAGGTTACATAAATGCGTCTGAATGTTGTATATGACAATAGATCATGGTGCCAACCAGGATAAAACTGGAGAATGCAGGCTCCAGCCAAGGCATATAAACCCAATGTTTTGTTTTGTTTTTAAAGTTGGTAAATCACACACAGGTACAACCTAGAGTGGGTGCTTCATTGGGCCAATCATCTTGGCCTGACCTTTCAGACTACGTCACACACAAAAAGGTTAAGCAAGCCTCTGTCTGTCCTGAGGTCACACCCAAAGCTTGTTTTGTAAATGAATAATAAATGTTCTTTCCATGATTCACTCTTACTTTCTAAAAATGTGGTAATCATTCTATAATGAGCTACATTTGTAAATTAAAGTGACACATTTGTTGACAAAGCCCAATGCAGGGAAAATATTCTCAAGTGCATTCATATATTATTTCTGTGTTTTAAGGTAAAACAAAACAAAACAACAGTGTTCTAGATATTATTTGAAACATTATTGAGTTAAAATATTAAATGTGATACAAATTTTTATTTTTTCTGTGCTTTTTAATGCAGTCATCTTAAAGTTTTAAAAATGTAAACTCAGAAACTAATCTCAAAATGCCATACTTTTGACTAAAGAGCACAATTGAAGAGAGTAAGAGTGAACTGTATAAGAGTAGAAGGGCAGTAGCATTCTAGACCAAATACTTTGTCCAAATTCTTTGGAAAACCCCAAGTTACATTTCTACTAAGAACATTTTAATTGTCAAAGGGCATTTAATCTTTTTTTCTGATTTAAAATTATTATCTAATTCATTTTCCAGCATCTGTCTGATGTCTCCCTTTGAAATATCAGTGGCTTCTATTATCTACCAAGTTCAATCACAAATCTCCAGTCCCCACCATCATCCCCTCTATTTCCGCACCATGTTTCTGTTATTGTGCCCTTGGAGAAAATCTACAGCTTCTCTCTGTGAAGGGTGCCTCTTCCCCCACGGCCTGGCAGTCAGTACCCATCTGGTCTGCAGATCCTAAATTTCTCCTGCCCTCTAGGCCTGAGGATTTCTGCAAAACCAAACTATAAAAAAAAACAAAACACGCTTACTTTCATTTTCGTAGGATTTCAGGAGTAAGTGGAGGCTAAATAAGAGTGTCCAATCTGATATCTTTAATGGTCTCTACTTATTCTTTCATATGAACTTGAGAACCAGTTTGTTTTGCTAAAAATGTATCTGTGATTAATCACTCTTCCTACCCAAGGTCAAACTCTTGTTTTGATCCATGATTTCTATGTTCTTTTGCTTATCAATTAATTTTTTAAAAAATGATCTTTTGATTTGTTTTGTGGTAATTTTTACTATGTGTTTGAATTTAATGCTTAGTCTATTATTAATAAAATATTGAATCCTGAATTTCCCTTAGCATATGACTGTGGCCAAATTCCATAGTTATTGATATCTAATACTCCCATTGTCATTCAATTCTAAGGAGCTTGTAATTTCAGTTTTGATTTCCTTTGAGACAGGAGTTATTTACAAGAGCAGCCTTAAGTTTCCAAAAGGGATTAAAAAAATCTTTTTACTTATTAATATTTTATCTTGTTTTATTGACCAATAGTGAGAGTAAACTAAAAATTTTACTATTTTTTTCATATTATGCCACTCCTATATTAAAAATTATTTTCTACCACCTGTAAACTTCATAACTACCTTGTGAAAATGACATAACCGTAAAGCTTCTGTTTTCTCTTTTGCCCTTCCAAAATGTCCAAGGTGTTCATCTGCTATCAAGAGATGTTGGGCCCTAACCGGTTTGGCTCTGTGGATAGAGCATCGGCCTGCGGACTCAAGGGTCATGGGTTCAATTCCGGTCAAGGGCATGTACCTTGGTTGCGGGCACATCCCCAGTAGGAGGAGTACAGGAGGCAGCTGGTCGATGTTTCTCTCTCATCGATGTTTCTAACTCTCTATCCCTCTCCCTTCCTCTCTGTAAAAAAATCAATAAAATATATATATAAAAAAAGAGATGTTGGAAAATGAGAATTATTAAAATTCATTTATAGAAAAAGAAATGATGAACAAAGAGTTTTCAGCTTCTGACATTTAAATGGCATTTTGCAGGAAGACAATAGGCGAATATGTTTGAAAGTCGTTGAAAATAAATGTCTAAATTCCTTCGCTTCTGCTTAATATATCAAATGCTAGGCAAAAAAAAAAAAAAAAAAAAAAAAAAGCAATTTTTAAAATAAATAATTAAAAAAAAAAAAAAAAAAAAAAAAAAAAAAAAAAAAAAAAAAAAAAACAGTAATGCTCCCAAAGTTCATAAAAAATAATGTCTGTCATAGGGTTTAGCCAAGAAGGTGGAATCAAGAATGGGGAAGATATTAACCCGTGGGAGTAGGAGTTGTCCATTCTGGTCCTGGGGGATGGTTGGAAGGACAAGATGAAGAGGCCAGGGGAAACTAACAGGGTAGGTCAGTGATGGTGAACCTATGACACGCGTGTCAGAGGTGACACGCGAACTCATTTTTTGGTTGATTTTTGTTAAATGGCATTTAAATATATAAAATAAATATCAAAAATATAAATCTTTGTTTTACTATGGTTGCAAATATCAAAAAATTTCTATATGTGACACGGCACCAGAGTTAAGTTAGGGTTTTTCAAAATGCTGACATGCGGAGCTCAAAAGTTTCACCATCACTGGGGTAGGAGGAAGTCACCGTGTGCCCATTTCTCTGGGAGCCTTGGCTTGGTGAGGGGAACCAGTGCTGCTGCTGAGGCCTCTCTTCCCATGGGACTGTGGGAGGAGCCTGAGGTGCAGGTGTAACGAGGGAAGGCAGTGTAGGTGTGCAGCAGGTGGATGTCAGACTGAGGCCCAATCTATCTTGTTCAAATGCAGAGGGTGGAGGATGCTGAGCTGACAGGCAGGGATGGGCAAAGGCTCTGGGTGGATTGTGGAGCTAAAGCTAAAGCTCCACAATTCACCTATATGTTGGTGAGGGTCTTGGCTTTAGTGAAAATCAAAGGTGCCGGGGTCCAACCCCAGCAGGTCCAGGGGTCCCCAAAGGTGTGGACGGAGTCGGCGAAGAAGGAATGACACGGAGACAGCGTTCAGTTGATCAGCAGCCTAGGCAGGATCTCTAGCCAAGTTCTAGTCAGGATCTCCAGCGAAGTTCTGGTTAGGATCTCCAGCCAGGTTCTGTGGCCATGTTCTCTCGCTAGGTTCTCCAGCCAGGTTCGGGTTAGGTTCTCCAGCCAGGTTCGGTAGCCAGGTTCTGTTAATTACCCGCCTGGCAGTTAAGAGGTTTTATTCCCTCCCTAACTTCAGGGGAAAATCCCTACCTGGAGAAACAACCTTTCTAGGAGAGGTGACCTTGGTTAAAACACATAGTGCCAAGAAGGTGACCAAACATATTAAGAACAGTATGCCATATATGCCAGGTCCCTTGAAACAGCAAGGATGGACCGGCTCCCGGCACAAAGGGAGGAGGATGAGGCAAGAGGGAGGGGCAGCTAGGCTCAGACAAAGCCTCGAAAGAATCAACTATGAAGTCATCATCTCCAGAGGCCAGAGGCAGACACTGGCAAGATGCCCAGAATAGGTTGAGACCCACCACCTCTCAGCAGATTCAAGTGACATCCAAGGATCAACTTGAAATCAGGCGCAACCTACACCCTGTTGGCCCCACCCTGAGTTCCAGATATGATGTTAGAAAGGAACAAGGGGATTAGGAACCACAAAACTGCAGTTAGCCCCCTCATAAACTGAGCCTAGAGATTGTGTAAGTAATTGTTTTAAACCAAATTGAAGTCTTAAATTGAACGAAAATTTAAGTTTTCCCACCACTCAGTAAGTGGGTTGTAAAAGAATTGAGAATTGTTTTAAAAGCAGAGCCTCTTACCTAGGAATCTTATTTAAAGACTAGAGGCCCAGTGCACAAAATTCATGCAGGGCAGGGGGTCTCTCAGCCCAGCCTACACTCTCTCCAAACCGGGACCCCTAGGGGGATATCTGACTACTTGTTTAGGCCTGATCCCTGCATGATTGGGCCTAAACTGCAGTCAGAAATCTCTCTCACAATCCGGGACTGCTGGCTCCTAACTGCTTGCCTGCCTGCCTGCCTGCCTGATCGCCCCTAACCACCTCTGCCTTGGGCCCCTGCCACTGTGGCTTTGTCCCGAAGGATGTCCGAAAGATGTCCATAAGGCCTGGTCTAAATAGCATATTACTCTTTTATTAGTAGACTAGAGGCCCAGTGCACAAAAATTTGTGCACTCAGGGGGAAGGGAGGTCTCTCAGCCTGGCCTGTGCCCTCTCGCAGTCTGGGACCCCTCGGGAGATAACGACCTGCTGGCTTAGGCCTGCTCCCACGTGGCAGAGGGCAGGCCCAATCTCTAGGTGCAGCCCGTGGTCTGGCTCACAGCCAATTGGGGCGTTGGGGCGTCACCCCCTGGCATACACAGAAAAGAACAGATTGGGAGGTTGCGATGCCACCCCTAGTCACGCTCAGGGTAGGGCTGATTGGGGGGTTGGGGCACCGCGCCCTGTCACACTCAAGGCAGGGTCGATAGGGAGGTTGCAGCGCCACCCCGTCACGCACAGAGCAGGGCCGATCAGGGGGTTGGGGCGCTGCCCGCTCTCACGCACAGAGCAGGGCCGATCAGGGGTTTGGGGCGCTGCCCCCTATCACGCACAGAGCAGGGCCCATCAAGGGGGTTGGGGCTTTGTACTCTGTCACACACAGAGCAGGGCCCATCAAGGTGGTTGGGGCTTTGTACTCTGTCTCACACAGAGCAGGGCCGATCAGGGGGTTGAGGAGCTCCCCCCTGTCAATCACAGAGCAGGGCTGATAGGGGAGTTGGGGAAGCGCCCC
>NW_006290306.1:6156904-6157450 GCF_000327345.1 Myotis davidii
GGCCAGGTTTAGCTCTGGCTCCAACTCTGAGGCCTCTGCTGCTGAAAGCAGGTATCTGGTTTGTTTGGGTTCTATAATCGAGACACTGTATCAACTCTACCTCTGAGATCCCCGCGAGCTGAAAGCAGGTTTCTGGGATTTTGTTTAGCTTCTATATTTGTTACAATGTCTTAAACTGCAGGCTCAGAGGCCAGCAAGGCAGGCAGGGAACGTTGGAGTCCTCCGTCACTGAAGCAAGCAAGCCTCATGTTAGTTTCAAGCTGCCTGGCTGCCGGCCGCCATCTTGGCTGGCAGTTAATTTGCATATCTCGCTGATTAGCCAATGGGAAGGGTAGCGGTCGTATGCCAATTACCATGTTTCTCTTCTATTAGATAGGATTCCTACAATGTCGATGGGAATGGGAATTGGTGCAGCCATGGTGGAAAGCAAAAAATTAAAAAAGGAACTGCCTATGACCCAGTGATTCCACTTCTGGGAATATATCTGAAGAAATCCAAAACACTAATTGGAAAGAATATATGCACCCCTATGTTCATTGCAGCATT
>NW_006290306.1:6157626-6166131 GCF_000327345.1 Myotis davidii
TGAAATAAGCCAGTAAAGAAAAACAAATACCATATGATCTCACTTATATGTGGAATCTAATGAACAAAATAAACTAACAAAATAGAAACGCACATACAGAGAACAGACCGACAGCTGTCAGAGGGGGAAGGGGGTTGGGAGGCTGGGTAAAAAGGGATTAAGAAACAAAACCAAAAAACTCCGACATATACAACAGTATGGTGATTACCAGATGGAAATGGGGGTACGGGGGATAGAAGAGGGTAAGGAGGGGATAAATTGTAATGGAAGGAGACGTCTTGGGCGGTGAACACACAATACAGTGTACAAATGATGTATTATAGAACTGTACAACGAACTTTCACAAAGCTAGGCCCTTTATTCCTCCCTTCCTTCTAGTGGTTGTGCCCTGCAGTTACTTTGTTTCCATCTCTAGCAGAGAAGAAAGGAGGCTGTTAGCGGCAAGCTCCCTGAGGGGAGGCATCGCTCCGCTGGACTGGGAGGCACAGAAGGAACTTGAACAACTGCCTTGCATCCAGCCGGTGTCAGAGACATATTGGGTGACATATCCACTAACCTCTTTTCTAAAAGGTACCAACATGTGTAAACACAACTGCAGAAAAATGACATCATAAATTATGAAAAATGTCATAAAAATATTTGGCTGTTTAAAATAAATGTAACATTTTTGTATACCATATGTAGACATCATTATGTTTATGCATTTCTAGTATATTTTACCAAAGAAGTTACTTACGTATCTAACACACATAACCATGGGAAATTAATTTACAAATACAACTTTGTCTCAGTCAACACATTTCCTAGAGCTCCATCTATGTAGGCTTGCATGTATGTGTACATTTTTGCCCATCAGAATTTTACTGATATCTAATAAAACACTGTCTCTTAGTGAATGTAGTGAAATAAAACAGGTTTAAACTTTATTACTGTGATGTGCCACTTAAACTATATATGTAGTATATTGCAGAAATTACCAATCTATCCACTTTTAAGAACTAATGTCACTCATCATGCTTATGCAAATTTGCACACACACACGTATACGCATAATTGTATGTGCAAATGTACACACGTGATTTCAACATTGTGATTTATGGAACCTTTAATAACTCACTTTTTGGTCATAGTGGTTGCAAAAAATTAAGCAGGAAAAAACGGAACATTTAAGCAAGGACTGCAGGAAGTTCATAACAAATTAAGCATCATATTTCAAGAAGTTACATTACACTAAAGGAGAGGGAAGAACAGTATGAACTGGTTTAGTGTATAAATCAGTTTTTAGACAGTAAGTCCAGTTGATGAGCATGATGTGATAAGGCTAATCTACAGCTCAGGGCTATTAGCTATACAGAAGGGTGGGCCCTACATTGTCTCATAAATGAATGCTGCAATTAATAAGATGGAATGAAGTTTGATTGGAGAACTTGCTGACAGATATGCTAAGCGCTGGTAAAATGACAGCATGCTGTCTGCTGCTCCTTTGGTAAATCCAAGCTCCAAATCTTCTGGAAGCTATAGAGGAAAACGTCTCCCTCAGAAGCAGTCATGGCCTTTGTCACTCAGACTTACCATTGGATTCATAGCTGGGCCTGTGGAGAAGCAAAAGTTATAAGGAAAAGTAAACATTAATGGGCTGTGCATCCACACTTGGGTTGAAGCAGCAGTCACTGTGGCCAGGATTGTGAGAAGAGCAATAATTACCGAGAAATCTCCAAAGTGCACCTCTTTGAGCTAACCTTCACCCTGCTCCACCAACCTTGAGAATTAGTTCTGTTGAGGAGCCAAGGGTTTCCTTGTACACTTAGATCTTAATCTATGCACCAATTTGGAGGAACTATTTTTATGACTCAACTTCATTTTCAAGAGAAAAAAATTAAAAACATTTTGCTTAATTACTGGTAGTAGAGAATATAGGTGTTTCTATGAAAGCCTATTACTGAATAATAAAAGTCAGGTTTGAGTATTAGGGAGTTGTATCATGGTCTTAAGCGAATCATTTGTCAGATTGAGCATGACACCAAAGACTGAACTCCACTGGAAACACTTCACTCCTGTTGGGTTACACTAATAATCCACACTACAATTACCGTTATTACCTGGAAGAGTTGGCAGCACAGACTAACTTTTGTCACCCAGATCTCACTAAATTTAGCTTCACAAACAAAGGTTCTAAAGGAGGAAAAAATAGTCCCACGCTGTTCACTTGTCTTCCTTAGAATCACTTTTAGTTGTTAAATTCATACAAACCAGACAGAGGTCCGTGAGCCGTTAACAGTTGGTTTCTAAATTCTATTTTTCCCAGTGGAAGTACCTAATGTAAACGGTAAGACCACAGGCTGCCCTTTGACTCTGAGGACACTATATTCACTATTATGGATTCTCCCCCAATTAGGATCACCGACAATTGGGTGGTTGTGATTATCACTGTGATCTGTGACCATGAGTAGAATGAAGTTAATGCCCCACTTTTCATTAAATCTCGACTTGACTAAATGTTGCCTTAACCAGCTGAGGCATAGTAAGTGCATGTAAGATGTTAAAGATCTCACAATTTCCATCACATAAGATGAATGTTCTCATCTAATTAGTAAAATTGGGAGTTTATATGCTTTATTATAACATAATCTAAAGCAATGGTTCCCAAATGCAACTGCACAAAGATCGCCTCAGACCTACGAAATCAAATCTACAAGAGGCATCAAGTTTGTTTTGAAGCCTCCCTAGGAAATTCTGGTTTTAAAACACCAAAGCACTTGCCACTCCTCTTTTGGAATAGTTTAGTCTGTAGCACATTCTTGTATGACCTTCATGAGTACAACCCTTTGCTTCTTTGAGAATGGATTGCAATATTTTTAATCAGTTCAAGTCAGTTTGGTGAATATGAATGCCTTATTGGAAAATTGGGTAATACTAATTTTGGTCAAAAAATAGTTAAGAATGCTTTCCTTAGTATTGCAAAATTGCTTTGCAGGCAAACTTTAGATTGAAAGGGCACTCCCTTCTTTCCTCCTCTTCCATTCAGATGTAGACGTTGCATAGATTTTGGGCAGAATCTCTCTACATTATACTTATACATACTGGTTGCCTATTGCTAAGGCTGCACTGGAACAGAACACAGATTTTGTCCTCACCCACCTGATGCCATGTCCCTTGTGGTATGTTTTCTGTCTCTTCCGACTTACAATTCTAATCCATTAAAAAAATCATTCTAGTGGATACCTTTTAATACAGAGAACAGCATCATATAGGAAATGTGTTAAAATTCATTCTACAGATATTGATATCTAACATCAGTTCTATAAACAAAATTAATTCCTATATACTGTATACACCAATATGCACAGACAATATCACAAAAATATTTTCTTTTGGTTAGGATCTATGAAAGTTCCACAATATCAAATCCTCCGGGGAATATTTTCTAATTGATCAAAACAAGCTTTCACCAATATACTCACCAAGAAAATTTACTTTCAGATCCAAATTCAATTGATAGTTCTGATCAGAGTCTGCCAAAACTGGGGACACATTAACACTCATTAAAAGCACAATTTTCAAAATCAGACAGAATTGGGCCCAAATTCCTGGACCCCAGTAACTATGACAGGCATCTTGAATGAGTTTTTCTATCACTAAGTCTGAATATTTTCTTTCATAGGATGTGGTGACTCAAACAGCTTTAAAATCAGCATTTAATATCATCTGGAAGAAGCCAGTGGTTGCTTTACATTTTCAACTTTTTAGCTAGTTGAAAACCAAACATGAAATAATTTCCATTTATAAAAATATAATCCTTATACAATCAAATATTAGTCATACTCCCAAAAATGCAGTACAGATTTTATCAAGTTTGATTCTTTTAGGACTTTTTTTCAAGACATTTAGTGATCATTAGGCACATTCATCTGAGATTTACTGAGCGCCTACACCCACCACATGCCAGACATTTTGCTGAGGAATTTTATTGCAACTGCAGAAAGAATTTTGAGAGTTAGCAATTATAATTATCCCCACATTGCAAGAATTCTTACATACAATTTTAGGTATTACTTGGATTGTACTTTCTCATCTGAGTATTGAAATTTGATAGTTTCATTAAGTTACTGGGGGAACAGATCAGCAGTGCTTTACCATGAGAAGAGTTCGTACTGAGAAGGCGTATCAGCATCTTAGGGGTTTGGGAATGGAACATGTCTGTTTACAATGCGGCACAGGTGATTCTAATGCATCCTTCCCCATCCCCTTTTAAAATTCATTGACATAAAAGAATCCTTGCAATGACAACCACATTTTATTTGTGAGGCTGTTCCCTAACTGCAATGAATTTTCAATCTTTAAATAATATAACTATATAACAATTCAAAGTAAACACTGTCCTGGATTTGAGGATATCAGAGAATTACAATTAAACAAGTGAACAAAGATTACATCATTTTGCAGTTGGAAAACTACATATCCACCCTCCTTAAAATTCTTCAAGTATAAGTCACCAAAATTTATTCACATCAACAGGATTAAATAAATGGTTAGGATGCATTAGTCTCTGAAATTAAGACATTAAAAAAAACTGAGAAAAAGAATATGAATGACTTCTTGCTGAAAAGAAAGCAACATCAAAATGCATTATTATGAGCTTACATAATACTCAGGACCTAAAACACACAAGCATGTTAGGCGATCCAATTTTGTTTTTCAATGCAGCATCATTCTCCGATCATTCAACTAAACTGCAACTGACTGAAATGCAACTGAGTACAAATAGTTGCATTCTCCACCATTCAATTCAACTGCAATTCAGAAATGTGTTGCAACATAAAACATTTAGAAGCGTAAATATCAAACCTGTGCCTCCCAATGGACATGTCTCTAAATTCTACATTTCACTGGTATGTCCACACTTGAGATACTGACATAAATTTAACTTTACAACTTTTAATACTTTAAACTAGTGCTTAAATTTTTCTTTTAATGTCTCATTTCAATTTCAAATGAAGTTTTTACAAGCTTCATATTGATTAACCTGGCAATGAGTTATTCTAATAATCCCCAAGGTGTTACATATCACTTGATTGGGAATTGAGAGCAATATTCCGAAACCTTAAATACTAGTATCTTCCTATAGATTTCTGTTACAGAAATTCCAATGATGTAAAGAATCAGAAGCGAAATCCTTCAGCTTTCTATGTTACACCTGACCTACTATTGCTCAAGTATGGTGAAAGTGTCCTGAGAATAATGTTCATGATAGTTTTCATTTGTATCTTAATTGCATCATGGTAAAGTGGGAAATGTAGAGACTAAGAGCATAAGGTTTATAATCTAGAATACAAATGAAGGCAAAATTAAATGCAGTTAAGAGCTTATCTGCAAGTCTACAAGGAAAATTATAACCCAAGACGCATGGGGAAAAAGATTTATGTGGAGTTTTTAATCCATATTAGAATTCAGTTGTAACTTGACCATAAATTTAAACAGAAACCATCTTCTGAGACATACATTCTAATAAATGTACCAACAGTACTGGTAGTCAATGAAGGGTCGGTTATTTTAAATTATTAATAACATTTCATTTTTCTATCCAATAGAATCTATAGTGGTTTGCCCCAATTACATATCTTAAACAATGTCTTATTAAAACAAAATGAGACAAAATTAAATGGAAGATAAAAATACTCTGAAGTTATTAAAAAGAAAGCAAACTATAATTCTTGGCAGATCCATCAGGTAAAAAACATTGGTGGAAGTTGGAAGCACAGGATAACCGACACGAATCTTCAGCACAAAGCACATCTTTAAAAACATGAAACGATGACTCTTTGGAGGACAATAGCTAAATATCCAAGAATCATCAGGTTTGAAAAATATTGCTTAATCACTTTCCAAAACACAGCTGCAAGAACTGAAGATCTTGTTAAAAATATCAAGGTAATCATATTTATTGCATTTTTAGAATGCATTTCGAAACAGAAAATTAACATGCACCTCAGCTTCACCAAAATATATATATTTAAGAAGGGGGAACCTACGATATTTTATAAACAAAGTGTAGACTATATGTGCTTTTCAGAGGGGCTGAATTAAATACAACCAGCTGCCAATGTTGTGCTCTAACATACTTGAATTAGTGGGTATGTGTATGCTAAATTCATTTATTTTTGTCAACAATAAATGAAATAAAAACACTGCCCTATACAATCCACTATCAGCAGTGAGTACAACAGCAAAAAATTGTACAATAATTTATACATACTAAAATATTCTTTTCTCTAGAGATAATTCAGAACAAAACCTAATCATTATAAGACTTAATTTGGGAAATCTCAAATTACAATAGGGAAAAACCAAATCAAGGTGTGTATTGAGCCCAAAACAAAGGTTCCTGGTCATAAGGCTATAAGATTCTAAGTGCAAGTGGTAGTAGAATAAAGCATGCTCAAATTGTATGCTTGGGTCGTTGAATATTTATCAAACCTTTAAATTAAACAAGACTAGCTAAAGAAATGCCTTAAGCATAGCAAGATAATTGGGAATCGTGTCATTTCCTTTACCATTTTTGTTACCCAACTTATACAATGCCAAAGTGCTAAGCAACACTACAAAAACACATTTACATCAACACTGAAAGACCTGGGGAAATGAAATCCAACAATTTTATTTTAATGAGCTCGTATTTTCTAAATTTTGTTTTATTTTTTCCTGTTTTCATACAGTATTGAAAACAAAACGCGGCACATTCACATTTTCCCGAGGAACTGTAAAGATGATCTCTACAGGGATAAACGTTGTAAAGCCTGAAGCTCAATCAATTGATGTTGAAAACTCTCAAAGGAGTAAAGGCTTGATCTGAATGGTCTAGAACATGTACTGTAATTTAATAGAAGAGATGGTCGTCTTAATATTTAATGATTTAAAAGAACTTCCCAGTCCATGCGAAGAGTACAGTCCAAGAATAAATCAAATTTTTGAACGCATTTTATGCTACATATGTGTATACTTTGCGATCCTCAGGTGTTCGTGCCAAGTATTCTCTCTCAATAAGTCCTTCAATACGCTTCTTAATAACAACTGGACTTGGTAAGAATCGAGCCTTCAACTGCTGAGTTACCTAAAACGAAAGGTAAAACGATTTCTCACCAGAAAATTTAAAAAGCATAACATTTCCATATTAACACAAATATTCTTAATTTTGAATAAAACTGATGTGTCACTTTAAGACTCAGATCAAACTTTAGTAATCTGATTACCTCCTCACATCAGAATGTGAATACTACAGGTTAGAATTAATGGAATATATTAGTATGATGTATATTAATACTTAACCATTTTTACTTCTGGGATATCCTCCCAATTCACAGAATTTGGGTAGCATGTGTGTAAGCGCACGAACTCTAGACCCAAACCGCCTGGACGCAAATCCCAGCTCTCTGACTTACTAGCTCTGAGACATAACCTCATGACGTTGCTGTGTATATTAAATGTTAACAGAGGTGATGCTTTAGAATAATGCCAAGAGCTCCTGTTGCCATTATTTTCTCCAACTGATGTCAGGATTCTAAGTATTGTGACACCAGTTATAATAAAACAGTAACTATAGCAGCAGCCAAAGTCTTGACTGTGCACTATGTATCAGGCATTTTGTATATATTCTAATGTAATGCTCTTAGCCCTATAAAGTAGGTTGTCTAATTTTTTCAAGTGAAAAAAATAAGCCACAGAGGAAAACTGACATCAACAAGTAGTAAACTGAGCCAGTAGTTAGAGAAGAGAAGCCACACCGCTCTGCTCCAAGTCCATTTTTCCCCAGGAATCCACTGGCCTCTCTTGCAGAGCATTCATCCATAAGCCAGCTTTTTTTTTTTTTTTTTTTTTTACTCCTGCTGGATAAGCTCATTTCCCAAGGCCACAGCGAATTGATAATCCTTTAAAGTCTGAAACTTCAGCATCTCACTCTCCACCTAAAATCTACCATCTTTCTAGTATTTTTATTCCAGTATCAACAAACTTGTTCTCAACCCACCTGAGATCTCTAATCCTCTGACCCTTTCTTCTAAGCAATCAGACAATCTACTTTAATAACTTCTTTTTAACTTACCTCATTCCTGATGGGGGTTTAGATTGCACATAAGATCATTTCAACACTCAACAGTATCAACTCTCTGATTCCTTTGGTTCTAGTCTATAAACACCATTTCAACATTTACTACATCATGCAAAATCTACTTGTTAGCATCCTGCTAAGTACAATTGTAATTTATAATATCTTGTGTAGAGACCAGGAGGCAGCAAACTGCAGCCTGCAGGCCTAATACAGCCAACTGCCTATTTTGTTAATTCTTACTAGAACACACTCACTTGTTATCTGTGGCCATTTTCATGCTACAACTGATTATTAAACACACATACACACACACAGTCTGCCAATCTCTGAAACAGACTGATAACACTAATTTATAGTATTCAAGTTCAGCAAGTTTCTAAGGACATCCTGTTTTATGTAGGGAA
>NW_006290306.1:6166510-6173132 GCF_000327345.1 Myotis davidii
ACCTTTTTAGTTTGAAATTCCTCAAACGCCCACCTTACACATATATGTTTAGCCATTCTTGAGTCCTTTCTTTACTAATACACCCCTGCACCCTGTATGCTGAGGAAGAGGAATATTCAACATTCCTCTTAACACAACTAGCACCCACCTGTGCTCTGCACAATCCTCTCCCCTTTCCTTTGACTTTGGTACCCCAATTATCCCCTCATTTCATTTTTTTCCTTTTGTTTTTAAGCATCCCTTTTGAAAATTTTTATTCTTATATAAACATGCTCAGTATCTTCCCATCTAGAAAAGTGAAACCCAGAAACCCTCAACACTCAACCTTTAACATTGCTCTCTGCCCTTTCCCATGAGCAAACATCTCAAAGGCCAAGCCACTCTCTTATGGTTGCACCTTCATTTTACTTCTCAAGGCACTGCCATCAAATACCCACTCTTAGCAGTCCAATGAAAATGCCTGGGAAAACTAACCAGTCATCTAAGTGCCAATATGCTGTGTTTGATTTGATTTTTCCACTTTTGAAATTTGTAACATGTGAACATTCAATAAACGGTAACTGATTAATTTTAGAAATAATGGTAGTTTGTTTTATACAAAAGTATTGAATAGTAGTGAAATTTTTTTGTTTTCATGTGACAACATTCTATGATTTTCATAACAAATATTAGTTCTTGAAGTGTGCACATATTTCAATGTATGGCCGTGATTAAGTATCAAATGTGCCATGCTTTTAATAGTATTACCTGATTATAGTTTCCTAACTTAAAAATTCTATTTTAAATCTGTTGAATATAGTACTTTCCTAAATTTCAACTGTTCATGTTGTTTTGCTGTTCTACACTAATCCAGCATCAGTGTCCTCACCTCTGCTACTAACACATTGTGCTGCATCTTCTTTCTAGACTTCATTATCCGCACTATAGCAGCTTCTATCTCATGTTTCCTGTCGTCATCTACTTTCTGCCGTGTTTCTTTCCTTTCTGGGTCAGATTCACCTTGTTTGGCAGCAACTAAAAGAGAAATACATTTATGTAATTTCAAATGTAATGAAAAAATGTGGTTTATAAACAAACAATATAAATTAGTAACATTCCCTGAGAAAAACTACAGCGAAACCTTGTTTCTAGAACTTAATTCGTTCCAAGAAGGCTGTGCAAGAAGTGATTTGTTAGAAAACCAAATCATTTTTTCCCCATTAGAAATGTAAATTGAATTCATTCCAGACCCCCAGATGATTCCATTTAAACCTTTCATACGGTACATGTCTAACGTACTGTTTAATTTATAAACACTTTTCTTAAATTTATTGAACCACTCCCCACGAGCCTTAAACCAATTTTTCATATATCCCTGCCTCGAAATTTCTATCATCAGCTGCTTTTTGTCCAATCAACAGCAGTTTTTCTACCTATTCAATTGCCTGTGACTGTTGTTTTATGAGCACTTCCATACCCTTAGTACATTAACACTCTTGATGGCCTATTTACATTTTAAAATTGTGGTAATCATCGATGTGGATTTTGCCAGCAACAAAAGCATTTTTTCTTTTGTTTGTTGTCTGAGAGCCGCTTTTAGTCATGCTGAGGTATCAGCATAAAAGGGATGTTAGGGTGAAAAGTGAAGTGTTGCTTGACAACCAAGACATTTTTTCTGAGAACTTGGTCCAGAACCGAATTGTTCGAGAAGGGAGAAATTGGAGAGTCAAAGTTTGACTGAAATTTCAACCTGACTATACACATATACTCATCATTTCTAGTAAACATCCCAAAAGTGCCCAATTCAGTGATTAATAAATACTTAAATAACAAGTAGTGATATAAAAATCCTACAATCCTAAATTATTTTAAATATTAGAAATTTATTTTTATAGAGATAAGAAAACCAACTTTATTTTTATAGAATATGATTCCTTTCATGAAGGCAAAATGATAGGTGGTTATCTTTAGCAGTTAACTTGTCAGTCATTTTCATTGTTTGTAACTTCCACAGGTCAACTAGTACCACTTCAACTCCAAGCTAACCCTCACTAAAAGTATCTCAGGTAAGAGAATACCTGATGGCTTAGCAACTCAAACTATGGCTGTAGTCTCTAACGCTTAAAGAGGAAAGAATGCCAACTAAAGAAACTCTTTAACAATTATTTACACTTCTCACCAATTATCTAACGATTTGTCATGTATCTTATTAAATTTTTTCTTTTACAATCTCATTGTCACTAGGCATACTACATTCTAATCTTCAGGAGAAATCTTACTGTTATTATCTACAGCAGGGGTCCTCAAACTTTTTAAACAGGGGACCAGTTCAAAGAAAGAAAAATGATAATTAAATTTTGAGTTATTGGTGTTCAATAGGAGATAGATGTGAAGTTTGTGGTGGTAGAAATTGGAAAATTACAAAGAACCATAAGGGATACTGCTGACCTAGGCAGGGGCACTCCCATGAGACAGCAGACACACAATTCAGATCATTCTGGTATGGCCATCACCTATACTTCTAAGTTTCTACCTGTTTCTAACCAGAATCCCTTGGCTGAGAATTCTGCTTTCAGTGTCTTTCCAAGTTAAAGATCATCAGTCTTAATGAAAAAGAATTAAATTAGATTAATGCTTTTCCTCAAAAAAGTCCATGTCACTTAAAAAAAAGATAGGGATTGCTTTCAATACAATTAAATTCAATTGAGACATATAATTTTCTTGGGTGTGACATAGGATTACAATAATGGGGGAACTATCTTATTTTAAGGACGTATATGTATGCTGAAGTATTTGGAGGGAAGTCATATGTTTGCAAATTCATTTAAAAACTAGCAAATACATACCTATATGGAGGGAGAAAGGAAGGGCGCCTGAGCAAATGTGGCAAATTTTTAATGATTTGGAAATATATGTGATGGCCATACCCATGTCCATGATTGTGCTTTTCATCTTTTCTGTAGATTTGGGAGTATTTAAAATAACAAGTTGGCGGAAAAAAGAAATACTATTTTAAACAATCCATTTGGTTCATCTGGATTTGGTCACCTTAATAGGTGTACTCCAAAATACATGTGAAGGTTGTGATGAAACACACTGAATTATGATTTTATTTTTAAAGACGATGTTGACGTGGCCACCATCTTCTTCTTCTTTTTTAATATATTTTATTGATTTTTTACAGAGAGGATGGGAGAGGGATAGAGAGTCAGAAACATCCATGAGAGAGAAACATCAACCAGCTGCCTCCTACACACCCTCCACTGGGGATGTGCCTGCAACCAAGGTACACGTCCTTGACCGGAATCGAACCTGGGACATTTCAGTCCACAGGCCGACGCTCTATCCACTGAGCCAAACCGGTTACGGCTGAATTATGATTTTTAGAAAACATGAGGGCAGGCACTCACTCTTAGAGCCTAGCACAGTACTCTGTACTTAAGAGCACAACAGAGGTGTTTGCTTATGTAAGTGGGTACCTGTGTATGCAGATGTATGGAAGGGGAACAGAGGAAGAAGGTTGAGCAGTGGTGATGGAAAGACTCTTAACTACAGAAACTGCTGTAAATTACAAAGAACCTAGTTCTTTTCAAAGGTTGCATTAGGTAATACTTTTAACTCCTTTGCTTGAACTTCTATTACCTACCAGAGTAAAGAGCCGCATAGGTATGACTACAGTGTCCAAGTATTTGATTTTATCCTAAGTACTTTCTCCAAAGGGCAAATGGGTATTTGACAACTTAAGAAAACCTATGGTCACAGTATTTATAACCAGAAAGAAAATTTTAACATTCACAAAATACCAGTAAGAACTTTAAGAAATCACCTAGTCTAATTTTTCATCATGTATGTATATATGTCTGTGTGTGCGTGTGTGTGTGTGCGCGCGCGCGCGCGCGTGTGTATATAAAAGCCTAAGCAGTAGATTACTATGACGATGCACTGACCATCAGGGGGCAGATGCTCAATGTAGGAGCTGCCCCCTGGTGGTCAGAGCACTCCCACAGCCAACCTCCCGCGGTCCCTCCCGTGGCTGGCTGGCTCTGATTGGCCCAACTGCCAGCCAGGCAGAGGGACCCCACCAATGCACGAATTCATGCACCAGGCCTCTAGTATATAAAGAACTACATTCCCATTTTAATCAGATCTAAAACACTACACAAACACCACCAAAAATTAAAAATCCATGAAGAGAAGACTTTTTAAAATAACAATGCTATCTGACAACATAATTGCTGAGCATGATAAAACCTGTGATTGCAAAGATATTATTTAGGGTAAAGCAGTGTGAGGCTAAGTAATTCAGATCTACTATATATCACCATACATTTTCTTCCAAATCTAGGATACAAATAAGTCCTGAAACCTGAAATCCATATCTGTCCAAAATTATAAATTCACATGTTTTGCACTTTGAAGAAAAAAGACCTTTTATTACAGGACTCACTGGCAGAGTTGTTTTATTTTTAATTTACACTTGTGTCCCAAAGATATGGGATCAATTTTGGTGAAGAAGATACAATGATATGGTTTTCAACTATGGGACAAAGTAGTCAAGACTCTGACCAAGACTCACCACCCTGCTTCACCAAGCATAGGGATCCTATCAGGGTCAAAAAGGAAAACAAAAGTGTGTATATAAAGTTCTTGAATCAACCTATTCTGGAAATCAATGTATATTTAGCATTAAAATAATTTTTAAAAGACTGTATTTTATTAACACATAATGTACACACAATTTTTTAATGTAAAAGAACTATTTAAAAATTTTCTCTTATTTTAAAAATAGTTTTACCACAAGATATATTTGTTGTAATAAATTAATTAATACTGGAACACTACCTGATACTAGTTTTAAGACCAAGTAGAAAACTACATTAGAGTTTAAATATCAACAAAGGTGGAGTGCCTTTTTTTCCTTTAAATGCATTGAAAACACACGTTTTACATATGTTAAATATACAAGAAATAGAATGTTCTTAAAAATAAAGCTGTACTAAAAAGTGCTCACAACAGCCACTTCTATGTTTGTTTTTTAAAATATATTTTATTGATTTTTTACAGAGAGGAAGGGAGAGAGATAGAGAGTTAGAAACATCAATGAGAGAGAAACATCGATCAGCTGCCTCCTGCACACTCCCTACTGGAGATGTGCCCGCAACCAATGTACATGCCCTTCACCGGAATCGAACCTGGAACCTTTCAGTCCGAAGGCCGACGCTCTATCCACTGAGCCAAACCAGTTACGGCCACTTCTATGTTTTTAAGTTAGAATGAGAATATGAATTTTAAGGGTTTCAAACTTAAAAATATTCATCAAAATATAAACAGCTTCATCTAAAGATCAAATTTTAGATAGGTAACTCAATTTTGAGAAATCTGTAAGTCAGTTTTAAAAACAGATATCCACTGAATATTATTTACCCACTTAAAAAGAATAACTTTATAAGTAGAAATATGTTCATAAAAATTGTAATTCCTCAGGGATATTGGCCTATAATTCTCTTTCCTTGTAGTGTCTTTATCTGGTTTTGGGATTAGGGTAAAGCTGGCTTCATAGAAAGAACCAGGAAGTGTGCCTTCCTTTTGAATTTTTTGGAATAGCCTGAGAAGGACAGATTTTAGTTCTCTAAATGTTTGGCTCAACTCCCCCGTGAAGCCATCTGGCCCCAGGCTTTTGTTTGCTGGAAGTTTTTTGATGACTGCTTCAATTTCCTCCTTAGTTATCGTCCTGTTGAGATTTTTGTATTCTTCTTGATTGAGTTTTGGAAGGTTGTACTTTTCTAGGAACATGTCCATTTCCTCTAGGTTGTCAAGTTTGTTGGAATAGAGTTGTTCATAGTACTTTTTTGCAATCCTTTGTACTTCTGTAGGGTCTGTTGTTATTTCGCCTCTCTCATTTCTGATTTTATTTGGATACTCTCTCTTTGCTTCTTGGAGAGCCTGGCTAGAGGTTCATCAATCTTGTTTATCATTTCAAAGAACCAGCTCTTGGTTTCAGTGATCTTTGGTATTGTTTTTTTTTGGTCTCTGTCATTTATTTCTGCTCTGATCTTTATTATCTCTTTCCTTCTGTTCACTCTGGGCTTTTCTTGTTGCTCTCTTTCTAATTCTTTAAGCTGCAGAGTTAGATCATTTATTACCATTTTTTTTTCTTGTTTTCTGAGGTAGGCCTGTAACTCTTAGGACTGCTTTCACTGTGTCCCATAGGTTTTGGATTGTTGTGTTGTCATTTGTTTCCAGGATGTTTTTAATTTCTTCTTTGAGCTCTTTGGTAACCCAATCATTGTTAAGCCTAGCAAATCAGATCCAGCATTACATTAGAAAGATCATACACCATGACCAAGTGGGATATATCCAGGTATACAAGGCTGGTACAATATCCGCAAATCAATAAATGTGATACATCACATAAACAAATTGAAAGACAAAAGTCACATAATCATATCAATTGATGCCGAAAAGGCATTTGACAAAATCCAACACCCTTTCCTGATAAAAACGCTCAGCAAAGTGGGAAGAGAGGGATCATACCGCCACATAATAAAAGCCTTATATGACAAACCTACAGCAAACATCATCCTCAATGGGAAAAGCTAAAACCATTTTTCCTAAGAACAAGAATGAGACAGGGATGCCCACT
>NW_006290306.1:6173893-6174360 GCF_000327345.1 Myotis davidii
GAAAAAAAAAAAAAAAATGAAACTACGCCACCAACTTACACCATACACAAAAATAAACTCAAAATGGATAAAGGACTTAAACGTAAGATGGGAAACCATAAAAATTTTAGAAGAAACCATCGGCAGCAAAATAGCAGACATTCGTCGTAGCAATATCTTTACCGATACAGCTCCTGGAGCAATGGAAACTAAGCAGAAATAAACAAATGGGTCTACATCAAAATAAAAAGCTTCTGCAGAGCCAAAGAAACCATCAACAAAACAACAAGAAAGACCACTGCATGGGAGAACATATTTGCCAATGTTATCTCCAATAAGGGTTTAATCTCCATAATTTATAGGGAACTCCTACAACTTAACAAAAGGAAGATAAACAATCCAATCAAATAATGGGCAAAGGACCTAAATAAACACCTTTCGAAAGAGGACATGTAGAAGACCAAGAGACACATGAAAACATGCTCAAA